>NC_047056.1:79142746-79508996 GCF_000738735.6 Corvus cornix cornix | reverse complement strand
TGCCCTCCTCCTCATTGTGATCTTTGCTCTTCCACTTTCTTCCTGAATATTTCACTGCAACAATTATTTTCAGTATCTTGTATCAGGTATCCCATTCACAATACCCACGCCTCTGAAAATGTCAAAGTAGCAGCGTAGGTTGTATATAGATTTGTTTTTTAAAACATCCTAAGCCCAGGATTTTTCTGGAAATAGAATTGTCTTAGCTCTACAAAAGCATAGGAGTAGTAGCTCAACTACTCTCTGATACTGCTGTGACTCTAACATGCACTTTCTAATGAGGTGAGTCACTATCAAGACTTTTTATCCTTTCTGTTCAAAATTAGGATGGAGACAACTTACTAATGATCACAATCACTCTGCGCTTTTATTCAGGATTTTCTCCTCACGTAGAGTTTTACATGGCTAATAGTACACAATGTGTTGAAAAGCAAAGGAATTTATACATATTAAGAATTCTACTTCTGACAGCCACGAGGGGTTTCAAATAGTAGACATGATGTAAAATGCTTCTTACTGATTGAATAGTCACCTGTAGGCAAGCAGGTAAGATTACTAACTATATTAATGTACAAATCAAATTGAATCTGTAGTTATGTGGAGTATCCAGAAAAGTAAAGGGGTTTTTTTGCCACTGTAAATGTAGTACAAACTGCTAATTATCTCCAAGATCTTAAGATGTCACTCTAAACTTGTCAAATAACTAGGACAGAGACTTAATAACACACATATCCCCTCTATTGCCACATCTTTTGGAATCCTAGGAATATTAAAAACCCTTACAACTCACTGATGAACAGTATATTCAAAACCAGAAAATGCCTGGAGTTAATCAAGCTTGCTGCTTTCCTACTCCCTTAACAGCTCAGAAGAACAAAGGACCACAGAGAATTCCCAAATGAAAGAACTACTGCACAAGTGGCAGCACCATACCTCTGCCTAGAGGAGTAAGAGAGGCAGTCCTACTGTACCTACCTCCACAAATGAGACATGCACATCTTAAACAATAAAAGCAGCAGGGATGCAGATAATATACAGCACATTAATATTAGAGGTGACATGTGACAGAAGACTTCCAGTGTTACAAATACATACATACTATCCTAGAGTAATAAAACTGGGTATAGGATAATATGCAGGAGAGCTGGGGGGGAAGCAGGAATCACACAGCATTAAAACCAATCAAGTGCATTTTAAAAAATCTTCCTTTTCATCACTGGAGACAGGCCATTATTAGATTTTGAATAGTGAGCTAGCAGATCTGTTTGTATACTGCAGTGAGAATGGTTTTTTGGGATTACTCAAATTCAACGAGAGAAAGCCTATCTCCAATCAGAGACAACACAACCATGCCAACAACTGCCATGTTGAGAGGGAAACTGTGTCACTTTCAATAGCCTTTTGTATTTTAATTAAATGAACAGGTATTTATGGTGGCATTGCCAAGATGCAGAATACACAACAAGAACTACAGCTGTATCAGCAAAAGATTTAAGCAGAACAGAAAAGGCATGCCTGGCACAGAATAGAAGCTAAAGAAAAAAGAAGAAATTCACTTCTTACAGTAACACCAGATGACCATGGAAGAAAAAAAGGGCAAATAAAGTTATGAGAATTATAAGCAGGACAAACTTAACCAATTCCATGTGTACAGTAGGTCACCATGTGGAGATCTCTATTAATCTCGCAACCTCACTATTCCATCTTCTTGGATGCTGCACAACAGCACTTCCAAGTTATTTTTGGAAGTAAGGTGGGGGAGGGAATAAGAAAGCAGAAAGATATCCAAGAAGAAAAACACATGAGAACATTAAGCAGAACACACCAGCAAGAAACTGTTTGTCTTTATTTTTTATAAACTGTATTCAGCATTTACTAGCACAAGATCTCTATCAGTATGAGTTTATAAGCTTCTTGGGCAGATGTATCTTCTGGAACTGGCAAGAAAGAGTATCAGGATCCTCCTTTCAGTGGATACTTTACTAATCAGGGGGTGCTGTATCAATACTACTAAAGCCTGCTGAGAGGAGTACACACACGATGCTACGTTCATCCACATAACATCACTGCAGAAGTACAGGGAAATTTAGAATAAAAAGTGAGAAGTATGTGTGTTTTATGACCTTCAGACAGTTCCTCCAGTGCTCTCACACTAAATAAGCAGAGCAAGACAGTACCTGAATTATCACTAAACACCACTATTAGATTTTTTGTGCAAATAAAAATGAATCCAACATTTTTCAGAGAAGCCAGAAAACCTGTACACACTACAGTTTATCTACTAAAATACCCAGATGTTCTAATTTGGTAGGAGTGTACACATCTTTCAGAAGTAATACAACATAACTACATGCATTTACACTTACATCTGATTTTTAGCCGCTTGTCTCTGAGCTTTCCGTTCTTTCCTTTTTTGATCTGGTGGCTTAGCAAAAACAATTTCAATGTTTTCTCCCTCTAAATCTTTGCCATTCATTTCTTCCATTGCCTGAAGAAATTAACCAGATTTTAAATATACTTCCAAGCGTATCTGAAGTTATTAATTTTATTCTATCTTTTAGAATATGCATTTTTCAATTTGTTATCCAGAGCTAAAATAACAATATAAAGCTAAAAATCAAAAATTTAAACAACCAGACAGCATAGCATCATGGGTTCCAGTTATGCATTTCTTCTGAACTTGGCTCTCAAACCCAGGACTTCGTTTATCAGTTTAGAAATCTTCCCCTCAAAACTGGAAACAGGCTTCAGTCTTTGCAAGCTGTTACAATTAATGAAGTGACAGAATTGTCCTCTGAAGTGCACATTTTGTAACCCATGAATAAATTCCTAATGTCAGCACACATGCAAACAGTACTAAAGCTAGAGCTCAATAAATTCTTCTATTCGTTCATTTTACTTGTAATAAATATCACTTTCTTTTTCAACCAGAAGCCAAAAATTAAAAGAGTCATTCTGATCACAAGGAAAAAGCAAATAAACAAAACACAAAAACCTCCAGCTCCCCGCCAAATCCACACCTCCTCCCCCCCAACCCTCTCCTCACAACAAATGCAAAACAAACAGCAAACCATCAACTCCTCTCCTACCCTCCCTTCCATGTACAATTCCCATGGGCCACAGTTATTGCTACAAGTTAATTTTGAGCAGAGGAATCCTAAAGATTCTACCACTTTTAGGGACTCTACATAGCTAAATCTTGACAGGATATATATCTTACTAAGACTCTTTCCATCATCTTCTTAAGCATCTGCTTTAAGGCATATGGATATGTAAGAAAAACTGAATCCCCCTGTATCCTGCATCCGCCCACAGAACATAAAAAAAAATGGATACACTACAGGCAGGAGGGGAATTACACTTTCCCTTCCTAACAAGAGATGACATCAAGACCGGGCTAGCAAAATCCAGGAATGACAATTACTAAATTGTCCAGCACCCCTCAAAACAAACCAAACCAAAACAAAACAAAAAAAAAACCAAACAAAAAAAACAAACCAAAAGAAAACAAAGTGTTTATTCCTGGAAAAATAAATAAAAACATTACCTAAGATTTTATCACCTGCCCTAGAGAAACTGCTTTAGATTTCTACCAATAATTTGGTGAGAAGAGTCATTCAACTTCTGGCAGTTGAGTTTCAAATGGTAACAACATGATTATCTTAAAAGCTCATCAGAAGAATTACTTAGGATAGGTGTATTTAAGATCCACTTTTCAAGCTAGAATTGCATCATCCTAGGAGACACCCAGAGAGGACAAAGTTATCAGTGATAATGTGTTACCATTTCTCCAGACAAAGCTTTTTCTCAAGTTAGAAGAGGCATACAGCTTCTAACAACACTACTTACAACACACACACACACAGTTACAGTCCTCTTCACTTACCTTTACAGCACCATCCCGTTCATCAAAATGAATGAAAGCATAGTCTTTTAGCTTCTTCACTCGTTCTAGCTTTCCAAATTGACTGAAGGCCTTTTCTAGAATCTCCTCTGTTACAGTATTGGCAAGATTGCGTACAAACAAAACTTTCACCTAAGGGGGATTAAAAAAAAGGACTTAGGAGTATGATCTAATTTCAAAATTAGAAAATGAAAAAAAATGAAGCTTTGCAAGTTACTGCTATTGGCAGTACTGAAAACATCATTACATTTTCTGCACAGCATTTTATATACGTGTATATGAATATGTACATTTAAATAGTCATACAGCATGAGTTAGCGCCAAAATTCCCTGACAGAAATTTTCAATCTGTTATCAAACATAATTACGTAGGTATTAGCATCCTAAAAGTCCATCCAATTTGTGTTAGTGTTTAAAAGGATCCCAGCAGCAGTAATCTTCAACCCAGAACACCATCAAACTTGAAAGAAGGTAACCAGAATTGGTTACACACAAAACAATTAACTTATCAAAACATTTAATTGTTTAGACAGGTTTTTGCTCAGTTATTTGCAGCACAGTCATCACTGGAATATCTAGGTCAGAGGTGACAGGCCTGCAGCTTTCAAGCTGCTTAACTTGTGGTTCCTACATTATAGCTACACCAAACACCTAATGTCAGGACTGTGCTTGCCTGAGGGGCACTCAGTGACCTGAAGCTAAAAGACAGAAGTGCAGACAGAGGAGGATACTAAGGCTGACACTGGCCAGTCACCCTTCAACTTTATCAAAAGTCAAACTGTGCTATTCCCTTGAGGAAGAGTCACCTCCAAGTAACTCTGGAAGTTTATTCCCTCCCCTGGCTTGCTAAAGCACGCAATACGGCTCCTAAGCTACACAAAGACTCTTTCGCAGCTTCTAAAATCAGAAAGGCAGGTAATCATCCAACTGTTGATATATGCCCTATTAACTGCCTGACATGGCTAAATCATCAATATAGAGTTTCATCAATCACCAACTGCATAGGATAAAGGAAAATTTAGAGCAGTCTGACAAAGGCTTAAACTAAACCCTTATTTAACATAGCAGACAACATACACTGGAAACCAGCAATCACCTATTAGTGACTCGACAGTACTGAAAGAGTCATCCTTGTGTCCATGCTGAGGCTGCACTCAGTGACTGGACATGAGCATGTTTACCTGATGTCATCCATGTGTTCCCACAATTTACAAGACTCTTCAACTTGTTGAGAAGAGCTCCTTCCACATGCTGGCATCATGCTCTGACAGTTTAATCACCTCCTACTGCCAAGGAATGCTCACAGTCTTACCTGCCTACAAAGCAGCTGCCAGTCAGCTGCAAGACCTGCCGCTTCTGCTTATATCCCTCTGCTCCTACCGGTTTCAAATTAGCTGATGACATCAAGTGAACACTGCACATGGCAGCACTGACTCTCGACCCTGAAGGTCAACACAAATAACACAAGGTGTGAAAGGACCAAGGAAAGTATGCTTCCATTTCTGAAGCAGAGCTGTACTCTACTCCCACCACATACAGGAATTCAATAAACTCAAGACACCCTTTTTCAAAGAACTGCTATGTAATTAAGTTAAAAAAAAAAAAACAGGACAGACTTCCATAAATCTGTCTCACTCACTAGCTGAACTAGGATGGGATGCAGAATTTGGAAGAAGGGATACTACAGACTGTAAATCTAACCCAGTGTACCAATTCTAGACTTTGGCAATAGTTACTCCTGCTGATTCTCAGGAGATCATAAGTCATAGCCAACTCCACAAGGAAAGCTGTTTCCTATTACGTATTAAGCTTCTCCTACATGTCTTGATGGTAAGAGCAACCTTTATTTATTGTAACCCATATGTAATAACCATTTTTAGTAAAATACCCTAACTGCTACCTTGACCTTATTCCATGGAAATGAATTACAGGAAGTTTTGTGATGTAATCAATGGGTCTGAAACCAGTAAGTTTTAAACAAACATTCCATATTCTTGTTCTTTAGAAAAGGATGAAAACTAGAACCTCACAAGGAACCTAAGTAGCCTAATAAATCCATGATGACTGAAAAAACTAGACAGAACAACCACTATTTTTAACAAGATGAACTAACATAGTGTTTTTAAAGAAATAAAAAAGCAACTAATTTAAATTTTCGCACTGCAGACAAATCCATTAATCTCTAACAGCTGAAATTTTTTAACACCTTTGCTCATGTTATGAGTCAGATGATGTAAAAGCTATTAAGCAGGTTAAAGCATAGGTTGAGAGAAGATGAACCCATTTTTACTTCACTTAAACTAGCTACAAAAGGAGGGAAGGAAAAAAAAGTCCTCTTCATTAAAGCTCACAGATTATTACCCCAAGAATCCATGAATACTCCTAACAAGCAATATACCCAGCACCAGCATTTTGTTTTAAAGGCAGAACTCACATTTAAAAAACTGTTTAAGATTAGACTCCCAAAACTTCTGGGATCTGCTCCTTTTCCTCCTCTTACCTACAGCACAAACACTTCAGGCCACATTCTCCAAGGGTTACTAGCCCTGTCTCTTGTCCTGTAATCTGCCAGACAGCCACAAGCATAAGACTTTATTTAGCTGCTTAACCTGCCACTCCAGAACGTCCTCTGCAGCCTCAGCCATCCTACAGAAATCAAGTAAAACATTAATAAATTTAGCTAGACTACAGGTGAAAGAGGAAACAAAATGACACTTAGGAGAAATTAAACTATCAACACAGCTGCTTGTGAAATTGGAAAGAAGTTCACCTTGGACCAGAAGTCAATACCTTAACCAATTATACTCTGATATGTTAGTACAAGCACTAATCTCCTGTAGCACATACACCTAGCTTGAGAATCTAGCTTCATCCCTCATCATGCTTAAGCTACTTCATATTTAAGGTAACAGCCCATTTAAATGATAAGTATTTACCCATACAGGACTCTCCACAACATTTTATCAGAAGGACAAAGGAAAAAAGACTCGCATAGACATTTCAGAAATTTAAATTAGTAGGTGTCCGTGTAACGATGAAATGACACGCCGCTTCTGCAAGATTTGGAACACTGTTCACCTTCTGACTACATATGTGAATTTGTATTCCTTACAGCTTGCTCTTACGGACTTGCTCTTCTAGCAATTTTGACAAGAAAACTGATGATCAGATGATTATTCTGATAAAAACAACCTACTCTTCCTAGTCACAGTTTCCTCCAGAGCCTTCTTCCATAGCAATGTGCAGGATGACACGGGTCAATAGCTTTCCCTTTGCTCTGGATTGACAGTAGTAACAAGCAATGACACCAACCTGCAGCTCACAACCAGGAGATTACTGACTGCAACAGCAGCTCCGCTGCTCTTTCTCTTAGGAGAAAGACAGTAATAACAGAAAGTAAACCTTACACTTAGAAAAGTGCCAGGTAAAGTCCGTTTCCCCACAAGTACAGCAGGTGGCCAAGAAAGACTGCAGTGGAGACTTTCCTTGTTGCAAGAATAAACTAAGGGACACAGCCAGTGAGGAAGGTCAGACACCAATGATCATCTCAGTTTCTGTCTTCAGACACAAGCCCGATGTTCCCTACTTTCTCAGTATTCTTATTCATAGAGCCTTGCTTTTCCATACATCTTCAACCCAAGCTCCATGTCCTATCTTTGGCATGGGGCACAAAGTATGCAAGTTGATTTTCTCCATGTTTTTTACATTTCTTCCCTTCATTTCCATGTTTCTTCTCTTTTCATGTCCCATTTCAAATACAAAACAATACAAGGTATTAACACATTCAAAAAACTGTACAATAAATAGGGCAAACCACAATCAAGCTTTCATTTCTTTAGCTTTTCACTCTGTACATCTGTAAACTTACTTAGGAGAAATGCTTGATTATGTCCCCTGTGATTCCCTTTCCATCTATTCTATCAGCAGAAATTCCTGCTCATTATTTCAACAGTTTGGTGGATTACGTCTCTTCTCTTTTGAGCCAAGAAACTGAACATACAGGCTGCCATATTTAGGAAGTGCCACCTTCCACAAATTTGACCTGCAAGACTCTTTCCCCGCTGCTGACAGTCTATCATGCTGGGCAAGAAAAATAAAGTCTGCAGACACGATAGTCCAAAAGCTTCTGTAATACCTGTATTACAAAAGCAGCTTTTTCCCTAAAATGAGCCCCCACCCCAGCCCTTTTCCCTTATGGCTCACCAAAGAGGAGATCCCAGCCAAGCTATCTTACTAGGTCCATCAAAGTAGGACTCCAGCAAGTGACGTGTCTCAGATGAGAGTAAAAGCACAGACGAAAAGCAAGCAAAGAGAAAGAGATAAGGATATGGGCTAGCTAGTTTCCATTAAACAACTCAGCTACACAACACAACTGAAAAAGACAAAGTTGGGCAATATCTGATGGGGAAAAAAAAATCAGGTAGTTTGTTTCTGGCAAGATACCACGCACATACATAAAACAACTGCTACAACATACTTCAAAATGTTTACAGTCCAGACTTCAGTTTCACCTCAATATTCAAAGTCCAAAATATCGCCAGTCTAGGTATTTAAAGGAATTAACTCACCCAAACTAAAAACACCTACAGAGTTCCAAATACAAGCTAATTGCCTAACTTCTCAGAATTAACTGCTAATGGCAACTTTGAAAATACATTTGAACACCGACAGGTTCTAATGCTGAAGTGATCAAATTCCAGGTTTAAAAAGAATTGAGGTTTGTTCTGCGATGATATCTCGATTTCTGCCCTTCCAAATACTAGGGTACAAAATCATTTTAACTCTAGGAGTCACCACCATCACTTCCAGGTAAAAAATTAACTACATCATCCTATGTGTCATTTTGGCAAGAATTACATTCACTATTCAGCCTTGGGAACACAAAATAATGAAAGGCCATATAGACTTTTTAAATCCACGTAATTTCTAGAGTATATTCATTTTTTATTATCTCACCTACAATATTTCTGTCAAGAAGGCCAAAGGTTGTTAATCTTAGGCTAATGCCAGGAAATACCTTATTTGGAACGCAGCACTTTAAATGTACTATGGTCCCCTTACAGCTTTATTACCTTTGCCATGACTTCAGGATCTGGATCTTCTATAGGGTCAGCCCATTCCACTGTAACAACATTTCCCCAGACTTTCACTTTGCCGCTCATTAACCTACGTCTGGCCTGAGCAGCAGTTTTGTGATCTTCATATTCAAGAAAGCAGAAACCCCGGTTCTTCTTCTTGTCATCAGGCTGATGATACAATATGACATCTGTAAGACCCTCTGAAATGAAATAAAATATTTATTTGTTATGCTTTCAGTCCATTGATTTGATTTCTGAAGTATGGGTTGTCTTTGTAGCTGTGGAAGAACACCCTTTCTCTAACTGAATGGAGGAGAGTTGGGGGCAGCCAGAAGTTTTGCTTTGTCAATTCTCCTCTTAAACCCCTAAGTTGCAACACTTATCAGTGTGTGTTTTTTCCATGCATGTCTAAAACAAGAGATAAAAGTTGCATGACTTCAATACCTAAAAAGTTTATTGCTCCAAAGAACCTGAAGTCTATCATTCAGTAACAGAGAAAGTCATCAACCATTACCTTTGCAAGTTCATATGTTATCAAAAAGAGATCCTTAAATTTTAAGAATTCTAAAGCACAGAACCAGTTACATTCTTCAACTTGCTTCAGTTTTGCCTTGAGAAGTTTTAAAACATCCATTAGTACTGAAATTATTAAACTTTTAATTCAAATTTCTTTGAACAGCTTTTTTAAACATTACACACTTTTTCTACAGGTAGAACTTGGAACCACCCATGTAGTCTAATTACAAATATCTCAGCCCTTAGCAAACAAAAGTTTTGAAAAACCCAAACAAACCCCAACACATAAAGTTGAGATAAACGCCGAGTGGTCTTGGTTTGGTTTCATCATCATTCAGCTATAAGCCAAAAGGTGGTGAAGAGAGCTCACCATGTTTGACACTTCCCAGCTCTACAAAACCTAGTTACTAGCTCACCTGTTACTTTGCTGAATTCTTCAACAATTTGCTCCTTGGTTTTACTCTTAGGAATAGAGCCAACAAAAAGCCTATTATTGGCAACAGAGATGCATACACCAATGTGTTTTCCAGAACGAATTTCATGGTTGTTGTACTGCAAGAAAAAAATTATTGGACAATCATCAGTTACAAACAATTTTCGCTCTCCTTCAACAGCAGCATACCAAATACTTAACTTTGGAAAACCCAGCATAGGGCAATACATTACATTTTTGCAGCTTAACACATTTTTATGATGCATATTCACCTACTCTGAAGTATATCCATGTTTTCTAAGGTATCTCCTTACAAAATTTCAGCCAACAATTATTCTTCCCTTCTTGTTCAAGCCTCTCAATACTTTTTTTTCTTTAGAGACTTTTTCATACAGAACCAAGTCATCAAGGTCAAGGCTTCTCCCTTCACAATCGTGCAGAAAAAAACCCACAAGTTCCTCTATAGGCTTTATCTATAAATTCTTGATTTGTGTGTAATACAAGACATGAGCTGCAATTAACATCAGATTCCCTTCTGAAATTCTACAGCTAACAAAAGAAAGAGAGTCATGATCAGGTCTTCTCCACAAAACGTGCAAGAGCAATTGGCAAATACTTTCCAAAGCATGAAGATTACACACATGTAAAGAGAGGCAACAGCAAGAACAACTTTCTATTGACTTGAAAGGATCGTAAGACTTCTGTTCAAATGCTTCTCCAGTAACATTTAGAAGATACCATGAACAAGTTAGCAGTTTAAGGAGGAAAAAAAAAAGTACTACTGTAGACATCTGTTGACAAAACATGCAGACACAGACATGCATCATCTAAATAAGCAGCAGGGAGGTAAACTGCTGGTACATCAACCCATTTCCAACTGGAAGCCTTGCAACAGACAGTCCTTCAGCTAAGAAAATTCAACATCTTATTGCCAAGTAGCAGGACAGATTTTTAAAATTCATCTAGCTATATATTCTATGATTTATTTTGTGCTTGGTGGTAAATCTTACTACATAAGCAAGATATCCTCCACTCCAGCATGCTTTTTGTGCAACAAAATCCAGGAGAAGATGTTTATTTATATTTATCTTGGGCAAACAAAAACTCCATCACCGAAAATTTTCTAAGCTAGGTAACCGCACCAAAAGTGAGCCAAAAGGTTAACTGTACATGTGAAAAGGACCTGGAGTGACATCTTCCCAACAAATTACATCTCAAATCATAGACGACAACAAAAGACTTCTATCTCCGTATCTGTTGCCCATGTGGCAGAGGAATAGTTGATTTTAAATTAGTAAACCTCAGTAGGAGCTGCAGTAGCTGCATAGAAAACTGTATATATATTATCATCGCTAATAGACATATACATTAATGAAGAGACAGATTATAGTAGCTAAAAAGAAAATCTTTTAAATAAACACTTTTAAAGAAGCTGACAGTTTATTAGTCTGTGAAAGTGATTCTCTATTAACTGAACTGTACACTAGGAAACACTTCCTTACATTAGGAAACTTTTTTTACTGAGAGGGTGGTCAAACACTGGAATAGGCTTCCTAAAGAGGTGGTCAATGTCCCAAAGCTGTCAGTGCCTAAGAGAGGCATCTGGACAATGCCCTTGATGATCAAGATGACAGCAACAATTTTGGTCAGCCATGAAGTGGTCAGGCAGATGGACCAGGTGATGGCTGCAGGTCCCTTCCAAATGAAATATTCTATTCTATATGGATAATAAAAAGTATTATCCAACTGTTCCTGCTAAAGTCCAACACCAACGTTTGGCTACACATCTAATCCCAAAAGAACCTCTCATACAACGCAGTATGTTGTATGAGAGTAAAATTAACAAAGTAAAATTAATATGTGCTATGATATTGCAGTTCCACTGACAGTGGTTTCTAGTAGTTTTTTCATCTTACAATGTATTAACTGCTATTTTTCACTGCGTGTTTCCCTTAACACAGAGAAAACAGTCTTCACTCAGATGTTCTTGAACATCAAGTTGGTGATTTTTAGGTAAAAAGTTTGCTTATCATCTGCAAACTTAGATTAGACATAAAAGGCTCAGATCATGATCTGGGTGAAGTGCCAAAACAGTCAGGCTACCAAATTAACTGTGTCAGCACACTGCTTCCCCCTCCTGTCACCATGGAATCAGTGTCCAAAGTCAGTAGCAGAGATAATGCCACCCTCTAGACAATGTAATAGTTTATTTTTTCTTGCTGACTTCTGTAAGAACTTAGTCACTAACAAGTCAAAGAATGCAGAAGGTCTGTCTTGTCACTTTACTAACTTAAATTTTCACCACCAATTTTAGTTTATTTCCAGGAGCAAATGGCAAGCTGTAACTCTGTGCATAGTTGGCAAACTGCTTAAGGGGCATATCTGAGTAACTCACCTGTACTCCTACTTTGATCAAGCTTACACCTGCTCTAGTCAAAAATACACTGAATGCTTCAATAGTATGTTTTCCTACAAGCTTCGTCTCAAAAATATGTATTCTGTACATATCTACAGTGACCTTATTCACATAGAAATATTTTGAAAAACTTAACTCTAGCAACTTCTTATGAAATAGGAAGGAGAATTGAACATGTGTGCAAAAGAATACAACTGAAGTTTTAATTCCTAAACAGTATAAAGCAAAGTAAACATGTTACCAGGGGAAAAAATACTGAAAGTATGAAAAAAATCATACTTTGATAGTGAATGCTTGTGTGAACATCTGGGTTGCCATTTCTACTTAACCAGCAAGGGTTAACCACACTGAATTAAGTAGTGGTCATAAAAAAAGGAGAGAATTCCCTAAAATGTGT
This sequence comes from Corvus cornix cornix, assembly GCF_000738735.6. NCBI lineage: Eukaryota > Metazoa > Chordata > Aves > Passeriformes > Corvidae > Corvus > Corvus cornix. The sequence continues at coordinate 79,496,252 of NC_047056.1, read as the reverse complement.
TTGAAACAGTTCTCGCTATGCTTAAGACAAAAATGGAGTGATACTATGGCCTGATACTGAGAAGAATTACAGATATGAACAGTAATTAATTTTAAGTGGCTTAAAAATGCATATACATTAACAAAATCAAGACTTCTACCTTTTAAACCGCAAGACTTCTTCTTGTTAACAAACAAAGTAAGTCAACACTAAGCGTATCCCAAAATTTTAGTTGAGCTTTACATTAAGTTGTTACATAGACTGTGGAGATACATACAGCAGCCACACAAACACATGTTGTATGCAAAATATCTTACACCAACTCCAAGAGCCTGAAGACAGGTCAGTTTACTCTCTGCTGTAGTTTGGGTACTGACAAAAACATAGCTGTCTCTTATTACTCAAAAGCCTATAGGCAATGCAGAGACTTTTAATCTCTTTTTTTCTATACTGTCCTGAAAAAATAAAAGCCTCTTGGAAAAGGATGGGAAATAACAAAAGAACCATTATTCTAAAGAGTCCAGAAAGCTGGGAAGTTGTATACACATGAAAAGATTACAGATAGTATCAAAAAGAACACCACCTGTTAAAATAATAGGTTATGAAAATGGCTAGGACCAAGTGCTCAGTGTGTTGAAGAGGTCTTTCAGCAGTCTCTCCCATGCATGTGTAACTAATACAAGTTATAGACCTACAATTTTCAACTGAGCTCAACAGGCACAAATTGCTAATACTCCTGCAAACCACTTGTAGATAACTTGGGAAACTTACACACCAAACTAGCCAGTCAACTATGGTTGGAACCACTCCAAAAAAACTGAGGCATGGCATGCCACAGGACCCAATTTAAAACTAACTCTAATTTCAAAGAGTTTAGCATAAAGGTTGAGAGACTGCCCCATCAACTGCAACACTTTTCAGCTATTACCCTCAGTGGCTATTTAACTGACAAACAGAACACAGCGTGCTTCTTTCCTGAGTATCAAAGATCAGACATAAAGGGACACCAAATAGCTCCTTTGCTTTATCATTCAGTGGAAGACGGAGGCTAGGATCTGATGTTACTTTCCGGAAAACATGACTTGAATGACTTTTCAGAGCATGCTGCCTTTAAGCAAAATCCAGTTAAATGAAGAAAAATTGTTTTATTCATTTACTAGGTACCTCTGAGAACTTATATGATTTGATTCACCTTTTTGCTAAGTTTTAAGAGTTAACGCTTGAGCTTAACTCATAAGAGTTCACACACTCTCTCAACAGCTAGGTTGACAATGAAAGTACAAAGAGAACAACAGCGTTATCCTCAGCATATCTGACTACACACTGGAGCAACCAACTGTTCTTACCTAAAAAGCTAAACAGCATACACCAGATTGGTTTTGTACTTCTACTTTCGCAGACATTCGTGTACTTTCTCAAAACAAATTGGCATTTTCAGCTTGATTTGTCTCTTACATGTCAATATAAAAAACCTTAAGTCACCTTACATGTCAATATAAAAAACCTTAAGTTTAACCTATACCTCACTACGAAACAAGGTAGGTTAACCCTAGTATAGCAATACAGTATCAGTACACTTCAGAATGCATATGGTTAGCACTCTCCAGAGTACTACCTTGGCCATATCAGTGTAGCAGTAACCAGCTCAAAAAATTCAAATTTAACTTAGCCAGGAAAATAAAGGCGCTGTGCCTTTAGGGTAGCGTTTCTCCCCATCCTCTTTTCTAGTGATGGGTACTTCATGCATAAAACCTGAAAAACTTACTAGGAGTATCCCACATCAAACTATTTCCTACCTCTGTGTAAAACAGAGGAAATGCTCCTTAAACTGGCAGGATTTATGATGTTTTCCTGTCCGTTGCAGCAAATAGAACAGATCTTCAATGCCCAAGAGACATTTTCTCTCCATCTGAAGTATCTTATGAAATTCTGTGACTTTGAAGCACTTTTCCAGCATGGGCCCCCTGCTGGTGCAGAAGCACATCAGGAGGCACAGAACCCTGACCAGCACTGCCCTTGTACCACAGCAACCCCAACACCACTGCTCTCCAGAACTCATCCAGATGCAGACAGCTCAGAAGTCACTACTGCCAATACAACTTTGGTTCATAATAAAGGCTCATCTAACTGGACCAAACAGCAGTCCATCAGGTGTTTTTTTTCCCCTGTCCCTAAAGCAGTCAGTGAAAATTTATATGCAATGCAGAAATAAATTCAACACCGAGTGAACATTTTGAAGTAATCTAACAATGGCAGTTTCACCTTAACCATTTAAGCAATAGGACCAGGACTACTGCTTCTAAACCAGAGTGTTCTTTGTCAAAAAAAAAAAAAAATCCAAGAAAACTTACCAGTTTAACAGCTTCCTGAGCTGCCTCTTTAGTACAAAAAGTGACAAAAGCATATCCTCTGTTTAGACCAGTTAGTGGATCCATCATTAAGCGGAGATCCCATATAGGTCCAGCTTTCTCAAATAATGGAACAAGTTCATCTTCAAACAAGTCTCTTGGAATCTTGCCCACAAATATCTACAACAGACATACAAAGCACCATTTATAAAAAGTATTTCCAATGAATAAGTCTACATCTGCATAAACATCTCCTCCGTCTTACCTCTGTACCAACAGAAGGTTGTTGTCCTGAATATACAGACTCTGGAGGAGGTCCACCATACTTCCTCTGTCCAGTAGTCACATCAAGAGTATAGCCGGTTCTCTCCAACAGTGCCTTCAAGTAAGAAACTTAAATTTTTAAAATCACATACAAACTGAGCAAGTTTAGCTGCACTTTGTTCACAGACAGACATGCCTCTAATTCCTTTTAAACTACTGCTTTAAAGCTCCCACAAACAAACCTACTGCTAGTATTTCAACAAGAAACTTGCAAAACAATTAACAGAACTATCAGGTAAAGAAACATTGCTAGAATATTAGAGATTCACATCCAGTTTTCCCAATTCCTTCATTTTCATTAAAAAAAAAAAAAAAAGGCAAGTAATAGAATAGTGAGCTTCCCTTTAATTAGGAAGATCTTAGTCTGAGCCACTTCTTGTTTTGGCATGTCCAATCCTGCAGACATTTATGCACAAGAGTTCCCTGCACTTAATGAGATTACTCATAAGTGTGAAGTTAAAGAACACATGTTTAAGTGCTTACACCCCTGGAACACAGTCTGCCTCAGGTATCCAACTACTAAAGTGGCAGTACTGCTTCCTTTCTCTTATCATCCCTCCCTTCAAATTCCTTGTGGGCTTATACAGGATCCCAGGACAACTACAACTATCCCTCACTACAACCACTGCATGTAGTTATAGATACAGTCAGATATAGTTATAGACATACTACCAATTTAAAATGTTAGATGAAATTCAGTATGCAAACATATGAGAAACTCCTCTGAAATTAAGTCTTTCTTAATAATTTTGTACAAAGACAAATCAACTCTACACACAAAGAAATTGCATATTAAACAACCAACTATAGTCAAGAATTAGCAATTTCACAACTATAAAATTGCAGTTATTTTAAATGCTATAGCCATCAGCAGTAAAAGCTATGCTACTTGAAGTTATTAACCAAGTCCTCATAATATTATTGTTTTATGTGACAGTGACAAACATTGTACCAGTTTTTTTTTTAGCTTATAATTAATGGCATCCCAGCCTTCAAGTCAACAGAAAAAAAGATTTTCTAATTTTACAGGGTACATAGTTATTTGTAATGATCATTTTATACTTTATACATGAAGTATCAAAGAAGAAAGATTCTCTGGGGTTTTTTTACGACATCACCTAAACAACATACTTAGATGGTTTTCCTTCCCTTAAGCTTTGGTGAAGTTGCTAATCACAGTATTTTAATATAAATCATTATTTGCCTAACTCTTGAGAAAGGAGCCTCTTGCTAGCAGCAGACATGGTCAAAAAAATAATTTATCCCTTATTAAAACAGTTTGGGATACAGTTTATGAGCACAATGATTATGTCATAAGAAGCGGGCTAAATCCTAAATCCATTACAATCTGTTTTTTCAGACACGTGGTATCTCCTCCCTATTGTGGAGTTGCTCTACATCTGAACTAAGGGGGCAGAGTGGAAACAACAACCAAAGAAACCAGAACACAAAAAACCAATCAGCAGTAGCTGAACTTAGGCATTTTGAACTCGAGTAACTATGCTAACAAGCACAAACTTTTAATTGTGAAATAGAGTAACTGTCTCAGTAAGACATACAGCAAACTGTGAAATCTTTTTCACTTTTGTATGTTCAGTTCCAGCAATTAATGTATTAACTTTCTACTTGAAAAGGAAAAAGTGCAAGACAAAATTGCAAGCGACAGCTTTCAACAACGACAAATAATCTGTAATAACCTTTTTAAGAAAAGCACAGTTCCAAAACAATCAAGGTAACTATCACAACAACTCAAAAAAACAAACAACAGGTACACCTTGTAACTTTTATTTTCACAGACATACCTTAATTTTTGCCTCATCTGGTCCTTTGCTAGAATCTGCTACCTTGGTCCCCTGTTTTTCCCTCTGCCTGTATGTCTTCATGACTCCACATAAAAAGGCACTTTTGTTCTGCAAAAGATATAATCTTCAGTTCTGAAAATATGACAAGCCAGAATCTCATTTTACCTTGAACAAATACAGTGTTCATTTCACTTATCACACATGGATCACTGAAGAGACTCAAACAGACCTCTTCCCAGAAAACTAACAGTTTATCCCTCAACAATTATATTGCAAATTGCTTAATGTTACCTGAACGTGTGAGAGATCACTGTCTTTAAACTGTTGAAGCACTGCCAGTGCACCTTCTTCATTGAATTCCTTTAAAGCTTCAATAGCTCTTTCATCTAGATCACTATGTGCAACTAGCCCTAGAGAAGAGAAAAAAATCACTAATTATATTTGGGCAGTAATCTTTGTAAAACCTAATGTAACATCCTTAACACCTTCCAGTGACCTCTAAATGAATTACTGATTAAAGTAAGTTACTATGCCTAAAAAACCACTTAGTTCCTTTGAAGTTAAATATTTAAGGGTATATAATCCTTTAACTAAAACCAAAAAAATAAGATTCAGAATAAAAGTTACTACATTTATGTGTTCATTTGACTTCTGTGAAACCCAGATGTTACAAGGGCCAAGTTTAATTACAATATCCTGAAGCTGAATTCAGAGGAAATTCAGATCAAAACCTATCAAAGCCTGACTTAGCTTGCCTAGCAATGGTACCTTGGTACGCTTTTAGAAGACCACAAACTGCAGCACTATAAATGACCACCACAATCCAAAAATCAAGCTTAAAGATGCTAGCTATTACCACACACGAAAAAGCCAACACCATAACTTCTGCAGCCATGAGCCCAAACACAATGTCAGGAAGTGTAATTTACATGAGAAGATGCATACCAAGGCTTTAGATTCTTATGGTTACCTACAATTTCTGCAAAAAATGCACAAAGACCACATCACCTGCTCCTCCTAAAAATCATCTGTTGCCTATTCCAGCTGTTGCTCTGGTCACCTGCATACTTCTTCCCACCCCTCAGCCCAAGCACCCTGGGACTTTCCTCTGAAAGATAATACAACAAATTAAAGTACTGAATGTAAAACATCCAGATTTTGGTAAGACTGCAGTTCCCATACTTTTGGAAACCACAAAAAGTTGCTATTTTAGCCCAAAGACAGCAGAATCCAATAAAATATTTTACGTGAGGTTTTGCAAGTCTTAGATCTTACCTGCAACGTAAATTTCATCTAGTTTTTCAGCAACTTTCTGTGGTAAACCAGCATCAAGCAATGTCTGGAAATGCTCAGAATGGGTAACTGCAGCAGAAGTATCCATGGGCTCTTCAGTACCATTCCCATTAACATGTTCAGTAGCCATGTTTCCAGATATCTGTTCAAATGCAATAAGCATCAAAATTAAGCTAAATATATCTTTAGGTAGAACAATTCAAGTGACAATACATGCAACACACTACTCTGTTCTTTGAAAGTAATGGAAAAAAAAATATAAAAAATAGCAGATCACCGCCCTGATACTTTTTTTAATAGTTTTGCAAGACGCAGGAAATTCCTCAAAAGAAGCACTAACACAAAGGAAAGCCCTAACACCACTGCCTAGGGGGGGTGGGGTAGCTTTCACTGCAGGTTTTACACAACCCAGACAGACACTGACTCACCTCCCCTCTCTCTGTCTCTCTAACACACTCCCTAAGACGCTCTGAACAAGTTAGAAATGGAGCAAAAAGGCAACAGCGGGGGTGGAAGGACAAGCAAACCTGCCACATGCACCGCGATACCGTCACTGACACTCGCTGCCGCCTCCACCGCCCGCTGCAAACTCGCTGCCCCTCAGCGCACGCCGCCTCTCCAGGCCCCGGGCGCGGCCGGGATCCCTTCCCGCCTCCACTTCGGTGCCGGCCGGGCAAGCGAGAGGAACAAAGCGCTCTTCCCAGCCCGCACCCACCCACGGCGGCGGCGGCCATGAGCCTGATGGAAACACGTGCTCCGCGCGTTCAGATGTCCTACAACTTCCTCCAGTGACCGACTTCCCCCCCTCCCCGCCACACTCCCGCGGGAGGAGCGGCTCCCCCCCGCCCCGAGCCCCGGCCATTCCCCACCTCTCACCCTATTCCCGCTGGAGAGGGGGTTGCAACACCCCGGGCCCGATTTCACCACCCAGCCGGGAGCTCGCGGTGCCTCCCGGCCCCGCCGCCGCCCCCCGGCCACACGCCTGTCCGGAACAATGCAAGGCCCCGTTTCCCAGCCAGGAAACACCGCTGCCCATCGCCCACCGCCTCTCGACGTGACCGCGGCCACGCCAAACCCGGGCGGCCCCGCTACCCGCGCACATGCCGGGCACCGAGGACGCGGTTTACCCCCTGCCCCTCACGGGCAATGAATGGAGCGGCGGGGCCGGCGGGACAATAAGGCGGGAGCCACGCGCCCCGCGCCGGCCCGGCTCGGGTGGTGCCCCAGCCGCCGCTGCCGCCACCCCGGGGCCGGGCGCCGGCCCGGCCGCCCCGAGCCTCGACAGCGGCGGCCACGAAGGCAGCGCCAGCAGCTCCTCCACCCATAGCGCAGCGCCCCAGCCCCACAGCGCTGCAGGGCCCCAGCGTGCGCCTCCCGCCCTCCGCCGCCTCAGCCTGCTCTGCCACCCGGCCCGCTCCCACCCCGCCGGCGCCCGGCCGCCCTGACCTGTGTGTGTCTGCGGGGGGAGAACCGCCGTGTGCGAAGGGTCTCTCGGGGCGCGGGTCGCGGCTCGGCGTGCTGAGGCGCTGCCCCCGTTCCGCGCTCCCGCGGCGGTGTGTCCGGGCAGTGCTGCTGCTGGAGCTGGCGTAAAATGGCGGCCGCTCGAGCGCTCACGCCGCTGCTGCTGCTGCTGCTGGCACCAGCCCCGGCCCCTTCCACTCCGCGCGGGGGGGGGCGGGCGGAGGGCGGGCGGGAGCGGAGCGGGGGGAGAGGGAAGAGAAGAGGAGGAGGAGGAGGAGGAGGCGCCGCCGCGCGCGCTGGCGCAGCCCCAAAACCCGGGGTCTCCCGGGCAGCTTCGCAAGGGTTATATCGCCGAGCCCCGCCCGCGCGCGCGCGCCCGCCCTCCCCTCCGTTCCCCCCCACGCGCGCGCTCTCTGCCTTCCATGCGGAGCGGCGCGCGCTGCTCCCTCCCTGCGTTCCTCCCTCCTTCCCTCCCGCGTGAAGCGCTGCCGACGGCAGGCGGCGGCGGGACGAGCCCCGTGCGCGGAGGGCGCGCTCGCCGGCGCCGCCCGCGTGCACCTGTGCGGGCTTGGCGTTGGCGGAGCGGCCGTGGCCGGACCGGGATTGGGATTGGGCGAGCGGCCGTTCCCACGGCGCGCAGGTGGCACAAAAAAGGGGGAAGGGGGGGGGACCGCGGCGGCCGCAGGCGGGGGGGGGGGGGGGGGCAGTCCCGGCCCGCAGCGGGGAGGGGACGGAGGAGACAAAGCCACGCAGACAAAGGGAGGGGAGAGCCACGCTTTGTGTGGCTGCCGGCCAGGCGAGCCCGGCAGCGCTCAGCGTTCCCGCACTGGAGAGACGGGAGGCGCCTCACCCCTGCCCAGAGGGGCGCCCCGCGCTCACCAGCCGCCCCTCGGACTGCCCGCCCCGGCAGAACCGCCGGGCCGAGGCAGAGTTTGGCCACAGGGAACGGGAGTTTCCTGCAGGCGCTGCGCGGAGTCGGACGGGGCCCCGGGCGGGGATCGGCCGTGGGAAGGCGCTGGAAGCAGCACGGGCTGGGGCGCCCCGGAGCTCCAGCGCCGGAATGCTGTAGCACGCCCCCAGGAACGGGGCCTTTGCCCCGCAGCCACGCTTGCAGCGCAGCCTCGGTGGCGATTTAACTTTCTCCTGATGGCTCCACTGGAATGTGGGTCTGCCCGCAAAGCGCTGTCAGAGGCGGGTTTCTTGCTGGAGGGATCCTTGTTACACACTTCGGAGTCCCAGTTCTGAGCACGTCGCGCTTGCAACACCCCACACGAGAAACATGGAAACCAACCTACTGATCTCTGCCAGATCTGTATGTCCAGATAAAGACAGCAAAACGGAGGCAGGAAGGCACATACAGTATTACTCACTTCCCCAGAGGCAGCTCAGCCACAAGTTGAGCAGCGCCTGCTGCCCCTGAGCCTGGCCGAATACTTCCAGCATATCTCCAGTGCTTTAAAAACACTTGAACCTGTGCAGTGGAGCAAGGACAGACAATTACAGGGTTAGCTCACTGTCAACAAATGCTCACATGCTGGGGTACAAGTATGTGAAACTTGTATTCGGCGATAGAAGAAGGAAAAAAAAAAATCTCTTCAGGTATTCGATGTAGTAAGACTTCATTAAAAGCTGGACCACTCCACAGATTTGTTTGAAACAGTAACAAATACAAGGCAGCTATACACTATCAAATAGTCCAGCTAATTTTTAATTCAAAAATTTGATAAAAGGTAATTTTTACTCTTAACTTTTCCCCACCTTTAAAAAAACAAAACTTCCTGAAAAAGAATTAGTAAAACAAAAGCAAACTTTTTCTTTTTGTTAAAAAACCTGAGTGGTATTTTAAACATATGCTTTATAAAAATACATACACTTTTTCTCCCTTCAAAAGTTAATAACTTTCTCTAAGAACATAGCTGGGCAGTGAAAGTAATATTCTCAAAAGCAAGTCTGGGGAGCATTTTTCCAAGTTTCCAATTTTTCCAGATTTGGAGCATTTGCACCAAAGCATGTTGTTTTCAGATGTTTGCAGAAGGTGTTTCAGTGTTACGTTTGTAGTACAGATGTGGTCCCAAGTATTATCTAAATTTCATAAATGCATTTGTTCTCTGGAACTAATGGAAACAGTGAAAAATCATAGAATTATTAGGGTTGGAAGGCACCTCTGGATATTATCCAGTCCAACCCCCTGCCAAGGCAGGGTGACCTAGAGCAGGTGACCCAGGAACATATCCAGGTGGGTTTTGAGTGTCTCCAGAGAGGGAGATTCATGACCTCCCTGGGCAGCCTGTTCCAGTACTCTGCCACCCTCAGTGTAAAGAAATTCTTCCTCATGTTGAGGTGGAACTTCTTGTGTTTGATTAAGATTCTCTGTCAGTCGATCTGATTAACTGTAGGTGGCAAACTCCTGAGAAAGGAACTCCTGCTTTCAGGCCCAATTTTGAGGAAAACTTTTTAATGCACTTAACTTTTTCCTCCATAAAACAGAAGCAAAAACAATAAAAAGACTAGGATTAATGCAGTGAACAGATTTGCACCATTATTTAAAATAACAGCTAACCCAGAGTCAGAGTTGCAATTATTTGATCCTTTGAAATTTTACATAGAAAGCAGGAAGCACAGAGTCTGACACGCAGTTCCTCCAAATATAGCTCCATTATTAGCCCTAATATCAAAGCCAAAAGTGGCATGTCCAGGAAAACCCTGAGATTAGTTCAATTGGGTAGAGCATCGTGCTAATGAGACCAAAGTCATGGGCTTGATCTCTGCATGGGCTATTCATTTAAGAGCTGGACTCGGTGATCCTTGTGGGTCCCTTCCAACTCAGAATATTCTGTAATTCTGGGACAAGATCCATGAAATTAGTGGGATTTTTTTCTTTTTAATCATGTAGAACATTGATTGAAAAAATACTCTTGCCAAGAACATTTGCAGACACTTACCTGGTGACTTAGACTTACATGAGAAACTTCTCTGCACATGCCTGGAAGTTTTGACAGCTTGTCACAATAATTAAAGTTGTGTTGATTCCTAAATTTTCCTGGTGTATGAAAACCCTGTCTGCTTCTGTTCCAGTTTTAACCATTGTAGAACCACACTGAAGCCCACAGCTGGACTTCAGCACCTCCCAGCACACCCATGGTAAAACCAGTGATTACAACAAGACCAACTACAGAGTAGCAGAGATAAAGCAGTGAAAAATAAATTTAATTTGACTAGAAGACTAAGAGACTATTTTTTGCTTTGGAACTACTTACACACAGTTAAATAATCATATCCTAAACAAAGAATAAAAATCTAGGAAACTCAACAGGAATCTTACCTTCAGTTTCTATGATGCCATGCCTTTCCAAAGTGTGTATTCATTGGAAATACAGGCTTGTCTGTAGAATTCACTGTACTTGAGCTATGAAATGCACCAGCTACAGCACTAGAGGGGTGGATCACTCTGGTCATGCAGCAAATGTCATCGCTCATAATAATGAAACGAGCCCCTTGTGCTGTGTCTGCCACAGCAGAATTCTGAGATGAATGAGCCACTCTTGGGGTTTCTCAGCAATGTGCTTTTCCCAGCCCTTAGTCTCGTTGGTAAGGCTGCCAAGTTATTAATACATCTATGTATTATAAAGATATTTAACTTCAGGAAAGGATTGCAGTTTGCATCTTATTTGGTGTAGTGCACAGTTGGCTGGTGGCCTATTTGCCCTGCGAGATCCTTGGTAAAATAAAGCTATTTGAGGAAAAACCTGTTTAATTAAAAGTTTGTTCAATTTCTTCATTCTATCAGTCAAATTCTCTGCCTTAAAAGATATGAAATGCAAGGCCTGTCTCTATTAAGAAAAACAAGTCAGAAATCAATGAAAAGGAGATGAATCACATATATGAAACTTTCTTCCGAAAAAGTACTTTTCATATATGACTGTCTCAGTCTTTAATATGCAGATTTGAGAGTCCTTCCATTCTATAAAAAGTAGCTTATGATCTAAAATTGATTTCAGCAAAGAAACTTTACTAACATAACTAATGGTAATATTTTCTTTTAACATTCTTTCCAGTTATATCCTTTGTGCACATTCAAACTTTTTCAAAACTAGGCAGGGTAGTACTTTTTAAAATCAAGGTTAATCCCCCTTATATTTAAACTGCTTCTAAAGTTCTAACTTTGACCCTGCTATCCCTTCAAACATTCCACTTCTTCCAACTAAGTCAGGAAAACAAAAGGAGCAAAAAAAGCATTTGCAAATCCAGTATGATTCACAGCACCAGAGGCAATGGGCACAAACTGAAACACTCTGAACATCAGGAAACACATTTTCACTGTAAGAGTGACCAGACACTGGCCTCAGTTGCCCAGGGAGGTTGTAGTGTCTCCATCCTCCAAGATATTCAAAACCTGTCTGAACATGGACCCAGGCAACTAGCTTTAGGTGGCCCTGCTGGAGCAGACAGATAGATTATGTGATATAGTTCTTTACACTGGATCTTTACAAATCCAGTTCTATCCATGAATTGATGCTTCTTTCTTGAAACTTTTTAAAGACTTCCCCCCCCCCCCCCACCCCAAATCAAAAACCCAAAGTAACCAAATTTTAACTAATTTTTAATTCTTATAGTTCTACAAGATGGAAGAGGAGTCTGATCCTATAGACTTGACACGATGCATTTCAAGGGTTTTGAGGTTGAAATCACCTGCATTCTGCTAAATATTTGCCCAGATAGTTGCAGGCAGAGAACAAGCCTGGCAATGAGGAAGAATGGGGCTCTCCCAGGAATTCTTGTGGTGTTGAGTTCAATGTATAGACAAAAGGTCTTAAATTCTTCTCTCACTTTTGTTTTACCTCCATGCTATAGCCACACTGCCAGTGAAAGAAAGAGTATCGAACTGCTCATTTCTGTAAAGTAACTATGTTTTAAGTCTTTTTTTTTCTAATATCAGTCACTGTTTTTTCCTCTTCCCAGTCAACATCATCCCCAAACACACAGGTACCTCCACCCCAAACAAAACACTCCAGGGCTGACTTTGTAAGAAAGAGGTACAAGAGAAGCAGCAGAAGGTAGTTTAGTTCACATTCTGTTAATACCTTTAGTTTTTTTCTAACTTAAGTTAGAAATTTTAACAGTTGTTTATCAGCTGAGGGTTCAGAGCAATCACTGTAGAATGCAATGTATTTGCAGTATGCTGTAGGCTAATGTGTAAGTATTGAAAGAGGAGTGGAGGAGGAGAGGACTCTATTTTTGCATGCTCAGAAGACAGTGAAGTTGCTTCCACGTGTATAGTGGAAATGCCATCTGAAAGCCATCCCAAACTGACTATTGTCACTCAGAAAACAGGCCCAGCCTTGCAACAAAGAACTGCAAATGCCATATGCTTACTGGCAAAAAAGCAGTGCTAAGTTACTCAGAACCTGTATCTTCAGTACAGACAGGACAGATGAGGAAACCTAATGCAGGCCTACAAGTCAGAGGTGGCATGCGGAAAACTAGAGAATAACTGCTCACTCATTCTTCCAGCAGAAGAACTAGGAAACATTAAATCAAACAGGCAGATAGCCAAGCAAAACCTGCTAATTTTACACACATGCAGCTAAAGCTAGGGAATTCACTGGCACAGGAAGCTGTAGGTATTTCCATAAATCCCCAAAGTAACTAATTAATGCAAGAAACACCCATCTAAAATTGTTAAATGAAGACATAGCAATATCACCCCAATTTATATTTTGCAACAGATACTAGTGGAGGAATTGCATAAACTGGGGGAGCATTCCAGAACATACTATCATATCTATGCTTGCCCTATCTTTGTATTTTTCCGTTAGCCAATACCCACTACTGGAAACTGAATATTGGTCTCAGCTCTTCAGTCTAACAATTCAAATACCTTGTCATTGCAGCAAGCAGACCATGCAATCACTAATCTGTTCCTTTCTTCCCAAATCCTTTCCACTTCCTGGAAAAGTATACATGCAAATGCTCCTCTTCCTCCAGATTCCCTCTAATCACATACTCCTCTTCCCACTATAGATAGACTTATAAATAACAAGCTTCCTATACAAATAGCCCACAAGTTTATCAAGGGTGAGGAAACTATGGAAAAAGGCTTTCCCAATCTGACAAAAAAATACTGCTTTACTATTGCTGTGGGTACAAGCGTGAGAGCTAGGACACAACTTCTGCCTTTGCCATTCCTGTTATCCAAAGCATTTGATGCTTTAAAGCTCTTAGAGGAATGCTGCCATTAGGTCAGTGCCTGGCAAAACTCCACGGAAAGAGGAGACAAGATATTCAGCAAAGAAGTGACAGGAGAGTTACCACATATACTGCCCTATTTTCATCAAATTAGCATGGAGAGGTTGGAGAAAGAAGTTTCCTCCATGTCCTAGTGCATTCTGCCGTATGAGAAGGACTCATGCAAGAGAACTGCAGAGAGCATTCCTTATCAGCATCCATATTCAAAACATCTCCGAGTCACCTCAGGACAGTAGTGCTGTCCTGTCCACTTGCGCAGTGCAAGGTAGCCAAGTGCTGAAGCTGCAACTCACTGAATACAGCCACAAATGAAAGTGTCAATAGAGAACTTACTGCTGTATTTAGACCTTCCTTCACCCCAGACACTCATCCAGCCTGGCCCTTACGTCCCTGTACTGCCTAGCAGCCACATAAGGGTTCCAGTACTTGGCACCCTTGTAAAAGCCAGCTGGAGGAAAGAGACCCTTGGGATCTACTTAACCCCATGTAAGTTACTTACTGCATTAAGCCCATCTCCGAAGGCAGACAGCATGTCAGTGGGTCACAGAATGTTCTTCTCCAGCTCCGGGCATCTTTCCCAGGAGAGGAGAGCACAGCATACCACAGACACAATGGCCACAGCCATACAGCAGATGGGACAGGTCATGGGCTGTTCTCCAGCTGTAAGGCAAATATGGAGAACACAGCTTGCATTCCCACAGCTAAGCTCTCACCCACCCTGACTTCTAAGCCATGCCCAAATATTAAACTGGTACCCAGGCTTTAGCTGTCAGACTGCATTAACCCTTCCTGGCATGGATAATCAGTTGCCAGAAACTGGGCTCATGTCCCAGGCCTTTTTAGTTGGCTAGTAATCACATGGCTGATTACTCAGGAAAGTGTCTGATGCAGCAGTTGCAATACACAGCTTTCAGGTCAAGTGTTCCAGGCTACTTAACATGTAACCAAAGAACCTAAAAATCCTTTCAAGCATGGGTGCGCCCAAATAACCTTGTGTCTTCAAGGTCCTTTTAAGAATAGAACAATCTCTCACACACACACACATTTATGACCCTTGCCAGTGCAAGACAGAAGTGACTACCAAAATGCAGCGTTTCTGCAGATCCCAAGAGCAGACAACACAACCATTTGTGTACAAATGGTTTTCTATTTTATATTTTAAAGATACCTGAAGAATGCTGCCCTAAGGGAATTCTCATTTACAGCACAAACATCAGACCAGAGCACAGGGATGAAGAGCTCTTACTGCATCAGTACCTCAGGCTGTGCTTGCTGCTTTTCAATAATCTTCTTTTGGAAGATCTACTCTCTACTACATGGGCCTTGAGTGATACCTTAATTAGATCTTAACCTAAAATAGAGCTTCAGCACATGTCTATAAGTTTTCCCTTTCCAACTTGTGCAGCATTAACCAGGAATCTCTTCATTGTTTTGCACAGGGCAGTGCAGGCAACATAACCTGTGCTCAAACCTGAACAAATTTGTAATGTAATACGGTACAACTAATGCAGCTGTATTGTGCTGCTAGAAGCACAAGTTTAGTTCTTTAGAGAAGCAAAGTTTTAATTTTACACAGCAACTGGTAACCAGAAAAAATAAATTGCTATTCTGTGATCTGCAGGGGACAGATAAAGAGCATTATACTTTTAATCTGCTTTTTAAAAAAATTTCAATTAGCTTTGATCCTGTAAAAACATAAAAGGTTGTTTTTTCTTTTTTGAAGTTTAGATCTTAAAAGTAGTGGCAACTAAGAACATTTACAGGGAAGTTTCATTTTGAAAACTTGAAACTCTTAGGGTCAAATAAAAAAAATTTCTGTTTATGACTAGTTAAATACCTAGCTGATAAATCTGTGAACTTTTTTATTAACACCTTTAATACATTTAAATTAACCAAAACACTTCTAATAGCTCTTGTGTTCTCCAACTGGAGTTATGTACCAACAGAGAGCAGTGTTTGGAGGCACATATTGAACAGCAAGAGGAGTCAATGCAACTGTGTGAGAACATACATTTTTACTGCCAATACATCAATTTTTAGTTTACAGCAGAATCAATAGATATCTGAGCATGTTCATAAAAAACAGTTAAAATCACTGATGACAGTTAACTGCAGAAGTTTCTGAATTCTTTCATACCCTTCCAGGTCAGGCGTTTTTAGATTTTACTGCCACATCCACAGCAATAACTTCGTGTCTCACAAGAAAAATGATAAAATAATTCTTACCCAAGAGATCATCTCATGTACACTAAAAGGCAAAGGTTTGTAATTTAGTGCCAACTTTTAATTTAAACCCTTTAAACATCTATTAAAAGTTCAGTCCTGGTTAGTAAATTTGATGCATGAAAACTGTTAAAAAATTTCAGATCAGCAGTATTGATACAGACCTGCTGCAGCCAAAAGAGGCAGTGAGGAACGTGCAGAATTTTTTTTAGTCTGAAAGTATTTCAAACTCCTCCAGTGTCAGTGCACAATGGAAAAAAATTAGAACCAGAACTAAGAAGGGAGGGCTATTAAATTCAAAACTTTTGTAAGCTATACACAAAAAACCCCAACATAAACCAAAACAAAAAAACAACACAAAGAACCCCAAACATGAGACATTCTCAGCTTGGAAGTTCACCTGCTTTCTATAACTCAGCCAAGGTGACACAAATGGATTCTTCCACCCTTAGGCTGATGATAATAGTGCTGGTAACACATTAGCTTTCCCTCTCAGCATCTGACACCCCAACTGCTAGTCATATTTTTTAGCAAGCAGTGAGTCAACGCACCCCAACAAAGACTAAGTTCATATGAAGGTTAAATCCCAGCAAACGGGGAGACTATCTCAGCCAATCACAGAAAGCAAATACTTCATACCTTGCTGTTGCTTGGCCCAAGACAATAATAATATAATATAGACAATATTTTCTATATTATTTATCTTAAACACCAAAGTTGAGCAGTAGGATTAGACTGTATATGAAATTAAGACAGCCCAGGAATTTTCTAAAACCTCATTATCGTACTTCTTTTGGAAGCTTTACCAGAAGCTCAGAATGTTTTGCTTCCAGGGCCAGATGCCAATTCTGCTGATAGCTCTTTTTGCTGCTGCTATAGAAAAGGCTGTCATCTTCACAGACGTTAATTTCTGCCTTTTTAATGAATTTGAGGTGCCTGTTTCCCAGCCAAAATTCAAAACAGTCAAGGAGAGAAGAGCAAGTTCAACAGAGCCTATTTCTGCAGAATTGAGATATTTCTGAAAAATGGTTATGGCTTTTTGGAAAATACTATACAAAGTACAGTTGAGTTTTAGCCCTGTTACATTAATTGTGAGTAGTAAAGATTTTTATTTAAAATAATACTGAGCATCCATTTTTTTTTTGTAACTCCTACTTTATAGCCTGAAACTTTACAGCAGAGAGCTCAGTATGATCACAGAAGCAGAGAAAAGTGTTTCCCTTCCATATCTGAAACAACCTGAAGCCCAGCTAGCTGTCCTTGCTGACAGATATGCAATTTACCTCATAAGCGACTCTTACTTGCAGGCTCTGTCTCTGATTTCTGAGGAGCAAATCACATCAATTACAGGACCTGGTCTTGTTTTTAAAACTCATCATGTATTTCAATTTCATTATTATCTCCTTGAGTCCCAGAGATCTTTCTTTTTTTCCCTTTACAGAAGTTTCATATATTATTACAGCCCTTCTAGGATTAATACTGAATGCTTATGTAGTAGTCTTATGGAGTTTTGTGGTTTTGCCATGGTTCTTGGGATGTTTAATACATAACTCTTACAAGGAAAGAAATACAGGACTAGTATAGAAGAGGAGGAATAGTATCTTTAAGAGATTGGGACAAAACTGAGTGCAACACAAAAGTTATGGATACCAAGGTCCCAACCTTGGCCCAGAGTAAGAAATCTTATGCTGGGAGGTAGAGCAGATTATCTGTGGGAGATAGAGCAGATTATCTGTGGAAGCTTGAGCTTTCTATAAAAGATGTAACTTCAGGAAAGACCAAATATGCATACTCCTTTTGTCATTTAAAATGCATTTTACTAGTTGAGAACCAACAATACTTCAGGCTTTCCTGGTTACACCTCAGTGAAGAAATCACAACTAGAAAACCCCAAGCAGCCCTTAGGAAAAAACAGCAGATAAGACCAAGAGAGACAGAACACCTCCATGAGTACTACCTCAGAATAACAGAATTCCTCTTTTTCTTCTCTTATAGGTAGGTGAGGGTACAAGAGTTTCATTACAGTGAACCCTCCTCATCGTGTCAAGTTTCTTCAACAAAAAACCAAAGCTAAGTAGCTATTTCCTTTGAAAGTTAGTGCTGTCAGGCAACAGCCATCAGGAAGTCAATGGTCCTTACACCACAGGTCTCTTCACATCTGTAGCTCCTGGCAAATCGTATTTGTTCATATTTGTAAGGTAAAAGCTTTGAATTTTCCCATATCCACCCTGGCTCATAAAGGGACTGCACTTTTATAGAAAATATATCAAGCAGTTGCTACAATTCAGTGTTCAGTGTTACTTTTTCAATTATAAAACTAGAAACTACATAATACTCTCAGGAGAAAGTACTCGTACAATCTCCAGTCATCTTCTCATAGCAAAACACCTCGCAGTCAACCCCTGGCAGAGAACCACAATATTAAGATCTCATGGAGAAAAAGGCTTCCAGCAGCTTTACAACCTGTATGTCAAATTAGCAGAAACTAAGAACAACTTTGCACTAGCAACAGAAATTAAGTTGAAGTACATGTCAATGAAAAGAAGCCAATTCAGACAACTGTAAAGAGTACTACTTCAGAAACATTTTCAAAAGCCTAGACACGCTTCCCTGCCATGTGATACTGTTTATTATAAATTACTATTTCAAGATGTTTTAGAGGTAACTCCTGTTCCTGCCGTTAAACATTTTATATTATGTGGTTTATAATCTGTGAAACAGGAAGAGGGGAAGGAGCACTAATTCCCACAAACCAAACTTCTCTGTTCGCAGTAGCAAATGGACAGTTTAAAAATTTTATGTAATCGAACTACTTTTAGAAAATGCTTATTCCAATATACTCTGGGGATTGAATAAGCATACCCTGAACTGTTTCAGTTATGAAGTCAAAATGACGTTAAGAACCGCCACTCGCCATGTTTCAATATTGTACTTTCCTGGTAGCATGCATGAAACGAAAGACAGCCATTTTGCTTGTATTTTCTGCTGCAGAAAATGACCTAACTACTAGACAGAGCTAACACACCACCATGGTTTCAGCTGGGTTAGTTAGTTTTCTTCTTAGTAGCTGGTACAGTGCTGTGGTTTGAATTCAGTATATGAAAATGGTGTTGTTAACACTTTGATGTTGGGGTAGCACTATGTAGCAACAACCAAAAGTCTCTGCCAGTGAGGAGGGGCTCAAGAAGCTGTGAGGGAGCAAGGCCAGGACAGCTGACCCGAACGGGCCAAGGGGATACTCTATACTAGCATGTCATGCCCAGTATATAAACTGGGGGAAGCTGGTCAGGAGGCATGGATCATTGTTCATGCTGGGCATGTTAGGAGGCCATGAGCAATTCTATCATGTATCATCACTTGCCTGTCTTGGGGTTTCCTCTTTGTTGTCTTCCTTCATGGTACAATTATTAATTTCAATTCTGTTCTTATTTCAACCCATGGCTTTTACCGTTCTTCGTATTATCCTCTCCATCCTGCCAGAGCAGGTAGGATGTGGTATTTAGTTACTGGCTGGGGTTAAGCCTCGAGGCACACAAAAGAGTTTAAGTCTCAAGTGTTTTTCTCAGGACCCTAGTATCTGCAGTACTCCTCTCTGATTGAAAGAAACTAAGGTAAGCCTAGGTCAAATTATTTCCTATTTTGTCAAGGTAAGATGAAACGCTCAGATTTAACAATAGCTGTATATTCTTCTTCAATGATCTTAAGACAATTTAAAAATACCTTTACTTTTCAATCAGCTTACCAATTTCCAAGTAAGGCCTAAGCATTTGTTTTATTACAGTCCATTCATCTCTACTTTCCACATAAAAACAGACTGAACTTCATTTTGGGACAGGTATTAATCATTCCTCCCCTGCCACTACAAAACTAGTACCATTGTTGCTGGGAAAGTGCTCCTTCGGTTATGGAGAACTCCATCTTCAGGGAAAAAGATAGTGTTTATTGGTCTGGTGAGAAGCCTGAAGTGTAGCTCAGGGCTAAGAGCACACATCAGTACTTCAAACTTTCACCCCCACAGCTCAATTTAACAGCAAAGCTGGCCTAGCACTGGGGGGCCTTCAGTGAAGTCACTTACCACTGTTTTCACTAACATGAGAATCGAAAGTGACATCAGCGTCAAAGAGGGGGGAAAAAAAAAAAAGCCTTTACTTCAGCCCCCTCCCAATCCTCCCCTCCCTACACTTAACATACCCAGTACTTCATCTATTGTACAGCCTACATATCATTCTTGTTTCAAATATTTTTAAATGGACATAGCTCATAATTGCCAAGTAGCACTCAAATACAAATGAAAATCTCAGGAAATTCCCAAGAAAACTGCTGGAAAGGCTCTCTATACTTCTCCTGTTCCTTATATTGGTCATCCTCAGACAGAATACTGAACGAGGCAGACTTTGTCCCACTCAATACAGCCATTCTTCTGAGCATCAAACACCACTTTGTCCTCCGGAGCCTGCAGGAAGTTTGAGACAATGGCAGAGTAGTACTGTCTTCATAGCCCTGATAGCTCAACTGGACTATCGACTAAAAAGCCACATGATGTTTGAAAGGAAACAGAATTCATTACTTTAATTGTACTTTTCCAGTTTATATCCTCCCAGGGAAAGACAAGAGCAGACAAGCAAAAATGCTTGTAACACCGGTTTTAACACCAAAAAGTAGAGAATGCAAATCATCAGACATACATTTACATAGTATATGAAGCCTCCATGTGTACTCCACCCATCTGAAATTACCATTTTTCTGTTAAATTCATTCATACTCCAGATAGTAGCTCAAACTTTGTCCTCTGGGACAAAGGGAGGGGCTCTGAAGAAAAACTACCAAAGTTAGGGCCAAACGCTCTTCAATATTAAGAATACCTTTCCTTGGGGAAGTCAAACACTTGCTCACTCTGCTGTGTGTCCGTGTTTGAATGCCCTATGGAATGCTTTTCTTTACCAACTGGTATTTCCTTTCAATGCTGGATTTTAATTAGCAGAACACATACCCCAAACTTTGTATGGCAAATTTATAGTTAAGAGCTTTCCTGCTCTAGATGGCAGGAACCCCAACACCAGCACACTATGTAGCTGCAGCCACACACTCCTCTGCAGGATGGCAGCCTGACACACAGCTTACATTGGAATTCCTGTTCACTGGGATCTGATACTTCAAGCAGGTATCACACCAGCACTGGCACTCATAGCAGTGTGGGTGCTGTGCCTAGATAACCACTGCTAGCTTAGTTTCACTCACTTGCAACTCCTGATTATAGATCACAGTCTTCACCAGTAAGACAAGTTCTTCAGCAAGACAAAACCTCCCACTTTAATAGGACCTCATTACTTCAATACTAGCAAAGCATTTATGCAGAGCTACTCTTCAATCTTCCTTGCGGTTGCAAGGTACTCCTCTTGCTTATAAGCACTTGTTTAATTACTAAGGCTCTGCTGTTTTTGCCCAGTTACTAAGACTGATAAATGGCAACATTCCAGAACAGTTTGTCTAACCACCGATTTCTTGGCCTACAGCCCAAGAGCCATGTGACACTTTTAAGCTCACCACTGATGATGGTTAATGGAAGACTTCGCTGCACTAAAGCAGCAAAGTGCTCTCATGCTGTTTACTGCAGTCTTAAAGCTTTAAGTCTAACAGTGTTTTGTAAACTTTATCAAAGTGCTTTTGCAGAGAGAAATCTCATGCCACGTGTTCCAAATGTGTCACACAGTAACTCTTCACAACTACATCTTGGTATCTCACTTTTACTCAATTATTTGTAATTACTGTATTACTCAAAACAGACCTAAATCCACAACTCGTTTGAAATATATTAACCCACTCCCACAAGGCAAAAAAGCCAGTTTCCATCTTAAAATTGGTTATAAAAATGACCTTCTGTAATTTTCACTGGTCTCATAAACCAAAACCTCTGGAACATGTCATGGTTAAAACATTTCTTCACTTTTGTAAATGCTAGACTCCCTACACCACTAATACACTTTTTTTAAAAATTGGCTACCAATTTTCTGTAGCTCAAAAGTACAGGATCATTCCTAGGGAAGGTTCTGCAGCTCAATATTCAATATGCCTTACCATTGGCCACATCTCCCTTTTTTATATGGTGAGGCCAATCTTCTTCATGATTGAACATCACACTTTGAGACAGGCCTCCACCACAGATATGCAGTAACTTTATCTGGCACCCTTTATCTATTGCTGCCTATTCTACCTCTGAGACCATCCCCAATGCATGTTTTAGAATATACAGAACAAGATTAAGTACTTTGGGTACCTAAAGTACCACCCACAATGCTGAAACTTGAGTCTTCTATTTCATCCACAGCACAAGATAAACGCACCAAGTTTACTGCATATACACGGCATTCCTTTTAAAGGCTTTAACACCTTGTATTAACATCAGCTCAAAAGATTAAAGATGCTCCAAAACACATGCCACTCTTCAGACTCTAATGAAGTTATAGATCCCTTTGAATATCTAACAAAGTACTTACCAAATATTGCTGCTCTAGTAACCATCTCTGCTGTTTGACATCTTAACATCCAGAAGAGACAAACCTAGCTAGGACTGACAACTTTTGCACTTGCCATCCAAGCAGCTCCACTAGATGCTGTTAACAGCACCCAGACTTTTCGCAGAACCGCAGTGGGCAGAAGATTGAGACTGATCTTACCTTCCCACCTCTTAAGTACATAACCAGTAGTTTTTGTCCTGGAGCCACTCGAGCACAACATGAAGCATCACATGCCCAGTACATGCTGCACCAGAGAGCACAACAAGGCCAACGTTGCTTATATAGCTCTTGAGAAGTACAAGCAGTTGAGGAACACCATGCTGTGATCCACACCTCATCTGCAACAGCCATGACTGTTAACATCATTATCTTTATTCAAAAGCATGTACAAAACATGGCACATGGAAATATGTACCACTCTCAGTAATGTTGGTTAACAGAAATAAATCCTGTTGAAAGCAATGAAGAGAAAGCTATTTTCTAGTGAATTTCTGCAGATCTTGGTATTTAATAGACTTATTTACCATTCCTTGCTGAAAAGGTGCAGCCAAAGTAGGTGGCCACTGCTTATTATTAAGCAAACCACAGGAGATGCTAAATGACCCAACGCACTCCTGGAGTTAAGTCAGATCCTTAGCATCCACTTTAGTAGTCTGATGGATACTTATTTTTGACATTTCCAATGTTTTATATACTGCTCCTGGTAGTGTTTTGTACTTCATGATACTGCTTTGACAGAAAATTGGACTTTGCATGGAATTTGTCACTGACAAACAGGGACACCCCATGAGCTATAGGGTTGTTTTATGTATTTCAGACCATTTCAAAATGATTCAGAAATAGTGTGTCTATCAATTTTCAGTTTTGCCATTCTTGTGTTTCTGCCCTTATAAAGAATTCCTGACAATAAGGCTTGACACCCATGCTTCAAGGCCAATTTCATTTTTTGTACACCATGAGTTGTCTTTAAATTTACTTGGTAAACAATTTATGATCCTTCATTCCTCTGTGGAAATGACAGTTTGCTGAATACAGCAAATATGCTGCTACTGGGATACAGCACCATTACTTTTCAAGTGACTGTTTGAAGCCCAAGGTCTAATGTATGTAACTCTTTTCCCACTACCAACCTCTTTTCCCAACAGAGCAAACAAGTACCGTTGCCAGTGTATTCCTCAAAAGGCAGTTCCACTGTTATGGTACTAGTCTTCTTTTATTGACTGCTGAAGTGGCAGTCAACAAATGCCCAACTCCTCACTCCCTCACTAGATACAGTGACGCAAGCTGTAGACATTGTCTTTTTCTTTGCTTTCACCCTGTCTTTACAGGGCCTGCCTGTGAGCTCTACTCTTGAGTCATCACAGATCTTCAGTATCTGCAAGACTGTGTACCATATGGTATTTTAAAAGGGTAAATTAATCAAGGGGTTTTCCATGTACTGAAGCTCAACACTTTTCCCTAGTATTACTGCTATACTTCCTAGAGAAGACAGTTCAGTAGCTTGGAAAGACAGTGTTTTAAATATGCAGAGACAGTAATTTTGGTCTACATGCAGTTTCTGAAAACAGCATCCTCTAAAATTGCAGCTGTTTCAGCAGGCTTTTAAAAGCATGGCATCCCACTCCAAGCCACATCATCTCTTCAGGTGTTACACCTCCTTCTGGTTACATCATCCACATTTGTCAGGCAGTTCTGACAAAGTGTTCCAATTCATCACTGAAAAAGGAGAACAAGATCTAAGTAAAATGGTTCATTCAAGGGAGAAATTTCAATTTACAAGTAAGCACACAACAGTTTGTATTAAGATGTTGCTATTTCTGTAAAAAAAAAAAACAAACAAAAAATCTCCAAAAAACCCAAAGCAAAACAAGAACTAAACTCACAAAGACAGTTTAATGCTTTTCACAAAGTTTAAATCAAATATTTTGGTCTCATCTCAGATGCCGGATCCATATGAAGTTTCTCAGCAAGGAATTCAGGTTCGGGATAGGTTCATCACAGATGAGACAAAAGCAGTACAGAAACAAAAAATTTAGTAGGGTTTCTGATGGCTTAGTTTTTTTATTGACAATCTTTAATACTTCTATCAGCACACACTGTACCTTGGGGAGGAAGTGCTTTTTAAATGCCAGCTATGACTAAACATATCAATTGATCAATTACGTTCATAACTGTCATAATGTAAAAAAAATCTGAACTGTAAGCACAGTTACTTTAGAGTTAGAATGAGAAAATGTTTAGAAGCTTTTCAGTTACATACCTGAATAAGCCAAAAGCATTTGTTCCTATGTTGTTTCTATAAAAAACATTCCCCTGTAAGAAAGAACTTTATTAGTTCAGAAAAGTTTTCTTTCATCACTCAAAATACAGCTTGCCATCTACTCAGCCTCTTGAATAGATGAAACTGCATTATTCAACACATGTTGCATTAGTATCAGCACACTGCAAGTTCTGTGAAACTTTAATTGGAAGTATAGTCAAGTCACAGTAAGATTTGTTTTGCTTCTCTTGCCCAGCTATTGCTCAGCCTGGGTATGAACTGTGATAGGAAGGGGAAATTACACTTGATTATCAGGTTATCTGATACTGGTGATCTGCCTATCAGGATCAAAGATAGTGTTTATTGGAATTCATACCTTCTATTCAGAAGCAGCATTCAAGCATCTCTGTGAAGACACAAAATACACTGGTTAGTTAACATCAACAAGCTTTGCTACTTCCAGCTTTTCTCTAGGTCAGCTATGGAAGTCACTCCCCTTTTTAATTGCAACAGTGCCTGTCTAAACAATACAGCATTTCATAGGCAGCAAGTTTCACCCATACATTTGAGCTTCACATACTGGGACAAAACCTGTTGTTGAAAAGAAAGTACTCGTAGCTAGCTAAGTATTTAAAGGTACCTTTGAGTGGAATAAAATTACAGATGTGTAGTAACACAGGAAAATTACAAGTTGTCACACTCTAGATTTTAACTTTTTAACTAAAACCAACCAGTGGATATACTCAAGCACCAGTACAGTAAAGTGAATTTCACTAAAAAATATGAAGTTCAGATACTTAAGTGGGAATGAAGTTCTTGGAGAAACCACTGCTAATATTCTTAATGCACAGTAAGCATTCATGAGTGTTCTTCTTGCCTGCTCAAGTATACTATACCAGCCCTTGTGAAGTAGGTTATCTCTGGAGCTGAAACAGCTTTATTTAGAATTCACTATCATTTACCATCAAATTCCACCTCTGTCATTAACATGACTTTTCCTAAATGCCCACATTTAAGTGGGCCCTAAATTAACTGTCCTAAAAGGATCCAAGTGCAAACATCATCACTAGCTTTCAAACACCAGCAACACTTCCTGACCATACCTGGCTTATGCCTGTTACTTACCCACTATAAGGCAGAATACCTGAACTAACACTTTCCCCTCTCTGCTCTTTAAAGATGTGAGCTTCTGCAATAGGATGTATTCGTGTCAACATGGACTTAGAGGTGGGTTCAAATAATGCACCAACATTCTTATTCACAGCCTGGTGCATGCTGGCACCTCACTTGTACACAGCAGCAGTATTAAACCAACTGGGATGATTTACGATTGAATGATTAAGTGGTTTCATCTCAGTAGCCAGAGCCTTACGAAGCTTCTCATCAATGTATCAGGTTTGGCCGTTTCAGCAGGATTCACCACTATTCACAAATATCAGTGACTGGAAACTGTAACACCACTCATACCTTCATCTATTCCACAAAACAAGCTCTGTCTCTTTCATTATCAATGTACTGAAAAGGCAATACATTACAATCAACAAAAAATTTCTGCTGTTTAATCAATTAATATTACCTCTTATATTTCCTGTTGCAAGAAAGTCTTTCTTCAGGACATGTCACATTCCCATTACTAGAAACTGTTCATACCACTCTAGAAATTTGAGTAAAATTCTGAATTACAACAAGTTCATGAATAATATAACACAAGCCAGTAAGAACAACTGAATTTTACTTTTTTAACAACTGGGTGTAAGCACTTGAGTCAAATAAAAATGAATACAGATCCTGGAGTTCCTTCTTTGAAAAAAGTGAGAATATTAACTATATGTTAAAAAAGTGAATACACATTTTTATTCAAAAATTGGAGCATTTGCTTATTTATATGAACAAGCCTTTAGATGCCCTGTTTTCTTTGACTAAACACTGTTTCATACTTATTTCCCAATAAAGTACAAAATCACAGTTAAAATCCATACTGAGGTAATGTTTAGATTTAGTATAAACACTTCAGAAAGGCATTTTACCAGCTCCTCCAACACAAAAACTATTCCAAATCCCCCCAGCCTACACAGCTCTAGACCATGTCAAACATGCCCAAAATATACCCATACCTCAATTTTAAAGCTAAATTTGATCATATGCATATTTTGCTAATATTTATCATTAATTTATCCCCACCAATAATTCAAAACATACACAGCTTTCAGGAAAATCCACTTGTGTGTGCCAAGTATTCTTCTACTTGTGATGATCCTTCCATGAAGGGCTAAAATTAAAAACAAGCAAAAAGTATCTTTTAAACTAAAAAACAGCTCTTGCTGTGGTCTAGCATCGTCTCTCATGTTACTATGTCAGAAACATGATCACCAAGCACTAAAAACTGACATTTTCATACAATTTAATACTCTTCTGGAACAGCCTATAATACCTGACAAGGTGAAGTTTTGTAAGCAAAAGAAGTCCAATTAAGAACTGACCTACAGGCTGACCTTAACTCAAAGAGCACCAAACCCCAAAATTATCAAATAATTACTTATCAGTTTGATGGCAATTATGAAAATGCAATGTAGTTTTTCTTTTTTGTCCTACTCAGTAGCCATACAAAGATGGCAACTCTCTGGCACTTCCCATACTTTTGGCAGACAAAAATACAGAAACCAAGTCATGAAACAGAAGTATTTATTGACTTGGTCAAAAATAGACACACAATATTACTAGACCAACATTAAAAATTCCAGAGCTGTTACCTTAATGTACAATGTACGTGACACCGCTGAAAACCTCCTCTCCATCGTACCTAAAAACAAACATGGACAGTCTTACAACTTGACATCAGCAGATTCGTATCACCAGGCCAGTACATCACACACATTATGAGGCAATAATCAACACGATCTCTAGAAGCAGCATGTTAAGTACTAAATCACAAGCTTGCAGGAGAAAAGCAGCAAGAACTGCAGTTTTAAACAAAGGAATTGCAAGTTACACCCACCTGAAACCCCATATTCAAAGCATTAGCAATAACTGCATGTACTCACTGTTAAACCTCAGTCCAAAGGTTTTTTTTAAACGAAAAATCGTCGTCTCAAGGTTTTAATCACTTTTAAGAGCTGATTTAAGTTGGTTTAGAGAATTGTTTTAGCCATATAGCAATTATCAAAATCCACCAACTCAAGCAGCTTAAGAAATACATGACAAAGTATGCTTTGTCATACACATTATTACTTGAACATGCTTATTTGAAGTATCTCACTCTGTACTACATAGATCAAATAAACACATCAAGCCATAAAAGGTAACTCATCACACACTTCGCTTCAGATCACAAAAACAATTAAAGCTATAGAAAGCCTGGAGTTAAGTTTCCACTTCTCACGAGCAATAAACTTTATGCTTTAGTATAATAAACCCAATAATCAAGGGCTACTAACGGTCTAAGTTTCACATATTTTACTGTTCAGTAATCTCCTGTGTGACACAGACTGTTAGACAAGCTAATTCAACACACAAAGAATGCACCTGACAATTTCCTATGCGAATCCAGCCATACCCTAATCTTTCCTTGCAGGTAAGAGCCTGGAATCCTGGATATATTTAGTGGCATTTCCTGTTCTTTCAGAAGTACTATGGGTTCAATGAATCAGCACTTCATGGAGGGGACAAAAAGGCATCTTAAGGCCACAAAAAGCTTCCGGGGAGGAGGTGTGCGTTTTCTTGGGGGGTGGGTGGTTTATTTCTTGTAACATATCTCCCTTTATTCTGCTGTGTTATTGTCTTAAAAAAAAAAAAGAAAACATCATTAGGTATAACAGTAATCTAATGATTTACATTAAGTATCACTTAAGTGTTGTGGGTCTTTTTTCCTTGGGGCGCTATGTGGATTTTACAATACTTTTATAGGTCTTCTGCTGTGGGGCAATGCCATAATCCTGGTGGCTGAGGCCTCCAAAATACATACAGGTAACACAAGCATGAGCACCAACCTTCTGCCACGTGAACAAGGCGGCTCCACCTTATTCAACATTTCACGCACGAATCCAGAGGACTGAAGGCCGTCCCACCGTGCCAGGGGCTGCCCCAGCCGCAGCTGAGGGCACAGCAGGGGCAGCACCCCCTCACCAGACCCGGCCGGAACGGGTGGGGATCAAAATGGCGCGGGCCCAGCAGCGCCACGCGGGCCACCACCGCCTACCGATCCCAGCCTGCCTCGCGCCCCGGGATGCGGCTTCCGGCAAGGAGCCTCCCGCGGGGCATGCTGGAATATGTAGTCCGCCCCCTCCGTCCCCTCGCACCGCCGCGGCTGCCAGCAGGGCACCGTGCACGGGCGGCTGCGGCCTCACAGCTGGATTACGGCTGCCTTACGCCTGGCTCTAGCCGCGGCTCCAAGGGAGAGAGCTGCACCCGCCAGCTCCTGCCTCGAGTACTATGCAAGCAGCGCCGCGGGCGAGCCTCCCGAACGTCCGAGCACAAGGAAGAAGCCGCGGCTGCAACCCCCACCGCCCCCCGCCGGGACAGCGGCACACACTGCACTCCCCGCCGCCTTACCGCGTGCCGCACAGCAGGCGCTCCGCAAGGAAAGAAGAAACGCAGGGCCGCGCGCCAGCTTTATATGCACGCTGCGGGGTGGAACGAGGCTGGCCACGCCCCCTGCCGCGCGAGCCGAGGGGCGGAGACCCTGCGCGGCGCTGGCGCGGGAGCGCGCCTTGGTCGCGGGGGCGCGCGGAGGCGCGGGCGCTGCCGTGGGCTCCGGCCGCCCAGGGGCCGCCCCGCCCCGCGCCCCCGCCTCCCGCCGCTCTGGGACGGGAGGGGCGGGCACTGCAGCCCGGCTGCCGGTCACCGTGCTGTTCGCGCGTTTTGCGTTACAGCGTTCCTGTGTAAAACGCAGAGTGCTTTTAGGTGAGTTTTTAAAAGGAGGGCGGGAACTGGCCTGGTGCAGCTCCACCTCCCAAACTTAAAGAGCATGTTTCCTGAAGAATCACAGCATCACTAAGGTTGGAAAAGACCTCTGAGATCATCGAATCCCACCTATCACCGAACACCACCACGTCAACCAGACCACGGCACTAAGTGCCACATCCAGCGTCTCCTTAAACACTTCCAGGGATGGTGATTCCACCACCTCCCTGGGCAGCCCATTCCAATGTCTAATCATTCTTTTGTGAAGAAATTCCTCCTAATGTCCAACCTAAACCTGCTCTGGTGCAGAGGACTGTGTCCTCTTGTGCTACTGCTGATTCCCTGGGAAAAGAGGCTGACCCCCACCTGGCTACACCCTTCTTTCAGGGAGTTGTAGAGAATGAGAAGGTCACCTCTGAGTCTCCTTTTCTCCTGGATAAACAGCCCCCAACTCTCAATCACTCGCCATAGGACTTGTGCTCCACACCCTTCACTAGCTTTGTTACCCTTTTCTGGACACCCTCCAGCACCTCAATATCCTTCTTGTACTGTGGGGGCCCTGAACTGGACACAGTAGTTGAGATGTGGCCTCACCAGTGCTGAGTACAGGGGGACAATCCCTGCCCTGGTCCTGCTGGCCACACTATTGCTGATACAGGCCAGGATGCCTTCTTGGCCACCTGGGCACATGCTGACTCATGTTCAGCCACCAACACCCTCAGGTTCTTTTCCACCAGGCAGCTTCCCAGCTGCCCCCAGAGTGCGTACTTGTTTCTTATATCTATCTTCTTCTCCTGTTCCCTAGGGCTCCCAGCTGGTTAACCTTCTGAAGCTATGCCTTGATGCCTCAACTTTCCTCCAACTCTAATTAGATGTTTCTGACACATTAACCAGAGGCACACCCGTTTCTACTTTTTGGAAGTAGCATGCGTCCTCTTAGCCACAGCTAGCAAAAAATAGAGCTTTCTGCAGTTTTTCACTCTATACATATAGTCTAAGGATATTGTTCCACAGTGAACCTAACAGTGGGTTTTAGGAAGAGCTTCTGTACTGTGAAGGTGGTGGGACACTGGAACAGGTTGCCCAGAGAAGTTGTGGATGCCCCATCCCTGGAAGTGTTCAGGACCAGGTTGGATGGCGCTCCAAGCAACCTGGGCTGGTGGAAGGTGTCCCTGCCTGGGGCAGGGGGGGTTTCAACTGGATTATCTTTAATGTTCCTTCCAGCGCAAACCATATTATGATTCACCTTATTCCACCACAGCTTTAGCCACTGGAAGTTGTACAGCTGCACCTCGTAAAGTGACTTAGTCTCCATCTGAATCTGCCTCCTGTACTGCTGTGGAAGTGTCAGTGAAAGAAAGGCTTAGTGAAAGGTACCTGGGCTACAGTGAGGATAGCAGGAGCACTACAGCCTAGGTGATGTTTAAACTGATGGGAAACCACATCCTAAATTCTCATTTATGGAGGTTCTCACTAATTGTTTATAAATAGGTTTTTTTGTCTGCCTTCTGTCTGAAGTATCAATCAACTTCATTGAGGAAATAAGGGAAAAACAAGGAAAGATGAAGAAAAGCTGAAAAAAATATTTGGTGTTTTGACAAGTTATTAACAATATGACAAAAAACAATGTTCTACAAGATGGACTCTTTTTAGGAGGGTTTAACTGTTGGGAACAGATAAGGGAAATCTAGAATAGTGAGTTGTAAGGTGCTAAAATATTTGGCAATTTTATTCCTGAAAGTATTGAAATTAATACTACCAGGAAAACTAAACAGCTGACAGATTTTAAACAAGTTTTCTTCTGCAGTCCATGGCAGCAGATAACACTCTTTTCTCTGCTTCTCTTCTTATAGATCCCATTTTACCTGTTTGAAATCTTGAGTGTGAGCTGCAGTTGGCCCCTTTTCTGCTGTAGAGGCATGAGGAAAGAGGTCTACAATGCTGCCTTTTTCTGAGTGCCTCCCACCGGCAACTGTTTCAGCTGCTGTTTCTGCAGGAGAGAGAGTGAGAAGCTGTAAGCATCCGGGAAGTGCTGCTAGTGCTTCAGGGACTCCTGAACAGCCAAACTTGGGCACAGACAAGTGGTTTATGCTGTTGTTATCTTTCCATCTGACCTATTCAAAAGGCCCCAAAACTAATGTTAGCCACATGGCACTGAAAACGTTGAACCACCCTTCCTAAGTGACATCAGGGTTAAAGATAAGTGAAGTAATCACAGCCATTAATCACTACTCAATTAGCCCTGAAGAAAGAAGGCATCTCCTTACCATTCCTTTACTAAGTGCTAAATAATTCCATATTTCTACCAGTGCCTGTGGAGGGCTTTTACTGCATGCTATTAAAGACTGGAATTTCTTTTCGGAGAAAAAAGACTCACAAGTCAGAAGTACATTACATAAAATATGCATGGATACTATTTCAGTTTGCATTTGATAATAAGAAGCCTATAAGTACTGAGGTGAGTAAGGGCTGTCCAGGGCTGCAGGGTGCTGCTCTGTAGTGTGAGCTTCGCAGGTGAAACACGGGTGAGCACCCACTGCGGGGAGCCTTGCACCGTGCAGTGCTACTGCACCCTGGCTTTTGGAATTTGGTAGAGGAAACTCCTCATCTCTCTGTTAGATTGGAGGCTACAGGTTTATGGCAGTGCCTGAATGCGTGTTGTACGCAAACCTTTTATCCCCAAAGAAATGAGTCTTGTATTTCTCAGCATCACTCAAGGCTGCTAGCACTGGACAAGCTTGTGGGCCAAGTGAAGCAGGCCTTTACTGTAGGTAGGCAACAATTACAAGTCTGAAAGAAGTTAACCAAACCAAAGTAAAAATGTACACCACAAACACAGATTATTTTTTTAAGTAAGGTTCTTTCTTTTGCCTTTCTTTCCCCTCCTTCAGGCTTCCACATTTGTAACCGATATCCCAGGTGTCTGGATGAGGGTGCAAGCTGTACAGCAAGACCTGATCCTCTACTGCCACTCCCCAGAGAGATCCTAAGGCTGCTCTGAACCATAAGCCTGGTTGCCATAAAGTGTTAGTTTATAGATGAGTCGCTTCTGAATGTAGCTCACCACATGGCTGCACATTCGTGCTCAGCGTCAGCACTGGCAGCAGGGAGTGCTGGTTATGAGATAACAGGGATGTACTGGATTGACTCTCTTGTGTTGGCCCACACAAATGTACATCAGCCTGAAAGTCTGGTGGTGCGACTACCTCCATTGCTTTTCAGGTCTAGGCAACCCTCTCCAAGTTCTCTTTTCTTGTCTTAAATAATTTCTTTCTCTTTATTTCTATCTCCCCCCACTTCCTTTCCGTTCCTATTTTAGGTCTGGCTTCCTGGATTTTCTCCAATAAGATTGCAGCTTTGATGACTCACATTTCTTGGTTTGGTTTGGGGTTTTTACCAGTGCGTCCTTTGGGATGCTGAGTTCCCTTCCCTCTCACCTTCCCAGCAGGAAGTCTATTGTATGTAGCTTTAATTTCTTCCTTTTCAGAACAGATAGTACCCATTGTAAACTCCTGAGCTGACTTTGCCATATTTCACATTATGTATCATAAAATACTTGAGTTGGGAAACAATTTAGCTTATGAATGTGACCCTGTTTTTAGTGTTTTGCAGATGCCATAATTTTTTATTTAAACTTCTCAAGTCTCTCTCTTTGATTTTTTTAGTCACTTCAGTGTCACAGAAAGACTAGCACTTTTTTTTTCTTTTTAATAATGAGATCATAAAAACATTATAACAGCTGTACAGAGTCAGATCAAAGGTCTAC
The DNA here is from genome assembly GCF_000738735.6 of Corvus cornix cornix. Taxonomy (NCBI): domain Eukaryota; kingdom Metazoa; phylum Chordata; class Aves; order Passeriformes; family Corvidae; genus Corvus; species Corvus cornix. Next base: position 79,463,136 of record NC_047056.1, on the reverse strand, counting down.
CAACCCCCACTACCCACTAGTATCCTGCTTCCAAATGTAGCCAAAAGTAAATGCCTAGGGAGGGGAGTAGGGATAGAACAAGCATGTCTTTCCCCGAGTATTTGCCCAGCCTCTGTGCGTGAGAATGTAACAATCCTCCATTGATTTCCTACCCATAAATTTGTTCAGTCTTCCCCAGAGCCTTTAGAAAATTTTAGTATCCCCAATAGCAATGGCAAGGAATGCCAGAGCTTAATTAGTGTTACAGGAAAACACATCTCCTTTAATTCGCTTTGTATCTACTTTCTGTTTGCTTTTTGCACAGTTCTAGAAGAAGCAGTGGGCAATCCTCCCCTCCACGGTCATCCCCTCATTGAGCCCCCACCCCCCAGCTGAGGAAACTTAATTAATTTAATCTTTCCTCATAGGGGAATCAGCTCCTACCTTTGACCGTACTCTCATTGATCTTCTTTCAACTTCTTTTGCTTTCTTTTTGAGGTGGGACTCCCAGAGTATAGAGTGTGTTCAGGAAGCAGGTATGACATGGGCTTATGCAGAGGTGCCATGATGTTCCCCGCTTCCTTTTTTTTGTTCCTTAGCACTTCCCAGACTTTGGTGTCCTTTTTTGGCTGTCGCTGTGCATGGAGCTGACATTTCCACAGAACTGTCTGTCATAACTGCAGGATCTCACATCTGAGCAATAAAGGCCAGAGCTCTTAATTTTGCATTTGCTGTTGATTTTGCTTTCCTTGGTAAGCAGTGCTTTGTATCAATCTATGCTGAATTTCATGTGTTGCTGTTGTACTCACTCAGCCTTTTTAAGCTCCTGCAGCTACTTTTGCATCAGCAGTGAATGATTACTAGTTTTTTTACCCCTCTGCATACCACCTATTTCAGATCAGTTCAGTAAGTTCGCCAGTACAGGTCATACAGATTTCTGTGGTAGTTTTTTTCTGCTGTGAAAATTAACTGTTTGCTTCTACCTTCTGTTTCCTGTCTTTTACCTTTCATCACACATCTGCTTAGTTTGCCTAAAATCATTTGCTAAGAGGCTTTAGGGAACCCATGCACTAGATCAATTTATCACATGCTTGATGATAAGTATGATATGAGTTTACCAAATGTTCTGACCATTGCCCTGCAGATCATAATTATCTAGATACACACTACTTTTTATAATATGCTTTTTGCTTATTTCCCTTGAATAGATGTGAGGCTTAGTGGGCTTTAGTTTCCTGGATTTCAGTAGAACCTGTTCAAAACATTGTAATTCTGTTTGCTACTTGCCCTTCTTTAGCACCAGAGCAATTTCACGGAGGAGGTCACATACCACAATTAGAAGTTCACGTGTTTCACTAGCCTTCTCTAAAGCATCATTTGTCTTGTTGAAATTGCAGCATCTTCAAGAAGTTGGAAGCAACTTCCCTCATGAAAGCCTCAAAAGTGGTGTGGTGCAGGGAATTTCCCCAGATTTTTCACACTGAACTCAGGAGCAAAAAATGAATGCAATTATGTATCTTAATTTTCTCTGAACAGACTTCCTCATGGGGGTCAGATTCATGAATTTGAAAAGAGATATATTATTAGTTTTGATGACTAAACAGTGTTACTCTGACATGTAATCTCCCTTTTGCCCTTTTACAAGCCTTGAATGGTGATTTTGTGCCCTCAAGACAGTGTTCTCAGTTTGTCTTCATACCACTTGTGGGGATCTAATGCTCCTTGATGGTTCTGTTACTTTTGTTTTTAACAAGCATCTTCAGTTTTAGGTATCTGCCCTTTCTGAAGTTGAGTATGGCTGTGGTGGATATTTGGGGTTGCTGCTGCAAAGTTAATCTAAAAGTACAATGGTTGGTTTAGTGCCATAATCTAATCAGTTTATATGGCTAAAATTACCAGTAAAGCATAACTAAGCTTTATGCAAGAAAAACCCTCAAACCCTCTTCACTTGGTTACCTAAAAGAAGAGATAAAGTTGGTGTATTAAGGCAGGCAAACTAATTAATATTAATAATTTTGAATTAGTTCGTTTTTCCTCTGTTTACAAAGGTAATTCTGTGTGCTGTCTCAGGAGTACATCATTGTAACTATTTTATTGTTTAACAGAAGCATTCATTATCCTGAACTACTGCAGCAGAATGCCCAAAAATAGTTAAGGGAAATTTCAATCTGAGTCTTTGTTAGTGGTTGGGAACAGCATCTTTCTCTCAATGTTTAAATCTCTTCTATGTTATTCCACATAAACAACATATTACTGGAAGATAATATGTTTTATTTAATTGCTATAAAATTGCTACTTATCTTACTGGCTTTTCTCACCCTTAAGTGGTGAGATGGATGAATTTGGGTGAGACAAAAGCATTGAAGTGGCAAGATGGGAGAAGAGCAACCTGCTTTTTAATGTTCTTGTCACAGTTGTATGACCCAGCTGTTTATTACTATCACTTGCAATCACTTCATTAATTAATGAGGCATAGGGGAAATAAGGCTTTTCTGTCGTATTTATACAGCCTTGGCAAATTGAGTGTCAAATCCACTTTTAAATAGGAAATATATCTTCATGTTCCTTAACAAGAGGCCGCCTCTGGCTCTTGGAGAACACAAGGCTGCTGAGCTGTTTGATTATTTTTACCAGAACTATTCTTAATATTGCCATCTTTCAGAACCTTTCTTACAATTGTGTCTTATTTCTTACAATATCCTAAAATCACACTCTACAGAATCAGGAAAAACAGCATGTACTTGTTGGGGCCCCTTCCCCCCTGTCATGTGGTCCTGGGAGAGGGGCCCTGGGGGGGAGGCACGGGGTTTCCCTGCCCCTGCTCAGCCTCGTTCCCATTGGTTGTTTTGTGTTCCCCTGCGCAGGCAAGGACCCTCGGGTCCCGTGATTGCCGGAGCTCCTCGGCAGATCCCGGCCATGCAGCTGGAGAAATAAACATCTCTGAAACATCTATCAAGAATCGGTCCATATATATATTTCTTTTCCACAGGCCTCGTTCATTGATACGCGTGTTGCAGTTTCCACACTGTAAAAAATGGTGGATAATGCAAGCAGAACAATCCCTGATCCCTAAGGACAGCAATTTGCGAGTAAACTCTGGATTTCTCTTCTTGTTTTTGTTTTGCTGTTCCATCTCTAAATTATGGAGGAACCCTGGAAACTTTGGATTCCTCTTCTTGGTTTTGCTTTGCTATTCCATATCTAAACTATGGAGGAACCATGGGAAGACTCTTGGCTCTCAGGGCCGCATATGGACATTTATCTTAAACTTAAAATGATTCTTGAACAACGATTTGTAAATTTTAGCTTGATTCAAGCTCAAAAAGAACTGAAACACTTCCTGGCATGGTTGGTTAAGAACTTTTTCTATGTTTCTTGGGATTTAATTCTTACCAAGGGCTTTTGGAAAACCGTTTGGACACAGTTAATACTGGAGTCAAAATATATGCCGATGGAAGAATATTTTCGTGAATATTATTTAGTTACCGAGACTGTTGAGCAATGTCAGCTGTGTCCTGGCGAAGGGACGCCTGGCGCAGGGACCGTGCGGCCCAGGCCACGTGCGCCGAGCGCTCTGCGAGCAGCAGCGAGGCAGTTCCCGCGCGCGGGTGGAGCCACGCGAGCCGCAGTGTCGGTGGCGGAGCGGGGAGCGGCGGGACCCGGCGGTGCCCGCACGGCGCAGCCCAGCGCGTGGTGGAGCGAGCCCCGTGAACGCCCGAACGAGAGGGGCAGCGCGCGGGCGGCGGCGGGCGGCGGTGGCGGTGGAGCGGAGCCGCGCCCAGCTGAGACGTGCACTGGAGCAGGGCGCGGGGGAGTCGTCGCTCGGGGGCCCGGCCGAGACGTGGGCGCAGCGCCCGGCAGCGGCAGCGAAGCTGCGACCGGAGGAGGCGACGCACGGAGAACTGAGTGGCGCGGCCCGGCCCAGCCCGCGCGGCCCCGAACACGACCCCGGGAAGAGCGCGCAGGCACCAGCAGCCCCGACAATTCCAACACGGGAGCGACCGAAGGAGAGAGCAAAGACGCAGCGAGACAGAAAACAGCAGCCACTCGGAAAAAGGAAAAGATCATAGTAGCTAAGACCTTAGGGATAGTAAAATGGTATAATGTTAAGCAAAATTATAGTTTTATAACAAGGTGCGACAACCAGCAAGACATATTCGTGCATAGAACTGCTATTAAAAACAATAACCCTGAAAAATGCATCCCAAGCTTGGGAGATGGAGAAGTCGTGGAATTCAAAATTGTTCTAGGGAGAAAAGGGTTACAAGCATCGCAGGTCACTGGGCCTGATGGTGTTTCTGTAAAAGGCAGTATATATGCAAAAAATCGTAGTCATGTTAGACAATATCTCCATTGTAAGCCCCCCCTACAGTCTCCCTTTCCTAATCCCACCTTTCCCTTTTACCCTATGTCCTATTACCCCCAGTGTATTCCCAATCAGTTTTTTCATCCATGGTTTCCCTCACAAAACCATGCTTTTGCCAATTGTTTCCCCAAAAATCCCTTTCCAATGCCGAGTGGGGGATGAAAAGGGGGAGGGAAGAAGTTAAACCCTCTCCTGCCTCAGTTTCCCCACAAAGCATGCTCAGAGAATTCTGTCTCCCTTCTGTCAGCCCTAAGATGTTCCAGAGAATCTGATTGGACATTTAAAGACTCAGGAGGGTGGCTTGTTTTGTCTTGAAACGGTTCTTGTTATGTTTATCCAGTTGTTTTCATTCTCCTTTTATTAAAATAAAACGGGTGAGGTGTTGGGGTCCCTCCCCTGCCGTGTAGCCCTGGGAGAGGGGCCCTGAGGGCACAGACACGGGGTTTCCCTGCCCCTGCTCAGCCTCGTTCCCATTGGTTGGTTTGTGTTCCCTGCGCGGGCAGAAGGACCCTTGGTCCCGTGACTGGAACAGTTCCTGGGCAGAGCTCCGGCCATGCGGCTGGAGAAATAAACATCTCTGAAACATCTAGCAAGAATCTGTCTGTCCATATATATTTCCTTTCCACGGGACTCCTGGTTTGATATATGCGTGTTGCAGGATCCCCACTGCAACAGCCAGTCACCTGGGTATCTTGCTGTTTACTGATCGAAGGGGCAACTCTAAATTTGAGATTTTTCTAAAACAAGGAATTTATTTGAGACACTCCCTCTCAAGTTACCTGCCAAGCTCTGAGAAGGCATCATTGTCTGAATTCCCTGAGTTTTCTAATGCTTAGTGTTGCTACAGAAACAGTGGATGATTTCATTACCCAGGCTGTGTTTTGGATTGAACCCTTCAACAGCACTCAGAGTGTTCTAGGAAAAGACAATATTTTGTGACAATTTTCTGGGGGGAAAATGTTAAATGACTTTTTTTACATGTTAGTGTTTGTATACTACCTGTGTTTGTCCTGACAGAAGGATTAATGAGAGGGTAAAATAGGGAAATACTTTGATACCTACTTCGACATACAGGTTTTTCTTGGTCCTTTTGGGGTTTCTTGATCATTCATTTCTATACAGGCAGCTTAGAAATGCTTTAAGTCCAAATCTCGAGAAATGCTTAGTGCAATGAAAGGAGTGGATACCATCTGTACGAGGAGGCTGGGCTTGTCATGGGTATGTATTAGAATATTTCTGTCTTGCCCCTATGCTGGATGTGTCAGCTGGAGTCCCCAGGACACATATAGGGGATCTTTGGCTAAGGCATTGAGGTGAGAGGTAGAAGAAAATGCAGAAAGATTGTGGGTGGAATAAGCCAGGAAATAAACCAGGAGCTGCCAGAGAAGTTCCACCGCTCATTCTCAGTGCAAATCTCTCCTTGCTGAACTCAACCTAAATTTTTCAGCTCTTCAGTTAGAAATACAGCTGTTCTGCATCCACTGCTCTGCTGCTTGAGTTCTTAAAGGTGCCCATTACACTCTCTTCAGTCATCTCTTCTCTAAGCAGAAGGATCTGCATGTGTTCAGTTTTCTTATCTAGAAGGACAGTCATCCCTTGATCATTCACTATTCATATTTTCAGTTCAGTAGAGCAACACAAATTACAATAAAGAAGACATGGATGCAAAAGACTTTCATAGTGGCTTTGTTTTGTTCTTTGTTCATATTCTAACAGTAATTAGACACCTAATTTATACCAAAAATTGTTTGTGGAAATAATGTTTTAATAATACCCACTATAACTGTGAGATTTTCTTCGTAAGAGATTATAGTCAAATAAGGGCCCATCCCTTTGACTATAAAGCTGGGTTTGTTTAAGATACTCTTAATACATCTACTGAATTTCACCTGCCCATTTTTATCATTCTACAAGGTCCTTCTACAGTTTTTTAACTATCCTGAAAGCTTACCACCAGCTAATTCTTTAATTTTTTTTTCATCCTCTTCTCAAGATCATTTAGGGAGATATTGAACAATACAGTCCAGAGCAGAGATCCCTGTGGTGCTTCATTTAGAATCCCTCTCACTATGAAAATTGCTCATTTCAACCACGTTCCCTCTCTTTAACCAATTCTCCATTTATGTGACAAAGTTTCTTCTTATCCAACAGCAATTTTGTTTACTTGAGTCAACAAACACTTATTGGGGAGAAACTTGTTAGCTAATTATTAAATAATTTTCCATGCATCTCTCTCTTTGGATGTTGGCAACATTTTTAATTTTCAGAAGCATTCATCTGTCTCTCTCTGCCTTGTTAGTGCTTTCTCAGTTCTCACTTTCAAATGCCTTATATTCATAGGCCTTAGAATGATCCTCATAAATCTTTGGAGTTGTTGGGAGCCAGACAGATTTCTCTCTTCATCAAGCTATTAATAGCAGTGAAAAACATACACTGTCCATCTTGCAGATATTTATGCCTATTAACTGCTAGAATCCCTTGCTCTTTTCATCAGTATGGAAGCATGTCCTTGGACTTACTTTCACTGAAGTCTCAGAACTGCTGTTGGTTTCTCAGTTCCAAATTTGCTACCCCTCTTACAATATTTGATGCAGATTGCTTCCATTTGCCATATTCCAAAGATCAATATCCAGTGATGTTACCACTGAGACTGACCCATTTCCTATAAACACATCCAGAAGTAAAGAATTTTAAGTGCCTGTCTCTGATTTAATTTAACTAAGATTAGATTTCACACATACATGTCATTTTCATATCCTCTTTTTAAAAACTCAGACATATAGTTAACCCTAACCGGTTTAACATGGATTTCAAATATCTCTAAGACAGAGCAGCTGAATCTGGGATGAGAGGAGTGAGTAGGAGGTTACTACTTCCCTGGGGAGCAGTGAGATATGCTTGTGGAGAGAACAACCCAAGACAAGAATTCTTTCAGGAAAAGGAAAGGAAGGAAGTGCAGAGGCTGAGGCTGTGACAGATGCAAGAGTACCTGGGACTAAAGGACCAAGGCACCGATGCTGATTAGGCAATTTGGATATAGATACCCTGCTTCTGGGAAGTGGAAGACCATTTTGCCTTGTGGATGTGATCTGTACTGTACTAATTGCCTTCGAGAGCAGAAAGAGGTCCATGCCTGCCCTACTTAATACTCCAGGTGTTGCCTGTCTCAGTGGCGAAAGAATGAGAAAACGCCTTAATTTGGGCAGTTTTCTGCAATTCAGAAAATCCCTGAATTGACTTAAAAAAACATAGGCTTACCCTGAAAGGGCATAGTGGATGGGGGAAAGAGTATTTTATAACCTTTTCTACTTATATTCAGCCTGACTCAGGACTATGGGTTTTCTCTGCAGAAGAAGTTGAGAGTATGCATTTATACTCCAATGAAACCTGATTTTCCCAAGCTTAAAATCTTTGTACTCTCATTCAGAGAGTTTTTTTTGGCAATATATGCTTCAAAGCTCTGTCTAGCTTGCACTCCTGATGCAAGAAGTTATGCATCCATTTAAACATCTGAGTTTCTCTCTACAGCATTGCTTTCTGCATAATCAGCTTGGTCTGTGTTTGCAGCTTCTTTTTCAATGACAGCATTTCAAGCTTTCATTTTCTTCGTCTAGATTTTAATTAATTGAACTCTGAGTATTTTTACACCAATATGGGATTTGCAGTTTTTTGCTGCATATGCAGATATGCGCTGTTCTGCACCATAATTGTTTTGATATGAATATGAATTACACAGCAATTGACCTTGGGCTCTGCTTAGTCTGTGCTGATTACCAGGCCCATGTTTTGTCCTCTGTATAAATAGCAAATCACATCACTTCTTATCTTTGTACCAAAATATGCTTTCCCTGGGGACCCATTTCCATTGATTCCGATAGTCATGATACTTTTCACCTTTCTGTGCTACTTACATGCCCTTTGCTCTCCTCGTAGGTTGTGCAGCGACCTCCAGTGCCTTCCAGCTTGCTCCTTCTATGTTATCTGCATGCCTTCTGCTTTCTGTGACATGCTATTGCTTCAAAATTTGTCAGCTCTGAAACCTTTTTTGCATAACTCCCCTCTCCCAGAGCTTCTGATTCAGCAGATTTCACTTATCACAGAGACCAGTTTGGAGGTGTGTGATTTAGAGACATGGAATGAGACTGAAAGTAGAGAGCTAAGGGATCTACGCTGGCCTTAGGTGTCATCTGTGCCCTCCTGAAGTTCAACTGCTCTTGCAGCCCAAAGGTGACACCAAAGGAGAACGATAGCCTTTCCAAAGTGACCCTTGGAGCTGCTCCAGTGAGTGCTGATACCACACGTAGGCTGTGTGTGCAGGACAGTCCTTGGGAGTGCTGAGTGTTCTACTGGGAGGCCAAAGGGGCACTTGGCACCTCGCGCTGCGTGTTACTGATGGAGGGAGATGGTGACTCTCATCCACCTGACACCAAAAGCATAGTGTGCCACTCCCCAAACCACCAACACTAGCAACAAAAGGAGGCACAGAGGCAACTACCAGGGCAAACAAAGGAGCAATCCATACCATCCCAGCTGGAGCTGAGCGCGTCCCCTCCTCTGCTGGCTCACAGCTGCCTGGCCAGCCGTGCCACTGTCTCATAGGTGCCAGGTTGTTTACTGCTGTTCCTTTGGCAAGCTCAAGTCCCAAACAGACGGATGCTTATGACCTAGACCATACTATTGCAGCAAAGCTGGTCACCTGAAAGGCTGTGCCAGGACATGGACAAGTGCAGTGCACAGAAGGGAGCTGCAGCTGAAGGGGTACTATAGCCAAGTAGGATGAAGCTGCAGCCCCAACTGTTTCATCCCTCCTGTGGTTTGCAGGGGCTGCTTTCTATGATAGCAGCTGATAAATTCTTCAGTGTCAGTCCAACATAAATCCCTTCTGAGCTGAGCTGAGTTTTGAAAAATTTGTGATCAGAGCTGAGATTAGCTTGCTGTGACTGTGTGTATCTGTTGTGGTGCTTTTCCTTTGCTTTGGATGGAATTACGTGACCCTACAGCAAAATTTTGTGGATGAAATTCTGTGCTCTGCTGAAACTTTGTACACTCATGTTTATTCATTTAAAATTTGTCTTCTCAAAAGTAATTTTCTTCTAAAATTCTTAATGTATCCTGATAGCTGTTGGGAATTTAATGCTGTCATTTTCCTTGGCTTGCTGTGAGGGTTGTGTGTCACCTATAATTTATACAATATGGTACTTAAAAGGTCTAAGTGCTGTTTCATTATTACAGGGAGCTTTGAGAAATAACACAGCTGAGAAAATTAGCTGTAGATAACCCCTAGAGATTTATGCATCTCAAGGATTTTGTGATCTCCTTTTGATGAGATTCATTAATAGTGTTGCATGTTTAGTTATACCTCCAGCTCTGCCTGCCAATCCTGAACTGCGATATCAGAGAAAAGTTGCAGTGCTTAGAGCCTAGTGTTGCTGGAAAAGTCAATGAATCCCATCCTGCACAGGCCAAGCCTGCTCAAAGAGTCCACTGTCATTCCAAGTTTGCTGGTGAAATGTGGGAAGGAAAGCACTTGCAATGATTGTAGTTCAAAGATACTTCGGTGCAGTTTAGTTTATTCCACACACTGCTTTTTCCAAAGAGGGCAGTACTGTTCCAATTTAACCACATCTGTACTAGCTGCTGCACCTGGAGGGTCTTTGATGCTCTGTCTCCAAGAAGACCATATGATATATGTTTATAACTCATACCAGTAAAGCATGAAATAAATGCAGCCAGGATTTTTGCCAGCAATGCTACCACCTAAAAATCCATGAGACCTCTTTAGAAAAACAAGGAAATATGGGTCATTTGGTAAATAGCAAAAAGAAAAGTCACAGTTAAGCAGAATTCATGAAAAATCAAACAAAAAATCCAGGACAAGTTGAAAAGATAATATTTTTTAAAGATACGGTGGCTAAATGACCAGGCAAAGAAAACATTTTCCTCAACATCTACCCAATTTAATGGTCTTCTATTCTGTTACTTCCCAGGTACTTCCAAGAAAAATGGGATCTGCTGTTATTGCTTTGAGCTACTGGATGTATCAGAGGAACAAGGTCACATTTCTAGAGAAGTTGTTCACTAGAGTACTCATAGACTCATAGAATCATAGAATATGCTGAGTTGGAAGGGACTCATCAGGATCAAGTCCGACTCCTGGCCCTGCACTCCTGGCCCTGCACAGGACACCTGAAGAGTCACACCATGTGCCCGAGAGCATTGTCCAAATGCTTCTGGAACCCTGTCAGGCTTGGTGCTGTGACCACTTCCCTGAGGAGCCTACTCCAGTGCCCAGCCACCCTCTGGGTGAAAAACTTTCTCCTGATATCCAACCTAAATCTCTCCTGATTCAGCTTCAGGCCATTTCCTCCGGTCCTGTCATTGGTCATGAGAATGAAGAGATGTGTACTGGACCCTCCTTTTCCCCTCATGAGGAAGCTGTAGACTGCATGATGTCTCTCCTCAGTCTCCTCTTCTCCAGACTGAACAGACCAAGTGACCTCAACTACTCCTCACACGACTGCCTTTCCAGACCTTTCACTATGCTCAGGTCCTCCTTTGGATGCTCTCTAAAAGCTTTATGTCTTTTTTATACTGTGGTGGCCAAACTTCACTTACTCTGATTTCAGAGCCTTTTTTTATCTTAGTATCTGCATGCTTTCACTTGGCGAAGAAGTGTGTGATTGCATTTTTGGCAAAAAAGTGCTAGAGGCTGTGTCCTTCCACGGTTTTTGCTGTGCAAAGACCATTCAGCTAAAAGCACACACTTTTACGGACATCTACAGGGCTCACTCTGAATTACTCGGTCTCTTTCCACTACCTGGTAAAAATGGCCTTTTACAGAAACAACATTCAAAGCCTTTAATAGCACTGTTGAACAGTATGAACTTTCTGTTTGAACATCCATCCAAATTTCAGCCTGGAAAAGAGAAGGCTTTGGGGTGATCTAATTGCAGCCTTCCAGTATCTGAAGGGAGCCTATAAGAAAGATGGAGAGAGATTATTTACAAGGGCATGTAATGATAGGACAAGGGGAAATGGATTCAAACTGAGAGTAGGTTTAGATTAGATATTAGAAAAAACTTCTTTGCTGTGAGGGTGGTGAGGCACTAGAGCAGGTTGCCCAGAGAAGCTGTGGATGTCCCATCCCTGGAAATGTTCAGGACCAGGCTGGATGGAGCTCTGAGCTACCTGGTCTAGTGGAATATGTCCCTTCCCATGGCAGAGGGCTGGACTAGATGATCTTTACCATCCCTTCCAACCCAAACCATTCTATGACTCCATGATTGCTAACAAACTGCTCTTCTGAGAGCAGGATGTTTGCATTTAGCTCATAATAAAAGTTAAATATGCAGAAGTTCCTAGCAAATTCAACAATTAAAATTGAAAACCAATAAAACTATTCTAACAGTACTTTGTTTCATAGGGAAAAGCCAGTACTTAACATATTGCTAGAACATTAACTCAACCAGACACACAACAGGAAACAGTCATTTAGCTCTGGAGTCAGCAACAGTAAATCACTGGTGTTTTCAGCTTAAGGCAATAGGAGAACTGAGATGAAAGCTCTAGTATTCAGAGTGGGCTAGTCAGAACAAGAAGAAACATGTTAGCAGGATAAGCTGAGGGCATGCCAAGGCTTGGAACACTCCATTGTGCAATTCACATGGACAACTTCCGTAATATTGTAATTATATTGCAACAGACAATGTAAAGGTGCTGAACTGAGTCATGGAACCCAGGTCAAAGTTACAAGAAAGCAGTGTTCCAGTCACACGATCAGCTCCTACTGCTCCCTGACATGCCTCCAGCTTCCTTCATACGTTTTGTTGTGTATTCTGGGAGCCTGCACCATGCAGAAAGGACAAGCTGCCTGAAGATCATGTCTCTCTTTACGTTCCCCCCACACACAAGTTGCTACATCTGCCCAGTAAACATGCTCTTACCAGAGGGAAGAACATACATGTGTGGCATATGGATGTTTTGCAATTGCAACTTGAGCGTTCATTTCTTAGGGAAATACGCAAGAAGGGGCAGAAGGGTCTTTTGATATTCAAAGCATGAATCAAATCACCCTCACAGGCTGGAGGCTGCATCAGGGACCCTGGAAATTTGGAAAGGTACACATGCATGTGCACACAAACAATTTTTGCTTGAGTTTTTGTCAGCATATCCCAAGCACAGAGCACAGACAAGGCCTGCACCATTTAACTGGGAAGCACCATAAACTGACGACTGCCATATTAGGAACCTCAGCAGTTCCTCAGAGTGATTCTGCACAGTGAGGGAGACTGTCATGATGAGGTCTTCTAGCCCTAGAGCACGCTGAATATGTACACTGAGCTTCTGTAGGGTCCCTACAGTTTGAAGCCTTTTGTAAGGTAATTTTTAAGTGCCTCTCCACTCCACTCTTTTTGAAGAAAGGACTTGTGGAAGGATGGGCTGCTGTGCTTAAAGTTCCAGAAAAATCCTTATCCAGCTCCATATAACCTAGATAAATGGATGAGACATCATCCTGTAGTAATATATCATATGCATGTTGTATTGAACCCTCCTAAACCTGGTGTATAAGCAACGCAAAAAAACCCCCAAACTCCAAGAAATCTGTGTTAGAAATTCCAACTATACCAACCAGAAGTCATGACTACACATGGCTACTTCTCTACAGCTTTCACCTGTTCCTGGCAACTTGACCATCTCAGGGTACTAACCAGTGTGTTGGAGATCACCGACAGGGGGAGATCACAGACAGGGGGTTGTGCAATATACCCTGATTTTTAAGCAGTGGCAAGGAAATGCATTGTGGCTAGTTGGTGTGCAAAAAAGAGCTGAAGAGTTCAGTGAGTAACTGAGGCACTGCCTTCAGAAAAGTTAATATGTTCCAATCCATCAAAAAGCAGCAAAACAACTGAAATATAAAATGACCAGGCAAGGAATTAATTTGCTTGAATGCATGGAAGAATTTATGTCTATGCAATGTATTCAGATATAAGCTCAAGGATTTACAACATACATAATTAACTGGTGCAGCAGAGAGGTGAATCTTAAATGGCCTCTCAGTATCAATATAACATACTGGAAATAATAGATGAATTTTCCTAGATCAGGCTAGTACATCATTTCATCATCTTCCTTCTGAAATCCATGGTTTCAAAACAAGGATCTGATCCAACCTCCTACATTTATGGAAAGACCCATACTGACTTCAGTGAGCTTTGGATCAGGCTTCTTACAAATTTCACATGAATTTTTTAATGTCCTGAAAGATTTTAGAACACATAAACTTTAGGGGTTTTTTCAGTTAAGTAATTATCTGCCTTAGTTTTTCAAAAGTCATGGAAGTCCACAACAAAGCTTTGGAGTAATATTAAAAGCTCATGCAAAGACCTACTTGTTTCAGTCTAAAATAAATAGTAAGGCTAATAATTAGTCAGGAGCGCAAAATCAGTTAGTTTTCTTTATCCCTTGCCAACAAATAGATAGTGCCTGCACAGAGATTCTTTCTTCTGCATTAATAGCCAGAGAACTTTACCAGTTTGTTCATAGTCAAAATTATCTGGACCCTGTTATACCCCAAAGTGAAATGAAATAACATGTCAAGAGTTTCAAATTGCCAGTTGATGTGAGCTGCAGTTGGAACACAAAGAAATTCTGTGATTAGAAAACATCCCCTTTCTCTCGCTCTCTTTTTTTTTTTTTTAATTTAAAGAAATCACATCAATCAGGAGGAACAGCAAATTCTTTCAATGGGCTTTTTGTCATCTTATAGTGAATTACTGTAACAGCTGCTTTGCAGGATGCCATTTATTACGTGCTGCTTTGAACTGATACACCACTCACAATTGCTTCTCTCCTATACTCATGCTTCATAAAGAGCAGGAAGGTGCTAGTGCTAAACATCCAGATCTCACATTGTTATTAAAATTTCGTCTCAAATAGACCTGGCCCTTTATGTTTTAAGTTTTTATGTTGTCATGGGCATATTTCCCCATGAAGACAAGCATAACTGACATATCAAAAGAAATTTGGTTCGAGGAGAGCAACATTTTGCAACTGAAAATGATACAGGCCAAAATTTGTCACCTCTATAGCAGACATAGCAGATCTTCCCTGTAATTTATTGGCATGGGTTCCAGCAAGGGCAGTTTTGCCCTGCTTGGAAAGCAGTCTTTTTATGTGAGCAGAATACAGATCATCTCTTTGCTCTTCACTTTATTTTCTACATGTTTTCAGTGCTTCCTGTAGCCAGGAGAATGACTAAAATTGCTGTAAACTCCCCCTGAACCTTTATATATAGCCAAGAATTTGCGTTATAAAACTTAGCAATAAACTTTTGTAACATAATGCTGCCATGGAACAGCCAAGGAAATTCATTCAGTGAGAGAGCCATGACTCCTTTCTGCTCAATTTGGTCTGCTCAGCCTTTACAAATCTTTTCCAAATACTTAATATTAGCTCATGAGGAAGGGGTTTCTCTTTTAGGGTCATAAGCCTCCAAATAGCCCTGTGCACTGGATTTCTAGGATGCTATCACAGTATTTGCTCTGCAGCACTCACTGAGATCACAGGGACCTAACTGAGGTCCTCACAGGACTCCTTCACTGTCTGTGCTCCAGTTGGTCTACTGCTAAACTTTCCTTGCACACTCTTAAGCCTCTGTGGAAGAAGTAAATACTTCTTCCACTCAGCTTAAGAAAGGTTTGTTTAAAATGCCATTCTCAACGTACTAGCTGTTCTTTTTGTAAGCAAATAAAAACCATTGTTGCAGCAGATATTTCATATTAGGAAAAGTCGATAGAAGAATTTGGGAAAAAAGTGTTGGATGTACTGACAATTATTCCCCTGCATATCTGTAAGCACACACACACACAGATCTATTGTAGGTTGTTTGAGACAGTTTTTGGTATAGAATTTTACTTCAAAGTAAGAGTAACAAAGGGAGAGAGTGTGATTTGCTCATGATTTCAGATAGTTCTGTATGATCCATGTTTTTATTTATTAATGTATGATCCATGGTATTATTTACCAGTATTTTTGTAGGTGGATTTGTCAGAAGACCACAAAGTGTATAGCCCATAGACTTTGCTCTTTATAAAATACATTACTGTATAGAACAAGGCAGTTACTTCCCAGAGCAATGAGGAACATACAGAAACATTGAAAAAATGGTGGTTGAGAAAGGGCATCACTTTATCACTTTGTCTATTTTCCTCTGTCCTTTACACACCTTGAGATTTTTATCTCCTTATATAACTCTTCCTTCGGCCTTATTTGCTGGAAAGGTCTGCCAAGGTCTAGGGCAACAGAGTCAAATTTGTAGTTGTTTTGAGACCATTTTACTTGTTGAAGTTTATTACCCTGTCTAAATTTAGAAAGGGATGTCCCTATGATGGACTTTCTGAGTCTGCTTTGACAGAAGACATAGTAGTAACCCACAAAATGTTTTACTATAGTGTGTACTTGAGAGAACAGAGATGTAAGAATTGGTTTTTGAGAAATCAGTGTTTTGCAAATGCACACCTCATATTTCTTTCTCAGGTGTAAATAGAATTTCAGGTTTTGGATATGAACACTTCTCTCTTTAAAAGTAGAATATTTCCTTAACTTCTGAAGAAAACTGCATATTTATAGAAGCTCTTAAAAAAGCTTAGGGAGGTGACAACTCTTTCTGTTTCCTCCAGGAGATACAGGTCAATCCCAAATGTGAGTCCACTCATGCTTGTAGTGTCTGGTGATCTAAACAGCAGATCCAACAGCACAAAAAACGAGTGCTGCTTGGGTGGAAATGACGACAGATGTCTGCAACTCTAAAGTATTCCTGTGTCCAAACTTCTTATTGAAGCACAAAGATTTTGCACAGTATGGTTAAAGAAGGTCCCTAAGCTCAGTTTGGGTTGGCAGTCTGAAGAATGCAAAATTAATTCCTTTCCATGACAATCATGACCATGTGAATTCTGGGGATGGTCTTGACCATAGTGCCCATGAGATGGTACAGTTCAGGTTCCTGAGAGGACAGAGCAAAGCAACTAGGAAGATCACAGCCCTGGATCTCAGAAGAGCAGGCTGTGGCCTCTTCACAGATCTGCTTGGAGAAATCCAGTGGGATACAGACCCAGAGAGAGAGGTTCAGGAAAGCTGGCTGCTTTTCAAGGATTCCCTTCTTTAAGCTGAACACAGAAGGTCTGCACAGATGAACAAACAGTTCCTGGCAAAATTCAGACATAAAAAGGAAGCATATAGGAGGTGGAACCAGGGATGGGGGAGCCAGGAGACATGCAAAATGAAGGGCTGGGCTTGGAAAAACCAAAGTCCACCGGTAGTTGAATCTGCTGAGGCATGTAAAGGGCATCAAGGGGCTTCTACAGGTACTTAGGCAGCAAAAGGAAGACTAGGGAAAATGTGAAACAGCTGCTTAATAGTGCAGGGAATCTGGTGACAAAGAACATAGAAAAAGCCAAAGTACCAAGTGCTGCCTTCACCTAGATCTTTACTGATGTATCTGACCTTCAGGCATTCCAAGTCCCTCAGACGTGGGGGAAAATCTGGAGCAAGGTTATGCTGTCATTAATTTGTGTCATTTTGTATCTAATTCTTCATTCACACTGTGTGTGGTTGGTTAGCTTGTAAACTCTTCTAGGCAGGGAGCTGTGTTCATTAATTTGGCTTCAAAAAGATGTTACGTGTTTTATGTTGAACAGTGTCTCTGGAGGTATTCTTAAAATGACAGTCACATTAAATGGATTTGCACTTTGTGAAAGTATACTCCCTATTAACAATCCCTGCCTGATTCTTAATTTAGGGGTTTTTTTTCCTGGTTTATCTGCACATGTGCAGATAACCAAGCTGCAAATTCCCAGTAGATTTCAGAGGCGAGGCTTGGTTACTGTGTGCAGTAATTCACAAACACCATGGCACGCAGTTCAGTCTGCTCCACCAACTCCTTTTGACTCCAGAAAATCTTGACAGCCAATAGGACATCCCCAAGGAGGAATGCATGGGAGTCAGGATCTTTCTCACTACTTCCAAGAAAAGGGATTAAAAACTTAATTTTTTTCCCCCCATGGGTAAGTGAATAAATTAGGTTATTTTTTTTCCCTTTTGCTGTTCCATGGTTTTACGTGCGTGTATCTCATTAAGTAGGATCCATACCAAAATAAAATTGCCATGGCAGTAATCTTTTAATTCTAGGAAAAAAGAAAACCTCCAAGGCAAAAAGCATTGGTAATTAGGAAAATAACTTTAACATTTGTGGATTATGCTGACCCAGGAGTGAGAGAGGTTTGCCTTGAAGTGGTTTCCCTCTGCCCCAAGGCTTTCTGCTGCCTTTGAAGCCTTTTGATTCAGAAGTCCGTTACACTGTAGTTTTCTTTTCACCTACCCTCTGTGTTTTCCCTTTGTTTTTTGCTGTGGTTTTATTTTGTGCTTGCTCAATTTTCTTGGAAATAACTCTCCTTTCTGTCTTTTTTTGGCACTTTTGCAATGTGGTCCTGCCTCCCTCCTCCCCCTATCCTTTTATCCCTCCTATGTCTTCTCCCACTGCCGTTGTTGGTTTTCTCCCCAGCACCTCATAGTTCTCCCCTTTTATTGGGTCCCTGTGGCAGGATTGCTGTTCGGGACTGGAGCTTTCCTCTGACAGAAACCTGTTCATCCCAGGAATGTAACTGAGGGCTTAGGAAGTCCAAGAAGTGGCCCAGAAGACTGGGTTCAGTTTTCAGCTCCAGTGTTGTCCTTCATGCTTAGGATATTCGCCTACATGAAGCAGCATGATCTTTCATGGGCTCTCAGCTTGCTGCTGAGCAGTCTCATCACATTTTACTTGGTTTTGGATCGAGAAAACAGAGAATAAAAGTAGTTGCTGTAAGAACTGCAGAAGGACAAAGATTTCAGCCCAACAGAACTGGCCTTGCGAAGAACCATGCAGAAAAACCCAATATTAAGTCGTGTTTGGACACACTCACCTAAATAATAAAATCTGCACAGGTTTATGAAGAGTGGCATCTTTTTGAAACATTTTTTAAGCAAAGGGCTCCCCAGCATGTAAGTATAGATAATATTATTATCAATATATATAAATAATAATGTTGTTCTAAGCTCTGCATTCACGAGTGATTAAAAACTGTTGATTTCAGCAAAGTAGAAAAAACAGATTGGAAAGCATCAAGAAAGGAAAGAAGAAAGTTCTTTCCCTGAGTAAATTACCATATTGCAAGGCGGTGATATTGTGGCGCTAACTCCGGAAGTCTTGTTCTCAGAGCACAGTGGGGTTTAGAGATCCCTGCTGCTACTGGAAGATAGAAAAAAAATCCATATTTCACCAAGGGAAGCTCTTGGCAAAGTTCAGCATAGCTGTAGATACATATTTGTTAAAGGTGGGAACACATTTCATTTGAATGCTATTTTTTGCTATAAGCACTGGGCTCAGTCCAGAGCAATGCTGTCTCTTGCCAGTGAGCTAGCAGTGTTAACTCAGAGCAGAAACTGGCCCCAAGTGTTTTTACATTTTTGTGTTGTCTTTCTTCATAAAAGAGTGAATTTCATGTAGGTCTTTCATATCAAAGAAGTCAAATGTGAAATCAGTCATTGTGTTGGGCAAGATGACTAATGTTTTAAAAAGTTGCAAACTGTTTATATTGCACAAACAAATGTTTTTGTAGATGTTAAACTGCTCCAAATCTTCAGGTATTTTTCTGGAGGAATGAGTATCTTGGAAGTAGAAATTACCTCCCAAAGTCGTTTCACTCTTGCAAATGAGCATCTGTCAGAACATAGTAATTAGCATTTCATTTTCTGTCTTTGGCTATGAAAGATGAAAAGCATTTGCTTGTCCTGCCCTTCCTCCCTCATCTTGTACTGAGGCATTATCTCTTTGGCAGCTGATTAGGATTGTTCCTCAGTAGCCAACAAGCTGAAAGCTTCAATTCAATACCATGATTAACCTGCCACTACTTCCTTGTGGGAGCTGTGCATGCTGCTGGCCTGGGGGGTCCAGCTGTGCTGGGGTTGTGTCTGACTTGAAAACTTTGCCTTTGAGGAGCTGTTGCCATCTTCAAGAGAGAGGGAGGAGACAGGCTGGAGGTCAGTCATCAGTGTACTCTGTGACTGGCTTTATGAGCTGCCATTTTTACTGCTCCTTTCATGTAATTTGTGAAGACCAGTCTGGAAACTGCGGTCTGGTTTCCACCAGCAAAACATTGGACCACCATGTTGACAAACGGAGGCCTTAATATGAGACATCAGTGGATATCAAACCCTGAGACACTATAAAACAACAAAAGTACTGCTCTTCAAAAGAATACTCTGTGTATTAGATAATTTATAGTATTTATCAAGACTGACTCATGAGCCAGTGGTAAGTAAGGAATAACATTTGAGAGTCTTTCTATTTTGGGTATGATCGTATCCTCCAGTTTATTGAAAAGACTAATAAATCCAAAATAAATCCCAAAAAAGGCTGAAGCTCGTCCCAGCAAGACTATCTTAAATTTTACACTTATCTCAGTACTCATGGTCTGCAGGTGGTTCTCACCAGAGAAAGGGAAGTTGAGTGGATTGTGTATACCTGTTCTGCTGCAAAAGTACTGCCATCCATCCAGGTGGGAAGTCTTCCCTCCTGTGCCAGGCAAATGTCCATTCTTGGAGCTGGACATGTAAAGCAAGATACGCTGAACTTCTTAGCTTCTGAACTTATGTATTCAGTCTTTCTTACAATAAATGAATTCTATTAAAAAGTTGGTGCTTGGATTTTAAAAAAGTCATACTGCATCTCTGTAGGTACTGTAGTAGTTTCTGGATGCAAATATTAGAGCAACCATCCATTCTTGAGCAGGTATTACTGCAATGTCAGTGCCAGTGTTACATGATGAACTGCCATGGGTTGTGAGTGGCTCACTTTTTTCTGCAGAGTGGTTGAGCTGACAGATTTCAGTAAGTATCAGGCTTATATAAATACTGATTTTTGATCTCTTAGCTAGTGAGTATAGAACTGTTGTGCTTAATTTTGTAAGTTACGTGAAGGACCATACTATATATGACATTATAGAATGACATTAGTGAATACTTGAAAGAATCTCCTGCTAAATACTATCCATTATCAGTGAAATAAAGGTGATTTATGCTCCATTTGGGTCACTAATTTTGTTTTGCCGCAAAGCAGGCATTTTCTTAGGACAGGAAGAAAAAATTGGAAGATTAATTGTTGTGTACAAAAGGTTTTACAGAGGTAATATGCATGTAATGCAATCAGTAATAAAACATTTCTGTCTCCTGATGTTTATTAAAACACTTATCTTATTTGCATAGATACGGCTAAACAAAAATTTAAACACTCCTTGGAAGCAGAGTGGATGAGGCTAAATTTTTCTCATTGTACTGGAAACAGCTGTGTGATCATGTTTTGAGCCCCAATGAAAGTTAGTACAATTTACCTACCAATCTGTCCTGGGACAAGCACAGCTGATAATCTTCCACTTCATATTAGAGTCCAAGTCTTGGACTTATTCCAAAGAAATATTACTTCTTCAAACACTCTTTCTTCCTATCCAATACTTCTTATCTCACAAATTTGCTTTGCAACTGTTAAGATGATGACTTTCTGACAAGGTAACTTCCCTTCCTGTTGAATTATTTCAGAGAATTCCATCATACTGAGCCAAAAAAATATTATTTCCAGTTAAATAATGGATACAGAGACTGTGCCAAGCAATCCATTGAGATCAGGAGGTCTCTGGCCTGACAACAGAACTCAGTGGTGAGTGTTATTAATTTCTCTGGGCTGTGAAATTGCTTATTGTTGCTGTCCAAATAGAAGAACCCAGGGTTTTAAATAGTTGTCATAAATAAGAAAACTGTATATAATTTAAAATGTGAGTTATATAAAAATAGATTTAGTGTCAATGAAGTGTTAGAAATACCAGGTCAAAGGGGCTGCTGCCAAGAATTAGCAGAGTCTCACTAACATCTACGGAGTTACTCTCTGCACTTGCACAGGGATTAATCTCTAAGAAATGCCTGAAGCAGAAAACATAAACTGTTGTTGATTGCAAGTGGAACACTAAAGCCTAAACAGGAATATGAACAATTTAGGGATCATAATGCAGAAAATTCTATTAGGAAGAAGAGGAATATAAGGTAGGCTGGAGAACTGATGGGAAGAAATACTGGAATGACAGCTGGCAGAAAAAATTATTTCTCTAAACTAATTTTTGCTGACTCCTGCAATAGTTTCAAATCAAGTCTGGGAACACTGGAAAGGAATTTGAAACCTGAGTAAATGATTGCTCAGAGGGAGGATAAGTGGCAACTAAGAAAAGAGGTCTACTGACAGGGAAAAATAAAGAAAAGATTTCTTGTGGATTTATGGTGAATTTAAATGTTTTCAGAAGAATAACGTGCAGAGAGCTGAAGCACAAAGATAAAGCACAAACCTCACCTCTCCAAGGTGACAAAGAAATCATCTGGTAATCATGCATAAATGCAAGACCTCTGCTTAAATGAAATCCTGATGCATAAATAACATTTCACATGCTTCCGTGCTTTGTTTGACTTGGCTCCTGAGCATTTGCATCAGTAAGTGTGGTGGTTTCTGCAAAAGAGAAAAATTCTCAAAAGATAGGCTCTGGTTCCTCACAGCCATGAGATGCTGGGCCACATTGAGCAACGATTATTTTGTCAAGAGTGCAGAGACCTCAGCTGCATGGTGTGCTGGTTTTGGCTGGGGTGGAGTTAGTTTTCTTCACAGTGGCTGCTGGGAGGCTGTGTTCTGGAATTGTGCTGAACACAGGGCTGATGATATAGAGATGCTTTTGTTATTGCTGAGCAGGGCTTACACAGAGCCAAGGCCTTTTCTGATTTTTGTGCTGCCACGCTGGGGAGGGGGCTGGGGATGCTTGGGAGGCTGGGAGGAGACACAGCCGAGACAGGTGACCCAAACTGACCAAAGGGACATTCCAGACCATAGAACATCATGCTCAATGCATAAAGTGGGGGGAAGGAGGAGTAAGTGGACATTTGGAGTGATGGTACTTGTCTTTCCAAGTCACCGTTACGTGTGATGGGGGGGCTCTGCTCTCCTAGGGATGGCTGAACACCTGCCTGCCCAGGGGAAGCACTGAATTCATTCCTTGTTTTACTTTGAGTGAGTGCCTTTTGCTTTTCCTATGGTACGGTCTTTATCTCAGCTTGTGAGTTTTTTACCTTTTACCCTTCTGATTCTCTCCCTGATCCTGCAGGTAGGGGAGTGAATGAGTGGCTGGGGCTTGGCTGCTGAGTGGGATTGAGCCATGGCAGATGGTGCTAATGCAATTAAGAACTTGGCTCATGACAACCTGGGTTTGTTGCTGTAAATGAGCACTTCCGCTTTGAGGTTTCCCTGTTTCACCTTTGTCTCTTGTGACTTCAGGTATACATCCCGGTCTGCTCCAAGCTGTCCTCCCTCTGTTCTGCCCCACCGCTGCACCTTCCTGTACATATTATCTTGTCTGGAAATGGTAGCTGGACTCCAGTCTTGTCTGATTTTCAGAAGCATATGTCATTCCTCAAATATAAGATGTCCTTCAAATGTGTATTAGGAGTCAGTCAGCTAAACCTTTGTGGTATGGATAAGGTATGAGTTATCTTAAGTGTTCAAGATGCCTTAAGCAAAGAGCAGCAAGAAATACATAAATGGATGTTGATTTTTCAAGCAGCAGTTTAATTCTTCTGGCTAATTTTGGGTTATGCAGGCTAGGAAAGTGGTGGTATGGATCCATGATGGCTCAGCTCCTGCCTTTAAAAGCAAGCCATATCCTAAAGGAACCATCTCAATAAACTAACTGTGCAGTCCTGCTTCTTTGCACAGTTATTCTGGGATCAGCAGCATCCTTGTGTTGGTGTGGTGGAGGGAAGCAGTCACCACGGGGGGAGCGGGAGGGAAAAGGGTCAGATTTAACTGCTCACAGTTAAAAGTGCAATATGGGTCTGAATTGTTTTATGCTCTGAAAAAAAGGCTTGTGAAAAGCTTTGGAGGTGGCAGAACACATCCATATTATCTTAAAATAAAATGGTTCCAAAAGATCTGTTATGTCACGGAAGAGGTTAGTCTTCATCATTCTTATTTTAACATGATTTTCAAAGACTTTAAGAGATATTTTAATAAGGACTAGAACTATTATTTTCCAAATAACCACAGAATTATTTGGAGGGAGAGGTAATCACCTTTTCATAGACCAGCTGATCTAGCTGGAAATTTAGGGAAGTTGTGCTAGGGTCTCTAGCTTCACTGGCTTGTTGGCCAATGAAATCTTGAGGTTTTCCTGGTCTTCTTCATATTACCACCTGACTTCTTCCCACTGTGCTGTATTTCACTTCTCCACTCCTGTTTGGAGCTGTTTATTGAATCACACTCTAAACCAAAACATGGAATTCATCAGGATTTACAAAATTTCTCTTCTACTTCTCATTCCAAGAAGTCTTATACCATCTGATGGCTCATGTAAGACGCTATATGCAAAAATGAAATGTCAAAATACTCCAGGAACCTGAGCCTCTGTTAACTGCAGTGGGTGTACAATGCCAGTGTGCCATGTCATACATCCCAGTGGAAGCATTGGGGAATCTTCAAGTGCTCGGGGTTTTAGAGTGATGATGTCTACTGCCTGCATGGCTGGGAAGACAGACAGAAATAATCCTCAGGGCTTGCTTAGAGATTGTTGTTAGGAGAATGCCCGCAGACATTTTGAAGTTCCAAGGACAAAAAACTAAAGGAAAACAGAAAGATAAAATGCAATAGGAAAACCCTAGACAGTCTCCATAAGGCACAAAGACGAGTTCAGCACTTCAGGCTTTACATTTACACTTTGCAACTGAGTTGGAATAATACCATTGTTTGAGAGCATAAATAGGTGATAAAATGTGACAGCTGGGGCCTGTTCAATGCATGAACTTCTGTCAAGGCTATAAAATTAATCAGATTCCTTGAATAGCATGACTCACCCTGGTTCTTCCAAGTTGCCTTCGATTGCCTGCCTTGATAGCTAAGCACCACTTTGTTGGGAAGCAGGTTTCTAGGACAGAGACCTCTTACACAGACAGAACAAGGGTAACTTCTGAGGCCTGGTAGGCAACACTGGCCATGGCCAGCTATTACTGGCCAGTAATCTACTCAGATGCAATGGCAGTGATGGTCATGAGACACATCTGACCAAGAGTCCATTTTCAAAGCAAACCAAATGGTCATAAGTCACTGAACCCCCAGCCACTGCCTTTCCCAGCTTGGCCAGAGCACTCCTGCTTCCACTGGAGGCTTAGCTGCCTTTTACAGTGCTACTTAGAGGCCTTTAGCCCAAGTAGTCCACTTCTTGGGTTTCCCTTCTTCTCACTCATAAACAGATATCTTTTCCACTTAGTCTGGCTTTACAATCATCTTCCCTACAAGCTTTAGCCCAGGAACACATAACTGAAGTGACCAGATCAAGCATCTGAGAAGTCATTTGTTTTTTGATATCTCTGATGAGAATGGAAAAGCTCTGCATGTCCTCACTGATGCTGTCATAAGCAAGAGCAACCATGTAAGATGTTAAACATTTTGTACTAACAGACATTTAGAAAAGCTTAAGCAGGGAATTTGTAGTTATTTCTGCTCAAAAGATGCTGGTCCAGCAATGTTTTAAGGAATCTGTTCCAAAGACATTAATTCTTAGAAAGGGAAACTTAGGAACAAATCTAGGCCCTGCTGAGTATGATGAAAGGCTCTTTTGTGATCAGAGCCAGAATTTACCCAGGGAAATTGCAGTGAATATAAAGAAATAGACTTCACTGCCACACTAATTTGTGCACATTCCCACTACATCTAAGAAAATAGAAAGAGAATTTGCATTGAACCTGTATTTGAATGTTCTCTGGATTCACTCAAGAGCCTTTCCTTCCAATCCTGCTTAAGATGCTGTTATTTATAACTCTCTGAATTAGGATTTTTTATATTTGTAGGAAAAGTTACTCTATAATGATAACCTGTAGTTTGACTAGCAATCCCCTGTAGTTGATTAATTTCTAATAAAAAATACTATTTCTATGTTTCCATTTTTTTATCTGCAAATTTTATGATCTGTTGAACAAACAGCATTTCAAAAGGATTTGTGGTAATTGCAGCTATGTAAATAGTTTTGATTGATTTTGTTAAAATAATATGATTGGGTTTTGTTATCTGTGTCACTAAGCCCAGCATTCACTTATCTGAAAATTAAATATCTGAGTCTGAGTTGATATGATGCATATTCAGCAGTATTTAGGATCTGTGCAATGATGCAGTTCTAAAGCAAATCTCATCCTTGTGTCTGTTGTCAGCTCAGTTCTTTGGGCAGTTGTTCTGCTTAGCTGAATTCCTTTTAGAGGAAACGTAACCAAAACCTCTGGTCCAGGTGTGCATCAAATGTCCTTCTATCTCCAGAAAGGCACGGTGGTCTAAACGAATCCTTCAAGCAATTTTGAAATGTGCTTGTGGTGGAATAGTTGCCCTAGGTAGGATAGCTGATCTAGGGGAGCCAGACTAAATTAAGACCAAACCCCATATGGATATGCAGTGGACACTGGGACTTCAGCACCATCTGCTTCCCTCTTCTGTTGTGTCAAAGCAGATGCCAAACCGAAAATGGCCTTAGTGTCCCACTATAATCAGCAGAGAGGAACAACAGCAGACAAGTCAGGCAACAGGTCTATCTTAGACAACACTTGGCTTAGAATATCAGAGCATTATCCTCTCCACTATTAAGTGTCTCAGGCATCAGTCTTTTAAACACCTAAGTTAAGGCAGATGAATCCTATTAGCTTGCTCATGGCTCTCTACTGAGACATTCTCAGATGCTTCCATATCCCAGCTAGGTAGGATGCTTTGTATGAAGAGAGAGGATTGCACATGCTGTATTTTTCAGTGCCCATCTTTTCATTCCTCCCTTATTCCTCTGTGGTTCCTGCTCAAATGCAGGTCTGGAAGGAAATGCAGGAGTTGATCTGAGTTTGGTCCTGCTGAAATCAACAGTAGAATTGCCCTTGGTTCATCTGGTGCAGCTCTGCCTGATTTAACGTGTCTTCCAAAGTGCTTGGTACATCTGTAAATCAGAGCCCAGGCACCACGAGCTGGGGAGCACTCAGCTGGTGACAGCCATGGAGAAGTGAGGTTGTCTGACTCACTTGGCACTTCTGGGCAACAGCAGGAAGGATGGGATAAGGGCACATCTCCGGTCAGCATCCAGCATGCTCTGGCCACAGTGGTGTCCTTCATCCTCCTCCTGTAACAGAGCAAGGGCTGAAGGGTTGCTCTGTCTGGGTCTGTGACTCCTGTTCAGTACTAAAACGGTCTGTCTGATAAGGGTCCTACAGGAAACTGGTGTATGAACACATCCCGAGGGACTGCCATGGGATATATTATAAATAAGAAATATACCAATGAGCTTAGCCTTGGCAGATCCTAAATTCTCTTTGCTTGGCTTCCCAACTTCAACAGTGCTCTTTAACTTCTGTTACCTTGGGTTTTCTAGGCTCATAAACCCCCTCATGTATTTGCAGAAATCAGTCCTGTGGCATAGTCCTGATACTTCAGCTGGCCTTACAGCCCCATTGAGCCAGCCTTGAGCCTAGCTCATAGACTCAGTTGTCCATTCAGCTCCTTCAATCCATTCTGTCTTTAATTTTGTATTATACAACCTATCCAGTCCCATACCACACTGCAGCCCTTTCTTAATCCTGCATCACATACAAAATATATTGATTTGTTTGATTTTTATATGCAAATTAGAAGTTGATTTTCAAGGATTATTATGCATGCTTTATGTCTTGATTTAATAAATTTGTGTAAGTGAAAAGCCTGGGAGGGAGAGACAAAGGCATCATTGCTTGGGTGCTTTCAGTTGTTTTGCTGGCAATTTATTAGACTAATTGGGCATCACTAGCACAGTGATTAGCTAAAATGAGAACCATTGTTTTATTTATTTAGAATTTAGAAGTATTAGCCTGGCAACACTTGAGCTGCTGGCTGCTCATATTTTTTATTTCCCTTTTGATATTTTTAGATTCTTTACTATTTATTGTACCACAACAAACTGCTGTAGAAGACATGTTTGCAAAGCTTTCTGTTGAAACTGTGAAGATCCCCATCAGTGTCGTTTCCAACAAGTATCAAAAAGTTTCCAGCATCTTTTAAAAATTGTCCACAGAGCAACAGAGCAACTGAGCCATGTATAACTAATTGTCCTATACCATCTAAGAGTTAGTGCTGTAAATTCAGGAAAAGTTGAACAAATTCAGCATGAACTTTCAGAAAAGCTTTACAACACAGGGCAGCCTGATTGCTGATGAGTTCTGTGCTGGCAGTAGTGGGAAGTGCCTGTCTGCAATTTGAAGATGTTCTCTATGCCAACCCTTTTGCAGCCTGTCAGTAATTAGCAGCCCGTGGGTGTGTAGACCTGGGAAGGGTAATGTCAAGTCTTCTAATTTTCTTGACGAGTGCACCCTGCTAAGCTATGGTGAGACACAATAAGTGCTTGCCTGCTTATTAGCAACTTCGAGAGCACAAAAAATGCACAGACATCCCCTCTTTTCCTAAACCAAGTGTGAGCCTCTTCATATCTTTCTGTCACACAAAACATGTTGGTGTCAGCACATCAGTCACATGGACTCCCGGTGGAAAAGCCACGGCATCTGATTTTCCAGCTGCACCTGGGTGCTCTCACACTGCTCTTTGCTTCAGCCCAGCTCCAAGCACACCCTCTGCAAATATTAAACTGGCTCAGCGACATCACCCCAGCCAGGTCTCTACCCCCAGAGAGTCCACAGGCAGAGGCAGTGAAGGTTTTGGATGGGACTCATCTTCTTTGCTGGTCTAAGCGTCCTTGGCATCCTCAGGGGGCAATGGTTGTGCATAAATTCTCCCTGCCAGACAGGCATGCCCTGCCTGGGCTAAGGAAACTGCTGTTTTCTTTTAAATGCATGCTTTGTTTCTCAAGGGAAAACTGTGTCCCTTTTTCATATTTATTTTTATGCAGTCTGTCTGTCAGTCTTCCCTCCAAACTTGTGATTATGTCAGTCAGCTTCATCCAAATTTAAAGAGGGCTTATATTCATTCTGGATCTGCTATTTACCACCTGCTATTTTCATCTGCTGCCTCCTGATTCTTGTATCAGAAGAGACAGTGAACTGTCACTGCCTGTGTACCTTTTCTCTGTGTTTTTTTTCCCCCCAGAACATCTGTGTACAAACTGCAGTCAGCAGAAAAAATAGAATGCCAAAGGATTGTCAAAATAAAGTAAGACTCTTCATCTCCCACATTCGAAATTTTGGCATGGATTTGTTTGGTTTAAACACTTGTTTGGTTTAAACCAAAGTTTTGTTTGGTTTAAACAGCTTGGACTGAGTACCTGGTAAGTGTTTCAAGCAGCCGCATGCTGTGTACTGCTGTTTTCAGATTGCAGAGCTGCTGTTCATGAACAAGTCATTTCTGGCAAGATGACATAAAATTACAACTCACTACTCAGTGCTAAACTGAACAATACAAAAATAGTACATACCTGAATACAAAAGAGTCAAACCTCACTGCTCTAAAAATCCAAAATAAGATGATTGTATTTCAAAAATATGTATTAAAATGGGTTGTTAAGAGAGAAAAGACAAAGAGGGAAAAGCTGGGCTTGGCTAGTGCTGAGGAATGAATTAGGGACCCCTGCAACTAGAAATTGAGAGTCCCCACTGGCAGAAGTCCATAGGGATGAGAAATTAGTCTGTTTTTAGGGAATCCAAAAAGGCATCTGAGCCTTTTACACCAGATGATGGTCACATCCTTAATTAATTTTGAAACAAATACTGGAAATTTGCACCAGAAGAAATGGACATCGCTTTCATAGCATGTAACTGAGGTTAGGACAAATAATCTGACCTGCAGTATTTCATGTGCCATCCATACCTTTATCCATGACTTTCCAGTGAGCTGTTACACACTGATGTACAATGGGTTTGAGCCTGAAGTGGAACAGAAGGAGATTTTGAGCAACTGATTTCCAGAGCTGCAACAACACTTCACTGGGGCTGATTTTTATTAATGTTAGTAAGGAAAGTTTAAAATTAATGCCTTTCATTAAAACCGAAACCAACAGCTATTATTAGCTATTCCTATATAAATATATGTGTATCACTAAATCTTACTCTGACTGTGAGTAGGTCTTGTCTCCATAAAAGACAATACTCAGTGACACAGTGTACTTTGTCTTGTTTTTTTCACTTTCTGTCTCCCACTGACAAGTGAGTGTGAGTTTGAGGAAGGAAAAGCATGAAACTCATTCCAGAACACATTTGTCAGTCATCCTTGTAGTGCTGGTGATTTAGATTTGTAACTTAAAGTTGGTAGCATTAGTATATAATTAGATCTGAAAGATTCAAAAATTAAAAGATTGAGTTAGAAACACTGAAGGGATTGGGAAAAAATGGTTTTTTTGGAGTCTGGTCTGGACTATTTTCTTTACCAAGTGCATCTTCAGTTTTTCTCAATTATAAACTGTAGTATGGGGCCTAGAATGCAGAAAAAAAGGTCATATTTTATCTCATAAGCCCCAATCTAATCATGTGCCACAAATGATTAGATGACAAAAGTCACCCTCAAAAGGAAGCTGTGATTAATGAGCCTGGGTGAATGGCAACAGGTATTACTCCATTAATATTCTGTATTTAGTACAACAGAAAATGGCTTTGAACTAATTAAAAAAATATAGTCATATGAGACCTGATTTTCCCTGTGCTTCCACCACAATCATCTCAGGACCATGTTGTTATTGTTTCCTCCTTGTTCAATATTATCCACACTGTGGAATCCTGGACCTCTACCCCTGGACAAGCCTCCCCCAAGTCCACAGCACCTCTGCAGTTCTTCCCTTTTTTTCATAGATCTGCCACAGTATTTTTAGCTTCTTCCCAGCTTCCACTTTTACTGCAATACATTGTTTTTCCTCACTCCCTGCTTTTTACTCATCTTTTGACCTGAAAATCAAGGAGCTGACAGCACAGACTGTAAATGATGTGAACTGATGTGGATGGTGATTTCCTGACCTACACTTCTGCTGCTGCCAGGCAGAAGAGGGGATGGCTGAAGTCACCCTGCCTCTGGGAGGAGCTGATACAAAAGTTACAGTAATTTAATTCCTTTGAGACGTTTAATGGGATGGACCAAGGATTAAAAAAAATTACTGAAGGGCACTGTCAGGGACTGATAGCCTGGACAGCAGCAAGAACCTCATCTTCTTGTGAAAGGTTTCCATTTTTTCCCCTTTACCCCTCACTCTGCTACAGTCCCAGAGATTCTTAGATGTCCCTGGTGGCTGTACAGCATGTGAGTTTTTTTTCCAAGGGATTAGTGACGCTGGCTTTACAGAGTCTGCTGTGTCCTTGACAGAGGACATCTCTCCAGGCCTCTGAGTGTCTCACATAGGATGAAAAACTCACTGTGGAAATCAGAAAAAGTGTCATGATAATTTATATACTGATGAGCCAGGATGTGAACTGAGACCTCTCCAGTTCCATCACCTGGCAAGAACCTTCTATCACTGCTGCTCCAGGCTGAGCTCAGGTGAAAATACCCTTGAAGCTAAATTGCACTTGAAGGCAGGGATCATCTTTTCAGTCTGTGTTCACACAAAACCTGCCAGAGGGCACTGATTCATCTTTGGGCTTCCTGTGAAGTACAGTCACATAGACATAGTAATATCCTTACCTGGTTCTGCCCTCCAGCTTGCTCTGTACAAAGTAACATAACTTTGCATTACAGCAAAGTAATGCAAGCAATGTAATAATTGTTCCTTTGATTCCCATTGTAATATATAAACCAATGTGTGAAGTCAGGCATTCTACACAAAGTTGAGATTAGAAGAATGGCTAGAGATGAACAAACAATAGCAACCAGCATGTTGTCCATTGTATCAAAGCTACCCATCTTTCCAGCATGATGCTTATCCTTCCATTGTCAGTACTCACACTTGTAGGTATGCAAATCAATCCATGAGGCACAGCAAAAGGTAAAAGTAGGTAGACAAAGGAGCCTCCTTCTTCTCCAAACTGCTATTTGTTCCTCCAGTTAGCAGGCTTCAAATTAGACACATAATTTTTAAAGCAAACCTGTGAATAACTGTGTGGACACTCAGAAGCCAAACAAGATGGACATATGGCCAGCCCATTTGCACAGTTGAGTGCTCTTATTTAATTATACTACTATTTCCCTATTGGATTTCTGGTACTTTAAAAATGCCTCCTTACATGTTGCAACATTTTAGCTGTGCTGTGGAAATTAAGGGTTGTGAATTCATTTGCATCTTCACAAGAGAAAGAAGTGCTAAAATTAGGCTAAACCTCATCCTGTGCTCAAAATAACTTTAAAATTCCCTTTCTGGTCCATGCAGCCACATTTTTTGCCTGAGTTGATGAGCCTTTTCCATCACATGATGCTGTTTGTTTCAGATGTGTTTGCTTTTTAAAGAGGGTTTTGGCTTCAGCTTGTATAGGCACCCATCTGGGTTACCTGCTGTGTGGACCACCAGCTGCTTGATGTACAGTGGCCTCTTGGTCAGCATCACTACACTCTGTCCCTTCCCAAGTATGTGATTTGAATGAGGTATTTGAAAGTAGTTGTAAAGCTCTCCAAAAGTGTAAGCAGTTTCATACTCCATTGCAATCCCAGTGCAAAAAATGGTGTTACATCGAGCAACCTCTCTCCAGCCAACCTCCAGAAGTTGCCAAGCAAATAAAGAAAATTAAATTAAAACTGAATCCCATCTCTCTCAAAACTAGCAAATCTCATGCACTGCCTTTCACCCCAGATCCAGGGAAAAGGACGAGCTGGTGCCATTGCAGGTATCAGATGCACCTGAGTCAGGGCAAGGGAAAAATTCCAGGGGAAGACTTTGGGGGCCCCCCGTGTCCTTCCACCTGTTCCCTATCAGATTCTGCCCTCAGATTATCTGCCTCCAGTTCCCACTGGAAAATGTCAGAAAGATTTATGGGCAAGTAGCCAAGGGCAGAATTTGGCAGTGATAATGAAAAAGCTCTCAATTAGTGTCAGATAAAGATGACAGACTCGATCTGTCTTTGAGAAACCTGAAGCCTTTTGTGTGCAATGTCGTTTTTTAGCTGTGCTCTCAGGTCCCTTTCACTCGCCTTCACTTACATCAGCTGTGATAAAACGAAATCGCTGAGGCAAAGCAATTACACTGAAAAGTGCTTGTTCTGGCTTGGCCCTCTCCTGTTATGTTAGTGAGGGCTGGACTTGCTCCTGACAGAGATGAATGTTTTCGGTCTGTGTCTCTCCTTCCTAGGAAATAAAAGTGAAATATGAAACAGATTCAAGGGAATAAGATCACAAATCTTGCCTTGTCTGCTTTTCTGCCCAGGAAGCCTAGGATATTCACAATGTTTATGACCCAGTTGGCGTTCACAGCTCTTTCAGCTCTGTTTATGGTCAAGCCTCTGTCACACTCATAGAGGAAATGCCATCTTCTCCAGAAGGAGTATGGGGGAAGACAGTATGGAGCTCTTCTAATCTCAACAGTATGGAGCTCCTCTGTGATGATGATGAGTTCTGTTCAGACTGTTCTCATACAGAACACTGCCAGAACACTGTGGGAACATTCCTGACTCTCTGCTCAGCATGGGTGATGCTACACTTGGAGAACAGTGCCTGCTTCTGAGCTCCTCAGTTGTGGTGGTGCATCTTCCCCTGCCCACAGGACTGCTTTTTGATTGCTGGAATTGCTGTTAGGAATTTGGCATTTGTGTCATGAGTTGGGCAGTGAAGCATCCCTTGACCAGACTGGGAACTTTCACATGGCTAAAGTGAAAGCAGCTCTGACCATACCAGGAACTCCTGGTGCCTGATTAAGGTGAAGGATGGGAGTGGGGATGTTCATTCACCCCTGACAGCCTTAGAACATTTCCTACCTCAGTCATAGCTTGAGTGGAACAGTACCATTGTTGGTGGAGTTTTGGAAACTCCAGTAATTACTGACCTGGGTTGTGGCCAGCATGGAAACTTACTGATGACTAAGGCAAATAATCTCACAACCCTACAAAGAGTGAGGTCCTTTGAGCTCTCCTGGGTGGCAGTGGGTTGAACCAGCACCTTTCTCTGAGAGGGACACTCCTGGAGCTCGTGAACTTCCACATGTGCGATACTTGGAGGACTGTTGCTGAAAGCTGAGGATGGGGCCTCTGCTGATACCCCCAACCCCCTGAGGCTCAAGCCTTGCCCTTTGAGAAATGTCAAGGCATTTGACACATTTCACTGACACACAGGGGAAATTTTTAACAGGCACGTTTGTACATATAGATACATATATATACATGTCTGTGTCTGTGTGCCTGCATGTGTGAATTGATTTAAACACCCTACGGCAAGTATAGAATAAATTTTGCCTTCTCAGATCTGTAACTAAGTCTCTGTTGTAAGTGTAGTAAATTCTACAGAATCAATTTATAAATGTTAAATTAGCCAATGATTAAGTGCTGCTAAACCCTGTAGACATAAACTGTTGACCAGGTCTGGGACTGGTAAGATTGGACTCAGCCATACCTAGACCCTGTCAAGGGTTTAAAAAGCAAGGGATCCTCTCTGAAGCAAGGGGTCTTTTCATGAACCTCATGTCTCAGTATGAGAGTCTCCCTTACCCTTTGCACCCTTACCCTTTGCACCCCTATCCTTTGCATCCCCAGGCTCTGCACAGATCATTCTAAAGTGATTCCAAGACTGTTTTCCTTTGTGTGATTCATCTATGTGCTAAGTAATAGAGTGAAATCTTGCTGCAAAACTTCATTGCATTTTCCACAAATTTATATTAAAACCTGCTTTTGACAATACCTTTGATGGTGATTCTTTAAGCAACTTAATTCACTCATTTGTGACAATTTGGTGTAGTCATCAGGATCCTAAATTGGGATTCATGACACCTGTGCATGAGTTACATGGACACAGATAAGGAGCTGTATGACCTTGGGAGACTTTTTCACAAGTCCCACCAGTTAACATCTTCCATTGTGTCTCATATCCATTTTCCTGCTATATTCACCCACTGCTGATCCCATACAACCCCTTCCTCATGTAACTGCTCTATCCTTTTCAGCAAATATCCTTGTACTACCCTGCTCACTGATGGTTCAAATCCCAGCCCAGGAAATCATTAGTTACCTGCTTCTCAAAATTCAGGACTGATCCTACCAAAGTCAGCAGCAGTCTTCCTGCTGTTTGTGTGGAAGTTTGGGTTCAGCTCAAAAATTTCTGTGTGATCACAGCTTTCCATGTCAGTTTGTAGTTATTCTCTGTGTGTTTTGGTACTTTTGATTCACTTTCAGAAGCTTAGATCTGAAGCTTCCCCTGCAAGTATCTGCAATGTGGCAGAAAAGGCACCTAAACCAGGGGACAGCTTTCCACTGGTTGTGGTCAGCCTTGACCTCAGTTACTGCAAAGCAAATCTCTCCATCTCTGAGACAGGTTTTTCCTTCTCTCCCTTCTTAGGGGTGTGCTGTGTTTTACAGATATATTTGCCAGATAAACCTACAGTGTTACATTAACCTATTCTGTGTTTAAACAAAAATGCAGCATGATTTGACAGTAGTTGTTCACTTATTTCAATCTATTTTGATACTTAATCCACATTTCCATCTTGTCTATAAAGCCTGTTCCCGCCCCATGCCTATTTGCTTTGTAAAAGAACATTTTTCTACATTGAATGATTTAATTTCATGAGATTTTCCAAGTGACTTGGCACAGACACTTTTCAAATCATTTGGGATATAAGTGTCTGCATCACATTTGTTCTGTCTCTTCTTTCCATTATGTACAAGCTACCAGGCACAGACCTTGCAAATACCACATTCTCTCAGCCTCTCTTGAAATTTCATCACATTCCTTTAAAGCAGCATTAATGTTCATACATTGGAAAAAAATCTATCTTAGTGCTGAAATCCACAGGAACATTTTGTGTTTTATATCCATGATTTCCAGATTTTGCTGCACACGGCCTTGAAAAGTCGTGCAGTTGGCTGGTATCAGTGGCCATGCTGGGCTGCTGAGCCTGCAGTTCATATATCGCTTTACACCACAGTCTTTGTTTGCAAAAGCATCCATGAAGTCTTTTTTATTCTCTTTTCCCCTCCTGCCTCTAATATTTTCAGCCCCTGGCATGCACAGAACCTGTTGCTTCTCTGTTTGTTGGTGCTCCCCTAAATTCACTGTGCAACTGGAAAAGGTGGTGGCCAGCCTCCCACTCCTTTGTGCTTGTCAGAGACTGAAATATTATATTTTATGACTTAAACATTTTCTTAAAGGACTTTTAAAACTGTATTACAAAAGCTGAAGAGAAGACTCCCACACCCTGAATGGGGCCCTGACTGAGGCCTTACACCGCTAGCTGATGAAGATAAGATAAAGTAACAACTCAGGGCGGGGGACATTCATGGAGCACAGGCTTAACACCTCCAAGGTGGAGACCTCAGCCCCAGGGCTATCAGCTGCCAGGCTCGAACAGACCCTCGAACCAAGGCGTGGAGGGAGGAGAGGCTTTGGGTATCTTGGAAAGGCCTCTGGTCAGAGGCGCAGTGACCGCCCATCCTCCACTGTGCAGAGGAGCCCAGCTGAGGGGTCCTCACCGGGGGGGAAGCTTATCCACAGCAGAAGGGGGTGACATGGCCCATCACAGGGCCCCCCTCAAAGGGGTCCCCAGACCCTGCACCAGAGCACCAGAGATGATGCAACACACCCTCAGTGTTGCAAGGGACAGTATGTCAAGCTGGCCCCTGTAAGAAAGACACGTGGGCGTTCCCACCTGGCCCACAGTGTATATTAGTCCACGGAATTCTGTACTCTTCGGCGTGTGGCGGCGTGTGGCGTGTGGCGTGTGGCAGCATGTAGCAGCGTGGCCACAGCGGCAATGGGGGACCCTCACCACCAGCAGACCGGATGGAGGGGAGCAACAAGACATCATTGGGACCCTCGGGTGGGTGATGTGCTTCCACCTAACCCGTCACCTCTCCCTGTTCCCCCACCCCCCACGCACACTTCTTTTCTTTCTCTCTTTCTTTTCTCTTCCCTTCTCTTTGCCTCTTTTACTATTAAATAAAATACATCAATTTTTTGGCAACAACATCTAACCTCATTTAGTTTTAATCTCATTCCTGGGGATATTTTGAACCTTCCTGGTTCTTTCCAGTTTATGCTCAAAGACTTAGCTTGCTTTGCTTTCCTGGGTCTAAACCGGATTGTAACAGTGCTCCTATCAGATTTGGTCCCTCATCTGGGAAAGGTATTTTTTAACATCAGTCACTCTGGTTTGTGAGCTTGGATCTTTGAATTCTCTAGCACAGAGGAGGTGAGTGGCAGCTGGGTGTCAGAGCGAGTGGTGGCTGTGCTGTCAGACACCCTCTCTTCCTCTGCCTTCCAAAATGCTCTGCTGGTGGCCAAGGCATGTGCTCTGATGGATTGAGGCGACTTAAATCTGCCTCTGGTAAGCGTTCTAGCAAAGTGGAAGTCCTCAACTTGATTCATGGAATTTCTGTTAATAAATTAGAGTAAAAAAAGGTGTGATCCCTCCTGACACATTTCAATTCCTGGCAAGATAGGCTTCAAATGCTCTAAATTCATGTCAAAATGTGTTCTGTTACTGACTTTTATGAGCATGAGACACAGTCGAAGGGAAATCCAAAACACAGCGCAACAAACTTCCCTGGGGGGAAAGCCAGGTGTGCCAGATATCTCTAAGGAGACAGTTATTATCCATATGGGAATGTTTGCTTCTTCCTCCAGCTCAGACTGCTCTGCCAGTCAGAGGGGAGCATGGCCCCACAACTGGAAAGCTGGGTGGAAGTGGGGTGGTGGGATGGGATACCACTCCCTTTGTGCCTCCCAGAGCTGCCTGTGCCCTGATGTGGTGTCAGTGCTGGGCTGACCACAGGGCACTTGACCACTCTCCAGGCTTTGGTCCCTGACTGGCCTTCCCAGTCTTTCCCCGTTCTCCCTGCTGGCGCAGGTACTGAAGTGTGCCATACTCCCCCAGGATCCTTCCCCCTTTTTTTTTTTTGCAGGAACTGTCTGAAGTTAATCAGTTCATCTTCTGCCCATCACAGTTCACTCTTTGATGATACTAATCCAGCAGTGGGAGGATTTGTTACGGCTGTCAGTGATACTTTGATAAAAGCAATCTCAATCAGTAGGAGGAAGCACAGTACGATCTAATTGTGGTTTTGTAGATAATAGATGGGATGGCATCTTACTGGTAGGATGTGCCCTGATATCAGGAAGCACAATGACATAACAAGTATTAGACTCATAAAATGAGATTTCCATTCAGTATTACTAGGACCCTAAACGATGAGGATTTGCTTGTAACAGGGAATGTGCAAATAGGATTTTCAGTCAACAGCAGTGTTTTCCAACTGACATTGTGTACAAGCTTTTTTATTTTTTTTCCTTTTAATGTGGGCATTAATACAGACATAGAAGTGGTAAATTAAAAACAAACAAACAAACAAAAACAATTATGGAAACTAATTAGGACTATATTTAGTGTGAAAAATAACTCTGTTGGTTATATTATTTGTATTCTGTGCTGAGAAATCTGGTGCCCTGCACTACCAGGAGCTCCTGATTCCTTGACTTGGCTGGGGTAGTCTGCTCACAGGTAGTACACTTATTTAAGTCATACCATTTTAAAAAGTCTAAGTTGAATAAAATAGGACAAATCTGCTTCATTAGAATTAAATTGGTCTGATTTTCAGCTTCTCTTGCAAATTAGGCATATATAAACCAGGACAAAACCTTTTTAAAGGTACCCACAGGCCAGATCTACCTTGACATTTATTAAAGTGGTTAAAATCACAGTACTGCTAATGGAGAAGAAGGAGGGGAGGAGGTGGCTGAGAAGCAGGGCAAGGCAGTCTCACAGCTGGTTAGTCACTGCTGGTCTCAGACTGCTCCCAGCACTGGATCACAGTGTGGCCTACCAACTGCTGAAGGTGGCCACTCCCCTGCCCTTACAGCCCCAGAGGGAAGTAGGGTGGCCTTGGGGCGAGGCCTGAGGTTGAAGAAACCCTTTAGGAAAAGAAGTGCCCTCCCACCTCAGGGGAAAGGTCTTGGGGATGGAATCAGTGCTTGGTCCTTGGTCCTTGGTGCTGCCCTTTAGTCTGTAAAGTGTGTAAACTTGTGCCTTGCTGAACACAGTCACTATGAATGCGTGGAGGCTGTTCATCTCCTTCCTCCACTTTTTCAAAGCTCTATTTCCAGCCAGCACTGTGCCCCCATTTCATATTCCTTCAGCTTTCTCTGAGAGTTCACTTTTTTCGAGTTGACCTTGCTTTTTTTCTGCCTTTAGTGCTTACTCCTAAATCCTGTCTAGCTGCTATTGCTCACACACATGCACACGCATGCTCAAAGCCCTTCAAATAGTACAGCCCCTTTTGCAGGTGCACCAAGTGCTCAACAAAATGTTCTGTAAGGTAGTCTAGGGGCAGCTCCTGCCTGGCCCCAGAGACTCTTCCCCCACCAGCTCCCTTTCTCAGGAAGAGAGCAGAGTCGCTTCATCTACAAATTCTGGATAAAAGGCAGCTATTAAAATTAACATTTCCCTCTAAAGAAATTTCCCAAAGACAAAAGATAAAAAAGCAGGAGCAGAAAGTGCAGCATTTTGTGATGAAGTTTTGTGTGAGAGGGGAAAAGAAGCGCTGCAAACCCCAGTCTCCCCAGTCTCTCCAGTCAGGGAAAGTACCAGCAGGACGCCTTGGACAAGGTGAGTTTTCACTGCTTCTGTCTGGAGTTATTTGCCTTCTTGTCACTGTTCTGGTGGTAATGACAGACTGAGAAGCAAGGGCCAGAGGTATGGCAGAGTGTCCAGTGTCCACTGCCCTCCATGGACCTGGGCAGGGCTTGGATTCTCAAGCTGACTCTGGACTCAGTGTGACTTTGTAACGTGACAGGTCAGACAGTGCCTTTGGCTGTTTTCAGCATGATGCAAATGGTATCATGAGGTATGTGAAAAATTGCCCCAAACTGCACTGACATGCCTGAATAGGTGTGAAATATCTCTGCACTGCAACAATGCAACAGCTTCTACAAGTATCTCAAATGAAGGGGCGTAATATACATGAAAAATCACCACTGCCCCAACAAACGTGGAAGGCAGTGACTCTGAATGTTAGGGGAATAAAAACAAGTTAATATTCTGAGCTGCAGCATGTTGCCCTTCTCTGCAAGCAGAGAGATGGCCAGATGCTGCTGCCCATGCCTGCCCTGCTCAACAGAGCCAGCAAAGTTTTCTGCTCAGGGCTAGTGGCAAGCTTGAGCCTAGTCCTTTTGGATCCAGTGCGACTTTTCCTGTGGTCTCAATGAAGCATGAGACCTTTGCAAATCAGATATGCATATTTAGAAACGATTGTGAGTGGTTTGCAGGATGCCCTCAGGGAGGCAACAAATGCAGGATTTCATGTTAGTTGAAATTCATTTGCATACAACTCCCTGGGGAAGTCTGCAGTCGGAAATGTAATGTTGCTTTTGCTGTCATGGCTGTGCACTACCACACACCATAATTATCTTTGCAGAGAGCATCGCTTCCTAATGCCCCCACACAACACCCTCAGCAGCAGGAAGGTCAGACACAGCTGTTAACTTACAGAGGGAGGGAAGGGAACTAGACAGTGAGTGAGGACTGTGAGGACTAAAGCTCACATAACATCCAGCCCTCATGCTGGGCAGAAATATTGGGTGGGAAATGTCTTCCAGTGTTAAATGCTAGTGTGACAACATTAAAAGTGCTCTGGGAATGGGCTGGTAGCCAGGAGAATGGGCAGCTCTCCTAGACTTCTGCACACCTGGTTCTATCTGTCCTGTCCGGATCCCCCAGATCCCATCTCAAAGATTGTGAGTAGGCAGAACTGAATGCACATAGTTATCTACTGCTCCTGACAGCTTGATTCTGATAATAATAACAGTTTAACTGGTAAAATGATTTCTAATGAATACTGGATGTGATCTTTTTCTTTTCCACTCTAATTTCAATCAGAAAAATGGTAATTTCCCCCATATTTTTATTACTCTGTATTCCCTTCCAGCTGTTGTATGAGGCAGAAAAGATGAGGCCTTTAGAGGTACAAAAATCTAAATTGATAGGAAACTGTGCATTAATTTTAATGATTGTCAAAGAATTAAGAAAAGGCATCTTGCCTCTCCCTATCAGCATTTAAGCAATAAATACTGTAATAATTATTTTCCTTGCACAATTGCCAAAGATAATAATTAAGACAGTTTAAACATCATTGGAGACACTTTGGGAAATCAGCTGGGAGGGAAGGTACAGCTGTTCAGATAACACCTCCTTTGGCAAGGAATTCAGTACAAGTCTCTTATAGACCATCGTGCTGTTTACCAGTTGAATGAACCTTGATACATACTAACTTACTGAAGTTGGCCACAGCAGAACTGGTACCTGTTGCTTGCTGAGCTTTGCTATGATCATGGAGGCTTCTTGAAGAGTAGGTAGAATAGCCGGGAAGAGAAGCCTTTGCTGATCAGATTTTGAAGCACAAGGAGATTTACCACCACGGTCATTCATCCTGTTTATATATAAATGCCAATTAACAAATGTGTATAACATGTCCTGTTACAAAATTGGGTATTACCTCATTATTCTGTCAATGTTAAACTGATCCCTTGCCTGTTAAGAAGTCTTATTTTTTTCAGTCTATCTGGGGCTATTCTTTGTGGTGGGTAGAATTTGGAAAAGCCTTGAGGCCTTGTAGCATAGACCCAAAGAGAGTTTATCACTGAGAAGGTAACAGACATGACTGAATGAGACAACAGCACAGTTGA
Organism: Corvus cornix cornix; assembly: GCF_000738735.6. Classification (NCBI taxonomy): domain Eukaryota; kingdom Metazoa; phylum Chordata; class Aves; order Passeriformes; family Corvidae; genus Corvus; species Corvus cornix. The sequence goes on along the minus strand of NC_047056.1, from coordinate 79,421,947 downwards.
TCTAACAGAGGAGTGCCTTGAGAAAGGTCATTGCAAGGATCAGTTTTAGAACCAGAAAACAGATCCAGATCTTCAGGGCCTGAAGGTAATTAAAGCTGCATATAAATTTACCTTGCCTAGTAGTAACTGAAGTCACTACCTGCCTTTCCTCCACCATTGCAGGGTAATGTAGAAATGTAGACTGAGAACGGGGTTAAGGGCGTAGATATCCAGCTGGCAGAAATTCATGAGAGTATGTGAAAGAGTGGGGTTGAATGAATGTCTGCTTTCAGGTTTGAATCAGTATTTAGAACCCTCCAACCTTATTTCGGAATCCTGCTCTTTTCTTGAGATACATTCCCCAGGTGTTGTTTCAACTAGAGATTAATTGGAGAACAAGCCAAAGACTTGAACTGCAGTGAGAAAAGCCCTTTGCTCACTTTATCACTGAACATTATGTCCAAAAGAATACAATATCCTCCCTCACACAGTCATGATCCAACCTTTTTTGGATCATGACTTTTTTAGTCCCATAAAAAAAGGATTGGCATTAAATTTGGAGAGCAAGGGAGCTTGTCGTGGCCAGCCAGGGGTGTAGCCAAGCACAGGCCGAAGGGAATGGCTGGGGGTCTGCAGTGCTCTGGGCAATGTGCTTTCGGTAGAACTGTAGTACTGTAAGCAGCGTGTGGGATCAGAGACAGGAGAAAAAATAGGCTTAATGCAGATGTGAACCAGCTCTTCATCTACCAAGTGTCTGCAATGTGTGTGTTCATCAGCAGGTGTCAGTACGCTATCGGCTGGAAAAGTGTCACACCATGGCTGGGAAACCACTTCATTTTGAGCCCGTACCTGAGGTTGTTTTGCTGTGTGCTCCAGGGGTGTTTGCTGAATAGGGAACATTCCCGGATGGATCTTCCTTTCTTTTTCTTTTAACTGCCTTATCAAAGAAGTTACCTTTCTACTTACTGCTGAAACATTGCCCTCAAAATGTCTCCTTGGGATTTAATGATATGCTTGAGACTTCTATCAAGCATTTGGTAACAAAACGTTAGTAGATAGGAAGTGATTCAAAGCTCCAAAGCCTGTGAAAATTAATTCTCCTTGTTGTCTGATGTTGGCATGCTGTGTACTAGCTATTACAATATTAACAGTGTGAGCACAGTGGCAGTGAGTGAAAAGATGCATCTGATGTCTCACTGTGAGCTCTCTTACCAGGGAGCTTCCTGTTGTTACAGAAAAAGTTTAGGGAGGAGAATGAGATACAGAGGATCAGGTAGAAACATTGGCCAAAAGATGCTCTGAAGACTGATTCCTACCATGGCTTTAAGTGGTCCTGGAGGATAATGTGTGGATTAACACTGAGTCACCTCTTCCTCAAATGGGAGCCAACTGAAGATGGCTTGTGGATAGTGGACATATTTAAATTTTCTGAATAGCCAAGCCAATTCACAGATGGAGCATTAGCACAAAGTACTTTCTATGCGAGGCTGTGCTTGGTTTTGCTAAAACGGCTGTGCTTTCCAAGTCCAATGAGTCAGAGTGAAAGACCTCAAGGGCACAAACTCCCAAAGTGGGCAGGTGGAGACAGAAACGAAGGGATTGAGATCGAACTTAAGAACAAAGAGAGTGACTCTCGGATAACTGGGTGGTTTTGTTTGTGTATCTTATTTGGTAGACTGAAAGAAAAATTGCCTTACACATGGTTTTGACAATTTTATTCAATGCCAAATTCAGTAAACACCAAAATTGCACTAGAAAATAACCCTTCATTATTAGTACAGGTTTAATACATAATGGGAAAAAAAGATGCAAGGTACAGTTCCCACACCTGCTGCTTTCTGGAAAGAGGCAACTTTTTAAAAATCATCTATATTTCAGTTAAATAAAATGCAACTTGAAAGTTGCCATCTGTTGTCATTTTCAGTATTTGCCAGTTATTCTCCCTGTTCATTCAAATTCCACTTTTGAGGGACTGGCACTTCCAAAATTTCTTTCAATCCTGCTTCTTTGCCAAATATTGACTCCTTTAGACTCAAACTGCTTTCAACATTGATTTTTGTGGATGGTGAATTTTGACACAGATTTCAAACATTACAGCCACTGACAACACATGGGTTTAAAAATAATAGCAACAACTAAGGAACAACAATAATGACATTTCATCATGATGCAGTAACATGTGGGAGTCTTATACGATTCGAATCAGGTTATATGTATACAAGGAAACATTTCTAAAAGTATGTATGGAAGTGTCTTCAGAAGCCTGCACTTAGCATTTCATTTTTGTCCAGCATCTTTCTGTACCATCACTTGTACCTTGCACATTAGATTTGCAATGTTTTAATTTACACTGGGGAAAGTTTACTTTGTTGTGGTATTAGTAAATTTAGTCTTAGTACAGGATACCATGAGTCTTTTTTTTTGTAGGTGTTTTCAGTACAGGTGGTCAGGCTTGCCTCGGTATTTAAGGACTGTTCCCAAAAATTTATTTCAAGAGTAGGAATTCTGAGAATTCTTAACAAAATATTCCGTTCTGGATTGTTTTCTTTTATATTTTTTTGTCCTAGAGGCTGGCTATTTTCACATAAAAAACCAAATCTAAATGCTGTGGAAACTGTGAAAGAGCATTGACCAGTTTATTCTTTCCATTGTGACTTGTGGCGCTGTTTTGCATTGACCACTGCTGAATAAGTTTTACTCCCCTGCTCTTTAGTTGGCACTGGTCTCTTTACTCAGAGAGCAAATTTACTCATGCACATTTTGAGTAATGGAGCTGGATTATGACCAGCTTGAAATTCTAAGTGCTGGAGGTTAAAAAGGAATCAGTTATGAATGCTTCTACTCTTAAAACAGTGAAGGATGAAATGCCAATACCTCCTTACCAGTCCACAAAACACCCCTGTGTTTAAAGCTTGCTTCTGCTCTATTTCTGAAGGTTGCTCACAGGGAGTTCATTGCTTTTTCAAACTTTTCTTTACATCTTTTTGATGAAAGACAATATTTTGGTTAACTTTTGGACATAGGTTTTTTTCTTTCTTCCCTTATTTATCTATGTTCCACTTTTATAATACATTTTCATTTACATTATCTGCAGCATTTTAGTAACACTATGGTAAAACCATTTGCCACAGGAAGAACTCCCTGCTGAGCTCTTCAAAGACACAATATGATACTTGCTGGTAGAGTTTCCCAGTTCTCAAAAATCACAATATTTGCAATGTTTCATTCTTTAAGGTTTTGTAAATAACTAACTGTCTGCTTGCCTGATATATTTGCAATGATTCCTGCTAGCACTTCATGGTCAGGTCTCTTCAGAAAAATCAGATGCTGAAGTTCTGGGAATTTCAAGAGCATCAAAAACTCATCTGCTGCTTCTCAAATGCATTGGTTTTTATCACTGATAGCAAAAATCCCAAAGAAGCCCTCTACTTTCTTACATTTTCTGTAGCCTCCTTCTCAAGGTCGAGAGTGTGAAAACAATTCTGGAGTTTGATTTTAATATAGAGCGTGCTTGTCTTTCAACTTCAAGATCTCAACACAGTCACATCTGCTTGTTGGGATTTTTTAAGCCTCATCAACAGTTGCCATTTTCTGAATTTCAAAGTCATATTATCATGCCTGCCATGGCTCCTAGGTTGAAATGGTCACCTCACTCCTCTTGGGTGGGGTGCATATAGAAAGTCAGACTGGCTGAAAGCTCCAGACATTGCTGCCTCTGAAGGAAGGAGATTCAGTGAGATCTCAAGAGGATAACAGCTACACAGTCTGGTGTGGTCCAGACCTTTGCACCTGGACTGACGCAGTTGCAGATCATCTCATATGGCGATGTCTACAGCAGGAGGATCTTTATAATAAACTTGTTAAGTTTTTATTTTAATGTTCATATTAAAGCGTATCTCTGTGTATATCTGTCCATACTCAGATACACACAACAGATAAAATACTCCTGCAATCACAAACAACGCACTGGAGTCACCCTCTGCTTGGTTGTTTGCAGCTGGAACCAAGAGATCTCAGGAATGAAAGTTGAGGGGGGGAAAGCTTTATTCAGCTCCTTTTGCAAAGTTTAAAGTGTTTCTGGAGGCAGTGGAAAAGATGTACCATCAGCCTTGCATCATCCTCCATTGGGTAGCAGAGGGGACAGACGAGATTGCTTGCAAGTGAGGAAATAGCAGCAGCAGCATGTCTTGAAGCAGAGGATAAAAATGGCATAGAGCTGTGGAAGAGAAGAGGTTCCCAGATGCAGTGAAAATGACACAAACGTACATGGATGGTGATTTGGGCAGGTGTGTAATGGGTTGAAGGAGAGTTAAGGTGCCCAAAGTACTAATACAGCTGTTTAGCACTTCTGTCATGGTAGCCACAAATATGTCAGTCTTGAGAGCTGTGGTTCTTCTTGTCTAATACTTTACTTAAATCCAAGTATCAGGGCTAAGCTTGCCCCTAAGCCTTGTTCTGCACTCAGTGGATAAGGGAACACTTTGAGAGGGTGATTCATGTAACCTCCCTTGGCTCACAGTTTTAAGGTGGGTTGCATTCATGTTTCCTGGTATCTATTTATCCCCATTAGATATCAAAATAGCTATTACAGTCACTTCGTGACCTGAGGCAGCTGGAGTTATGTGGACGGAACCCTGTCCTTAAAACATATGTAAAAATGCAGACTTATCCATGGGGACTCACAGTTCTGGCTACATCAACTGGGATATTAATCTATGGATATTAAACTGCATTTCATCAGCTGTTATTTTTAGTCTGACACCTATTTTTCTCCTTCATATTTTAATTTGCAGGAACTGCCATGGAGCAGGAATCAATTCAAAGCACATGAAGAGTGAAGGAAGAGTGGACGAAATGTCTAGAATAATTCCTCCCATACGAAGTTGTTCAATGGATCGAGGAAGGACAAATAGTTCCTGTAAAAAGGACAAGAAAGCTTTTGTAGTATTATAGTGGTATTATATTAAGTAACATGCTTGGGAAATGTGTGATTCACTTCTGTTTTCATACAGTTAGTTTGTTGCCCTCTCTTAGTGTATCCCACATACCCCAAAACCAGGCGATGTGAAAGCCTCACCCAGCTTTCTGCTAAGAACACCTGAAGGAGGTATAGGTGAGTTTGTTCTCTTTGTGCTTTGAGCTCATTCTCTAAGTGGCCTTCAACTGCTTGCCAACATTCTCCAACAAAGCCATTTTTAGGCAGTGATTCCTCCACATGCACAATGAAGGCAGATTTTTTCCATTTAGATCAGTGGAGTCCCATAAAGACAGAGAAATTTTGGTGGGATTGAGTGTATGCCGTGTGATTTGTGTCTAATGCTTTTCTATCTTTGGGCTTTCAAAGCTGACAATGAGAGCTGACAGTATGCTGCTGTTTTGGAATTCACCATCAAACAAATAGAGAAATCTTAGTCTACTCCCACAGTTAAAAAAACTAAGGTTTTCTCTCTCTACCTCCATCTTTTCACAGAATATCTCACTTTTTTATTCCTTATCACTTCTCAGCATATCCTAGAGATCATGTATTGTTTTGTTTTTTCAGAAGCATTCTAAACGCCTCCAAAATCATTAATTACAGTGACCTGAACCTTGAAGAATAATTTCACTCAGAAACTCCCCTAAATCCTTCCTATTAGGGAATAGGAGTTCCACTTGATTGGAGAGAAAGTGAAGTTTCTAGGTGGTGCCAGTGTGAAATTATTACCAAGAAACCTCTTAGGCCATTGTTTTCCCAATGGAAATACTACCCACCTGTCTTGTTCTGGCTGGTCAGTCTTGCTTTAATCCTTGTAAAGAAAATGGTGTTTCATTCAGATGGAAAATCACTCCTGACTCCAAACACTGCATTGGAATTAAGGAAGTAGATCCAGGCTTTGTATTTAATCTATAAATCCTATTGCTTATGCTGCATGTTAGTTTCTTCTATGGCATGGGTTGTAGAGGATTTTGCATCACCTAACACAAAAACATCATCTCAGCCATGGTCTGGTATACATTGAAAGTTTGACCACATTTGAAAAATTCCAGTAATCTGGGACCCAATGGAACTGGGCATATCTGATGGAAGCCACTCCCAGAATTTCTTTGTGGATGGACAATTCATCACTACCCCTGCAAGGTAAGCTTTGAGGGTAATTGTCTATGCTGATGGGGTATCTCTCTCCCAAACCTGTTGACTGTCCCAGAGTTATGCTGTGTGTTTGTGAAGGCTTTCCCCTGCAGATGCCATGCAGTGCCCATGGCAGGTGAGAGGCAATCCTATAGTAGGTGACATCCCACATTTGAAGTTGCTGGAAGACAGCTGGATCGTTTACACTTTCTCAGGGGAAGTAAATTAAATTTCAAGTGTCCTCAGGATGCCTGGACCTGCCAGACATTCAGGTTCACAGTTAATATTGGACACAAACTTTGCCTTCATTATTTCTTTTTACAGCTGGTATCTCTTACTGCAATGAGCTGTTATCTCTTCTCACATTGGGTATATTTGAAGGAAAATATCTTTTACCATGTTTTTATATTTGCCTATCTGCAACTACACAGTGTACATTTGTAGAGCAAAAGACATTAAATGAGTAGATGTCATGAGTCATAACACAGTTAGTCCATCACCATACTTTTCTCTCTGAAATTATTTGGGAATGAGACAAATACTATTTTTACACTCTCCCCCCAAAAAATTGATGCAGTGTAACTCAATAAATTTTTTACCACGCATCAGTAGGTTCGAAAGCACAAAATATTTACTTTCAATTGAACCCTGTTATTACAGTATTGGGAAAAATGGAGAAATGTGCAAATGAAATTATCTGGCTCCTTCATGCTTTCTTGTTTATAGTAGACAAGATTATTGCTTCACAGATTTCTGCTGACTAAAATGCCAAAGCTGTCATGATATTTCCAGGAAAATTATTATGTAAAGATTAAAAGACCCATAATATAAAAATACAGAGGGAGAAGCAGTAAAAGCTGAAAGGGAATAAAAGCAGAGGGAAATAGAGGATAGAAATGAAGAGGAGCAAGGAGATACCTAAGGAGTTCCATCTCAGGCATAAGTTCACACCAATTGATTCCCATATTGCCTGCAGGGATTTCACAGCCAACAGAACATCCAAGAAGGAGATGCTGCTGTCATCCTGGCATGCAGGGGATGTCTCTGAGCCCTGGCAGTGAGAGGCAAGGAGGAAGAGTTGTTTCGTCCTGTTGAGCAAAGGCTGTTACTGGACTCTTCCTACAACCTTCTTGGCATACATGGGTAAAATGCAGCCTTGTGAGTCAGGAACTGCACAAGAAATAGGAGACTGATTGTTCAATAAAAAGCTCTCTTTGAATGTTCAGCACTGTGCAATGTTTCATCTTGCTCAGCAATAAGGTGTTTGATCTAGGTAGAAAGTGGCTCTGCCTTCAGTTTCTTGTCACAGTAACTTGACCATGAAATTTCTGTTTACAAGAATCTATCTTAGTTTCATTTGCATTTGCAGAATGATTCTAGATAAATTAGTAATAAAAATACAATATAATGACAAGCAAACATAGACAAATTTGTCTCTAAATCAGTCCACATTTAATTGCAGAAAAAGTTAAGGAGTACTTGTTGGAAGTTAGTGTTAAAGTACATCTTCCAAAGGATTCTGCAACTTCAGACGAACAATATCAATTTGTGTGGATTTTAATGGAGCTTAAACAAACATTTTTGAAAATCCAAGCTGCAGGCCTTTCCCTGGAGTGAGTGATAATATAAAAGAGCAAATAGGCATCTGCCACTCTTGTGTTTCAACAGTCCAACCTCTTCCTCAAACCCATTTTAATTCAGGCTGACTGTAGTGAGTACATAAAGGAAAACTCAGCTTGAAACAAAGTCCCTGACCTCCAGTAACACAGTGTTACAGATCTTCTTGTCACCTCCCTATGTGGTCTTGCACAAAAAGGTGATACAACATAGTTTTTCTTTCTGGAAGCCTTAGGGAGGTTTTAGCAGCCATCTACAGTTTAAGTATTATTATTATATCAGCAAGAAAAAAGCAGAACCACTTAAAAGCAGCTTTATTCATCTGGGCTACCGTCAATAAATAATATCTCCTTGTTGCTGGTAGTAGCAAGACTTGTCAAGGAACATTACCATGTAGTTTGTTTTGCTATTTTTATTTCAGAATCAGTGGCTGGAAAACAAAGTAACTTAACAAATGTTCCCTAATCTTTTCCCATTTGGGTGTTTCTGGTATTTGGCATGTGCAGAATGTGGTCAAAATGCAACCTGAATTGGGGTCTGTCACTGTCCAGAACCTTTCATTGAGAAACAAAGCAGTCCTTCACTTAGGAAGATATAGCATCAGTGAGATGTAACAATCTTTATTAAAAGTGAGCAACTGAACTTGCCTTGTATCAGAGTCCGATTTGAAAATTTCGGTTCTAAGTCTTTGTACACAATCAGTTTGGATGCAAAAATGTATCATCTAAAGGTTGGTTAGAGCATGGTGCTAATAACACCAAGGTCACAAGTTCCATCCCAGTATGGGCCATTCACTTAAGAGTTGGACTCGATGATCCTTGTGGGTCCCTTCCAATTTGGAATATTACATGAAATGCCTTAAATCTGTGATGGGAATTAACAGGCACAAATCAGCCTAACTGTTGCAGCAGCAGCAGCTCCCCTTTCCTGTGTTGCTCACAACATTACAGTCATTGACAATCATTCTTATCTGTCCTATTGCTACGTGGTGGGAGGTAGAGCAGTGAAAATATATATCCATAGGGAAATAAAAGAAAACAGAATTTCTCTAAAGATTTCTCAGTAAGTCTGAATCCAATTTAACTTGCTGAGCATGCTGCAGATGGAGTATGTGATTTGCAAATCTCTCAAGCAGGAGCCTATTTGTTTCTTTATTTGACTATTTTACCTGCAATTGCATTCCCAAACTTATCTGTATCTTGTAAATGGGGTCTATTTATCAACTCATGTCTCCCCTGGTGCTTTGGTGCACTTTTATTACCTGCTTTGCACTGCTCTTTGCAGCCTTGCCCGCAGTGCCATCATATACATATACACCCCTTCCTCACTTGGAGCTGAGCATGAGATGCTTCACTACATCTGAAAGTAGGTATTGCCTGCGAGACATTACATAGTTTTCAGTTTCACTAAATTACCCTGTGATTTGATTTGGTAAACTCACTGCAAATACGAGATGTGGCTTTAGGGCTCAGCAGGGAGTTCTTTCCCTACTGTGTTTTCTGCTTAGCTGTGATCTGACAGCAAATGTAATCCTGTTGGTTTTATGGGCTTGTACACTATTATTTCAAAACATTGTTGGCCACAGAGATAATCTGCTCCTCAAATTGGGTGGATGGCTTTTAGAAAAGCCCCTCTGAACTTTAGGCTTTCATACCCCTATGGGCAGCAGTCAGGTGTGAAGCATTGCTCTGTATTCACCTGCACTGCTGTCAACAGAGAGGAATTACCAGGAGGTGACCTCGTTCTTCACAACAGACCATGACATTTCAGCATTTCTATGTAATGATGCTGATTAAAGGTAGGATAGGAGCTCCCTGAAAAGAGCCTGAGGATGATGTGTTTGCCTGCTGCTGGAATTACCTCTCCTGGAGCTGTCTCAAAAAAAATTCTTCACGTAAAAAAAATAAATTCTGTCTCATAAAAAATTCTTCAGTGAGCAGGGACAGAAGGAAGATGAGCTGATATTACTGAACAGGGTAGATTTTCACAGAGATGCTCTCAGCAGAAACAGCAGATGCTAGCATGGCCTTGGAGGGTAACTCTTGCGTGAGGGCTCGAAAAGACGTCCTCAGAAGTAGCTCTACTCTGTGTATGTCCATGGGACAGGGTTCAGTGCTTGGCATGGACCTTAGGATCTCAGCACTCAGAACAGGATAAAATAAGAGCTGATGTTTAAGGATGGTTCAAAAAGTTGCCTGACATGGTCCTCTTTAACACAAAAATCAATCTTAAACAAGTTGCTGACACCATCATCTGCTGTGGATGTGCAGAGTTATTCCTGCCCAAGTGCTCTGCTGCCCAGAGATAACACAGCAGTGTTTCCAGCTCTCCTTACGTTATCATGAAGCTTGAATGGCATGCAGCGTTTCTCCCAAGGTCTCAGTTCACCCAGTCTTACGATTATGCAGTCAAATTGTGGTCACACAATTAACTTCTCCTCCTCCAAGGTATGACTGAGAGGAGTTATGTGGCATGCAATGGATTGCAGAGAACTGCTTACTTACATGTGCTGTGCAGGCAAAGAAGAGAGAGAAAAATAATCAAACATTTTTTACTTTGAAAAATTTTTAAGGATTACCTTTGCTTTTGGGGGGTTTGGATCACGACTTCAAGCTGGCAATCTTCTCTGGAAGTCTTGGTGCTTTTTGTCTACTCAGTCACTGTTCGCTCTCATTTTTGGTTCAAGAAATGATCTGCCTGGACTGTGCAGGACTGTGAGCTGCACAGTCCAAAAGGAATCCCTTTGGGTCATTCTTTTTTTTTTTCCCAAGGACACTGCCATATTTGTCCTTCAGATCCTGATTTTCACATAGTGATTCTTGAAATTTGATTCAAGTATATGAACAGTCCAATTGCTCTTAGAAGACCATGAGGAGACAAGATGTGAAGGTAAGGTTTCAATACTGGGGGTTCACATGGGGAAAGATGCCTTAGCACCACGTCTGTCAGGGACTGCAGACGTGGCTGAACCTTGTGACAGGAGGCTCACTCGCTCTTTTTTCTTCCCACCTGGGTGTGCCCTTTCCCTACATCAAGTACTGCTCTCCCACAGTTGCTGCTCCAGTATCTGCTGACTCATCTGCTACCCCTGGATGGTGGGAAACAGTTTTCTTGTCTTCTACTATGACCTCCTGATGTTCACAGCTTTTCATCTGATATTAGCAAAAGGATTTTTTGGGCGGTTTTACCACGGCCCCATTTCCATCCAGCATTCCCTTGAATCCTGGTTTGTCAGATGATGCTGCTTCACTAAGACTGGATGATTTTCTTTTGACCAAGCACAGCTAATCCTTCCAAATATTAATGAGAGGGGCTCTGAGCTACAACTGGCAGTGTTATTTTTCCTGCACAGCCAGACAGCATAGAAAATTTGGAATTTCTCCCTATGAAGATTCGGAATTTTGACCAGATAAAAGAATCAAAACTGGATGTTTTGTAGAAAAGTAAACGTGGCTCTCAACTGAAATGTGGGTTTTTCACTCTTTTCACCTTTGTCTGTTACAAAAAGAGTGTAGTCAACCCTAACACTTTTCAGGTTTCACAGAAATATGTATTTCTCAAGAATGTTTATTCTGGCATCTCCCCAGGCTATGCATGCAGTTATGCCTGGGTTACTGTAAGCTTTTCCTGTGTTTCCTTTATTCCACCTGAGAGTGTGAGCTGGAGAGTTTGCATCCCTTTGAACTGCCAGTGCTGTGGGCAGGAGTGGGGAAGACAAGGAGCAGTGATGTACAGAGTGGGTGCTGCAGCCACAAGGACAACCTGACAGAAGGAAGCCTTTGCATCAACCCAGATACCTCTTTGAGGCTGGGATCAGAGACATAAGCCTGAAAGGAAGAGCTTCATAATAACTGGAACCAAGCCTTTCTGACACAGTGGCCTAGTATGTACTGTTTAATTTTGCATCTAAGGATTTCGTATGCTTTAGGTAGGCTATAACCAAGTGAAAAGGAAGTTTGTACTTTGTGTTGCCTGGCTGGACATGAATGATGAAACTGCTAAATCAGGTCTGGCCTGACAGGAGGGATTTCTGTTTTCTTAATGAGCTAATTATACTTTTTCTTCCAAGTCATTTGCATTATTACGTGACTACACTCTCTAACACATGGCCAGCACTGCACAGTGAGCTGGGAAAATGGCCATATTCTCATTGTCCATTTTAATTTGGGAAGCAGACAAATTATAGTTTGGCAAACTAAAGTTATATGCAAATGTTAATAAGCACCTCTGCACACAATGAAGATAAACAGAGGCAGAAAACATCTTGCACATCCCTTCATATTTTTCAGAGCAGCTTTCATTCCTAAAGACTTGCCCAGACTACACATCCATGTAAACAATAGCCAGTATTTATGTAATTTCTGCAGAACACTTTTGGTAGTAGAAGACTTTTAGTAATGAAGGCTGCTTTCTGGAGACTCATGCACATCCAGAAGAGGTTTGGTACATGCCCTGGTGAGGGTGCAAAGCAGCACTGGCTCCCCACCAGCACCCTGGATGAGGCCACCTTGATTCAGGGAAGCAGAGAAGAGGTTCTGCTTTGATGTATACAAACTTTGAAGTGCCACTTTCCCTTTGGGTTATTTGATCCTGACTTGTACTGCTTTTAAATAAAGATGTGGTATTGCTGCTCTTAAATCCAGGGGATCTGCATCAGAAAATCCTCACCAAATCTTCCCTGATTGAAAAGTTCAAAACTCCATCTTCTGAGAGGAGCGTGGGCTCATGGTTGCAGCTGTTCTTCCATTAGCCTGAACAATGTTAACATTCCTATAGTTGGGCTTGTAAGCCGTTGTGAGTCAATCTGGGATACCCTTAGGGCATGACCAGGATGTTTCAATGCAGTCATCATTAAATGTACTCCAGACTCAGCCTCAGCAGGTCTGGTCTCTGGAACTAGGTTAAATTAGAACCAAGCAAAGCCACTGATGTTAACAGTGATAAACCATAGGAAAACAGGACAAAATGATGTCAGAAAATGCTCTCCTTAGTCTCTGTGTGTGGGAGGGAACCCAACCCTTTCTCTTTGTTTACTTAAAAAGAGCAAATACTACACATACTTGTCTGCGAAGAGAGATAGGTAATTTAAAAACAGATTCTCCCATTAAATGGGCAGATAATTCTTCTATTGCAGCAATAATTTTAATAGGATGAACACACACAAATTCTGTTTGTTCCCTGTGTAATTTCTAAGATCACCATGAGCTGGTGTTAAAGGTTCCAGCGGGTAATGTGTAGCCTTTCAGACACTGCAATAAATTGCCAAGGAGCCTGCAAGTTTTTCTTGGCAGACCAGTCTCAATTATTAGAGAATTCAGCAACAGAAAGCATCAGGGAATGGCAGGTTTTATTTTTTCATGCAGAGTATTTATGCTTTTTATAGTAGCTAATCCATCAGGTTAATTTCATTGCTCAGGCAGGAACGCAGGCAGCAGACTGCTTCAGGAGGGCAAGCAGCAGTCCCATAGAACAGGATTTTGTAGACTACATTTTTGCAGATAAGCTTTCAATTATCTCCCTGCTTTTGCTGGATGTGTGCAAACCCCTTTAGCCTGTCATGCAGCTAGTCCAAGTCCAGTGAAACCAAAAGAGAAGTCCCCCTTGACTTCAGTGAGCTTTGGATCAGGCTTTATGGGTCACTGTCCATTCATGAAAGGGACCCGTAGCCCAGATGAATGTCAGTGGGGTGGATGGTCACATGCAATTTTGAAGTGCTCCTTTACTCCTAAACACTTCTGCAACTGTTTTAAACTGTAATGTATGCCACTTTTCCACTCAGTAGTGCTAGAAGGAAGGCCTGGGCTGAAGAGGCACATGTACCAAAACTATATACATGAACATGTTCCTTGTGAAACCAGGGCTAAGGAAACCATCCTGATATGATCTGCCCCTAATACCAAGTCAGGAAGAAAATGCCACCTACTGAATCTGTTACTCCCACATGCATTTTTTAAAAATTTTCTTTAATCCAGGAGATTTGATAACATTAATTCTGAAAGCAGCAGTATATCAGATACAAAGGGAAGTAGAACTTTGTCTCTAGCATTGATAATCAAAATGTCAGTCTCTGCCTAGCTCCACAGGGTGTTGTTTTACTCCTCTGCCTGTGCTGGACTGTTCCCTGCCTGACCCCTTGCTGCTGTATATGGTGTCATAAGTTGAGAACCAGAAAGCAGATAACTCTTAGCAGAAGGTACTTGTTCCAAAAGAGAACAAACTTTTAGAGTGTCTTTATTTGTATGAGCTTTTTGATCCACCTAAATTTCATTCTGATAAAATATTAGAGGTGGTGCAATACCATCAGTAATCTTTATGCATAGATGAATGGTATTTTTGGTGTGGGTTTTTTTGGCTACCAGAACCACAATAAGCAGGAACAGATTGTGAAAGAAAAAAAAAAAATAGACTATACTCACAAGGAAACACTTTAAACAGATGAACGGTTTCCTCGAATCTGAAGGAAATCCAACAATTCACCACTAACCCTGAATGCTGTACCTTTCATCCTACATCCTATGTCACTAAGATCCGCAAATTAATGCAAGCATTAACAGTAGATGACTTTTTATTAATCACCGACTACCTGGTGCTTTTGCTCTGACCAAGACCTCGCTGTCAGGGGATACAGACCAGTGTGGAGCAGAGGTGGATGCAGGCAGGAGTGCTCTGGCAATGCTGGCTGACGCTCATTTTTGGAAGTTTCAGTGGAAGAGGCTCCCTTACACCGCCTCCATGGTGTTTTCATTAGCCTCCAGTTCCTGTAAAAGCAGTACAACAAATCCTGAGGATTTTAGTCTACTTTTACACATAGGTAGCTAGACACAGGGTTATTACTTCTTTTCCAGGAGCTGATATTTTATTCTCGATCTGAAATGTTTTGAGAATCCTCTTATATTTACTACTAAAGACTCATCTCAGCCCCTGGAAAGACCATTAAGCAAATCCTTCTGGAAACAGCTTATGATCCTGTTATGACCCTGTGAAGGTCATGGTGACTGGGCAAATCATGCCTGATTGACCTGACTGATTTCTATGATGAGATGACCATCTTGGTGGGGATGGGGATGCTGTTTACCTTGACTTTCATACCTATCCACCATAATATTGCAACAAATCTGGTGAGATATGAACTAAATCAGGTATTGGTGAGCAGAAAAGTTGCTAGACATGAAGGCTCAAAGGACATGACCGGTGCTGCAAAGTCTGACTAGTGAGAGGGGCTATCACTGGGGCCAATGCTTTAATGTCTTTGCTGGTTTTGTGGATGATTGGACAGTGAAGCAATTTTGAGGACTATGTCAAACTGAGAGAAGTTTCAATTTGCTTAAGAACAGCCTGCAGTGCAGAGGGACTTGAACAGCCTAGAGAAGTGGTTTGGCTGGAATCCCATGGCATTCAATACTGGGAAAAAGTCCAGCACATAGGGAGGAATAACCCCATCCACCAGTGTAGACTGGGAGCTGACTGGCTGGACAGAAGCTCTGAAAAAAGAGATTTGGGGGTCCTGGTGGATAAGTGGGACATGAACCAGCAGTGTGCTGGGCTGGGCAGGTGTCACCAGTAGGTCAAGGGAAGTGTGTCATCCCCTCTGCTCAGCACTGGGAGACTCTTCCAGAGTACTGGGTTCCATTTCAGGCTTCCCAGTACAGGAAAGAATGGACATGCTGGGGTGAGCCAACCAACCAACCATCAGAAGAGATGGTATAGACAACATGGTGCCAAACGCTTCTTGGAAGTGCAGTGGACAGGGCTACACCAAGGCACAATGGACACAAGGTGGAACTGGAGAAACTATCATCAGATACAAGGGAAAAACCATTCATTGTGAGATTGATCAAACAGAGAAGTAGACTGCAATAGCTGAGAGATGTTGTTGAATCTTCATCCTCAGAGATTTTGAAGCTCTGCTGAGCAACCTGCTCTCACTAGTCCACCTTTAAGCAAGGGTCACAGCAGCTGTCCTCTGGAGGCCCCTTCAAGCCTCTGTGGATCTATGACAATGAACTGCTGAATAAATCTTGTCCAACACTGCTGCCAGTCTCCTGTCTTCACGTCTTGAAAAGCCTTGGCAGCAGAAGAGGCCATGGCAGCTGTCATCAGGAGAAGGAACAGTTCCCTCCAAGGCCCAGACCTGCCAAGTGACACTGGCACAAACTTCTGACAGTAGCTGAGGGGAAACTGGGGAGTTAGTAGACTAGAAAAATCATGGGCAAATGCTCAAGATCAGAAGTCATTGTAATGGAAACAAACAGAAAATCTACAAACCTTTCCCAAGAAGTTTCTGTTCTAAGTAGTTTCTAAGTTTCAGGTGAATTCACCTTTTGCATCTTCATATGCTGCCATGCAGGAAGAATCGCAGCAAAGAGACCATCACTCCTCTATGTTCCTGTGCTACTTAGAGGATCTGAACTGTGGGCAAAGTCATCTGGAGGTGTGGAAGCATTTCTGCTTGTATTTACAGCTCTGCTGTAACACAGATGCTTAAAAACATTCCACTTGGCTAAAGATATTTTATATTCACAACTGAAAGGAAACATTTCAGTATTATATCTTTTACTGACTTTCCCCCAGAGAAGATATAAATTGCTTGAAGATATAAGAGGCTTGTCCCTGGATAACAGAGAAGTCCTGGTACTGACCTGGCATCCTTGCTTCCCTCCCTCCATCTGTCCTGTACTGCTCTGAGTCAACACCATAGCAGTAAGGAAAATTACCTGAGAAGCACAGCCCTAAAAAAGAAAAGCATTTAAAAGTTAGCTTTTCAAGAAGAGTTTCTTTCAAAATGTTGGTTTGAAATGGGATACAGTGGTATGAATTGTAGACAGAAAAAAAGGGAAATCATCTTAGGGATGGGAAGATGCTCTGCCTCAGCAAATGTGCCTTACTTTGTTTTTTCTCAAAATATGTCAGCAGTGATTGCAAAAGAATCTGAGGAGTGAATGCGAGCCTTGCAAAAGGACTTGTGGACGTCAGGAACTGAAATCACATATATGCATATAAAACTGGCATGAGACAGCAGGTCACATTCATTTCAGTGCCCTAGAAGGGGCATGCAGTTGTTTCACCTCTAGTTATTGCAGGATGTTTTTGCGTGAGATGTCTCTATCCTTCAGCTGCACTTGTTAAAAGCATTTAAGGACATGATAACTCTATGTGTGTGAATAATACTGTGTTCACTTAACAAAGGCACTAATGACTTCATCTCCTTAAGACTCCTATTAATTATTTCCTACTGTGGGAAGCACCGTGACAAGCAAGATTATGACACAGTGGACAAAACTCCCTGGCACAGCGTATAGGAGGAAGGAAGCCTCTGCCATACTACATCAATTATCTAAGCCTGTAATATTGAGGCTCAGTTTTACTTTCATGTCACTGACACACAGCTTATAGGTATGTGCCCAAGTATAAAAGATATGACAATAAATGTCATCACAGGAAATCCGATGTTTCCTAACTGGAAACATGAAAGGAAAATGATGGGAATATAACTTCAGCCAGAAAGTTGTTCAGCTCAGAAACCTGCTCAGGAGATTTGTCTTGATCATGGGACTGAAAAGAAGAAGCTGTCAGGCTCCTGAAATGCCTGGTACTCCTCTCTCTTCAAAACAAACTGCTGACTCTAATGACTGTCCTTTCAGAGATGGTCTATTTTAAGACAATGGAGTTACACCAGAAGGAGCGATCACTGGCATGACAAGGACGGGGGTTGGATCATCTGCAAAGGGATTCCTTTCATGCTCATGCTTTAGCACTGGACTCCACATTAAATCTTGTGAAACCTGGGGATGGGGAAGAAAGAACTGACAGTCAGCGGCTCAACAGTTGCCTTTGTGCTGCTGAGAGGAGGATGCCCTGTGGCATGGTCTGGAGCTGATTTAGCTTTCCTATAGAGCCATGTGTGCTTGATTTTCCTGTCTGCTGTTGAGTATCTACTTAAGTGCTTTACTGAACTGGATTCTTAAATGTAAAGCTATATTCTGTCTCTGGGGAGCCTGTGGTGAAATGCTGGGTGTTACAGAGGCAGGGAATTGCACCCTGTTGTGTCTTCTGCTTATTAGTGAGCAACCCTGACTTAGTGCAAGACCTTACAAATCACTGTAAGTTTGTCCCAGTCTAAGTCCAAAGTGCCTATGTGGCTCTTCTCGAGCATGAAGGAGCCCTGAAATTCTTTCCTTTAGTGCATTTCTAGTGGTGGTGGGTTTTCCCACACCCACACACAGAATATTTCTGGGACTGTTAGTAAGCGTTTGCCCGTTGTGCCTGGCTTCCCTCTGTCATTCTTCATTGCTTGGGCAATGTCCCACAATTTAGTACAACTGCTTTCTGCCATTATAGTGTTCATTAGGATTTATTTTTGTTCCTGAGTACACTGTCACAGCTATTCACGAAATGGAGTAAGTAATGTATAAGCCTGAACAATAATAAATGTGATCTATCTCTTGACATGTATAACAACATAACTACAACAACAATATTTCTTTGTGGATAGGATTCACTTTTTCAAAGAGGATTTGGCCAGGGTAAAAGACAAATGATAGTTAGACCTGCATAACATCATAGGAATCAGCATACAGAGTTGCTGTGGGTGTTGCTTTGCTTCACTTTTTATGGCTTCTTCCTAAATCGTATGGCTCCTTCCCAAACAATGCTGAGACTCAAGGAATAAGGTACAGATTATCTCCTTTTTGAAATGCATGAAGGAGTGAGAATTACAGGTTTGTTGGCACTCTTGGTGATACCTAATGCATTGTAAATACAAATATGTAGTAAGATGTCTTTGTGAAAAGGCAATGCCTTTTCAGTGGTCCCACAACCACTAAAGTTCTTCAGAGTTACCTCAATCAGTCAAACCTCCACCAGCTCATAAGAGCCATGATTACAAGTGGGATAATACCACCTTTACAGGGTCCTTCCCCTTGCTGAACACTCACTCAACACAATTATAGCAAGCTGCTAGAAACCAGTCCCTGGCACTGAAGTTAAGGTACAAAGCCTGTGTGTTCTAGGGAAATAAAAAATTTGAATTGTATAGTATGCATAATAATAATATGTAGTATATATACATGCATATAATTGTACATTGTATACCTTTATTCTGTTTAAACAAACAATAACTGCAATTATATCCTGCTTCAGTAAATAGAAAATAAACACCAAAAGCATTTGCATGAAGAAGAGAACTGCAGACAATACCTAAAATCTCTTATCTCCCTTTCAAGAAAATTGCAAGGGGTAAAAGCAACACAGTTCAAAATGAAGGACCAAGACCATGGAAATATTCACTTGATCTATAAAAAGACAAGCGTCCTTTGAACAACTCATATTTCCTTTCTGTATCAATGCTTATAGAATTGTTTTGGTTTAAGACCATTGAGTCCAACCATTAACACAGCACTGCCAATTCCACCACTAAACCATGTCCCTAAGTGCCACATCTACATGTCTTTAAATACCTCCAGGGGTGGGGACTCAACCATCTCCCTGGGCAGCCTGTTCCAGTGTTTGACAACCCTTTCAGTGAAGAAATTTTTCCCAATATCCAATCTAAACCTACCCTGCAAACTAAGTTAAAGTGTAAGGTTTTCAGCTTTGCTTGGTCTTTTTTAACAAACTGGTATGAAGCCTGACAATTCCTCTCTAAAAGACATGGAGAAGATTGGCATTTCAGTTTTAAAAATGCTGTCTGGTGAACATCAGCGTGACGTGTGCAGGATTTAACAAGCAAGTGGGCAAGCCTCCGGTTTGGCCTGAGCAGACCTATGGCAGTTCCCATCCAGTGAGAGCCGTGGACCCTTCAGGCTTCTGGGATGGTGCCTTCTGGGAATGATGCCCGTGACCTCAGCTGGTTGTTCTGCCATCTTGTTTGCCAAATTTTCTATTCTGGACATTTTTATTGATGGTATAATCCCTAGATTTCTTGCTATTGTCCTATTTTTGCTGTGTTCCTATTGCATTGATCAGCCTGACCATCATTCTTCTGCTGCCTTGCACACCAGCTGCCCCTCGCCTGTCAGAAATGCAGGAAGTGACAGACAGCCAAAGTGACGGGAACCTCTGCCCCAAACATGGATCATTTGGAGATCCAAAAGAGGTGTGTGGATCTGTTTCAGGTCCAGATGTGGCTGCAGCAATGTGAAGGGGGGATGCAGAGGCCCTGTCATGCACCCAGGCAGCACTGGACTGCCCTGGGAAGGGTCGGTGCTGCCTTTGCCTTCTCCTCCTGCTCCAGTAACCCACTCCCTGCAGCACAGCAGCTCTCTTGGTACCTCTTATAAAAAAAGTGGGTGATGGGAGCTGCCAGGTATGCAGGAATAGGGGGCTTCTATATCTGTTCATAATTCAGCAGTATTATAGCAAATAAATGCCTCCCCAGGTCTTCCTTGCAAAGGAGACCCTCTGAGTCCGAAACGCTGACTGACTCCTCAGACTGCCCTCGGGCATCATCTGGCTACCAGAGCTGATGATAAGGGTGACATCTTTATTTCATACGTACACACACATCTGCCTTTATCTTACGTGTTTCTACTTGTTTTTTTCTGCTTAGTCTGGTCTTACAGTCCCCTCTAAAATGTCTATGAAGAAAGTCTGTGTGATTAGTTCAGTAACATTCTTCAGAGGGTTTCAATCCAGCATTTTTCATAATATACATAGCCAACAGATGTGTTTCATTTATATACAGAGCCTGAATTCAACAGTGATCTTTATGTGGGAAACCTTTTCTGGGTATTAGTTTTCAGTAGCTCTAGTATCTGCAGTTGCTGTTTGTGTCACAGTTGACTTTTCAGAAATATTTCCATGGGAAAACTTTGTCTGGATGAAAGGAGGATCAAACCAGTTGTCTGAGCCATTTTCCTTCTAACTGTTGTGTTGGCACGACTGAAACCTTGTGATCCTGGCCCAAACCACTGCTGCCTGTGAACAGATGCAGAAGGAGCTGGATCTGCTTGGCAGGTGGAATCTGGAGCCGGTAGACCCACAGACTGCACATTTTGGACTCACAGTGAGTGGTCTTCAGATAACACAGCATTGTTTTTCCATTTGGGATTTCAAAGTTCATCTTAGCTGTCACATTTTGGGAACAAAATCCCAAATAAGAGCAGGAATGATCCATTACTGAAACAGTTGGCTTAAGCTGATATGCAGGCAATTTCACTGGCCTTGACCTTTTCTAAAATGCATGGCAAAACTTTCATTTCCCTCCCACCAGCCGTTTCTTGCTGGTTTTGTTTATTTGCTTTTGTAGACTAGGAACTATCTGGGGCAATGTCTGTGATGTGTTTGGTCCTTGCCTGTCAAGACACACAAATTGTGGTGAGTCAGATGGTGTCTTCATTTGCATTCACACTTTGGTGTGCTCTCAGCAGCTCTGCTGGGTGAAAACAGAAGCAGGACTTAACTCCAGAGACTATAGATCTGTTTGAATGTTTGAATATCTTATAAGTCTGTGAGTTTTGTCCAGTAATAAGTGCCTTGAACATACAAAGTTAGAAGAGAAACTAAAGACCATAGAAATATATAGAAGGTACCACTGATCCAGGCAGACACTGAGTGTTTGGCACTTAAAACCCTCTGTGGCTTTGGATCTTGTGTGTCCCCAAGGGAGATTGGTTCAAGTGTCAGTGGTTTTGTGGGAAGTTACTGGCAAGTACAGTTTTCTAAGGTCCTCAATGGAGCAAGGTGGATGAGCCCCATCAAACTAGAATGGAGATGGGATGGTAATACAGGAACTTCCATAAAGAAAATGTCTGCAAAACATGAAACTCAAAAGGAACGACTCCAGAGAGATGAACTTACTGAAACTGCTCACAGAGAGGCTGGGTTGTGCTTTGCCAGCAACCAGCACGTCTCCTCTTCTGTTTGCTGCCTTCTGCATTTGACAGGCAGCTGAGGAAAACAGCTGTCATCCAAGTGCAGGGTCATTTGTCCCCCTGGTTCTGTGAAATTCAAGTTACTCAGACACAAATCTTTATCTGCTGTAAAAGACAGGGAGCCCAGGTTACGATGAGAGTTCAAGGAAGGAATATCTCACATCCCATAGGGGATTTCCATGCTGTGGGGAGCTTCCTCTGTGCCTGGTAATCCTCTAGCTCAGAATTTACTTCCTTGTTTTATTCATAAAACATGGGTTATTCCAGGCCCGTCTGATCTAGCCCAAATTCATGCCCATCCATGAATTCTAACTTCAGAAACCTTGCCTATTCTTTTCCCTGTTTTCACAGTTGTTTAGTAAGTATATTGCATCTCCCCAGAAAATTTGTTTTGCTTATACATCAGTATGTAGGCATTTCCCTTATCAGTCTAATCTTTCTCTTTCAAATCTTATTTTACTGCAGGTTGAGATTCTTTAGATCATACACATTTGCAGAGACTACTCTGGAGGTGCAACAGCACTGGAGCAACAAGCTGAAGCAAAGGATACCTGCAGCCTCCCTAAGCTACTCTTTGGCAGCCCCCATTGAAATGACAAGAAGGGGGCAGACCCTTCTTGTCACCAGCACTTCTGGCCCCATGCAGAGCATGGAAGAGTTCCCACTGACAGCATTGTGTGCAGCGTAAAGCATGGGGGATAATTTCTGTGCGTGTCACCTTGCCTTTCTTTATGTGCACTTGTCTGATGTGGCATCCTGGCATGAAATCCCACAACATCCTCTCTGCCTGCTACTGATGCCTTTAGAGTAGTTGCCTATTTGGCCAGTCACTTTCTACCTCCGTTGGCAGGTGGGGTGTGCACAGGAAGGGAGTCAACACTGGAGGTGGTTGTCTCAGTGGCAAGATGAAGTGTTTCCAGCCCCCCTGGCAGCTCACATTTTCAGGAGAGAGGAATGTGGCCGTTTGCAGGCATTTGCAGTTGGTGCATCACCCACTTGGAGTAGCTCTCATTCAGTTGTGCTGTGATGGGGAGGCAGTGAGAAGCGAAGGAAAAATAGTAGCTACTCAGTCTTGAAAGACAGGCTCAGCTATAACCAGGCAGTTTCAGAAGCCAGTCGGGTGGGAGGCAGTTGAGAGGCATGGAATAGGGTATGCAGGCATCTGCCTGTGCCTGAGCAAGGGAAGAAGATCCCTCTGCAGTGAACACGGGATGTTATAAATGGCTGGACTGCAGAAGCACACTTGCCATGGATACAACAGTATGAACAAATTAAAACATGGATGGACAATAAGTGATATGAGTTCTTAGCCAGTGGGAGAGTGGTGATATCTATTACACTATGTGTGAAGGAAGACAAGCCTTACAGCCATTGGGCTTGAGCTTTAAAATACTTTGGCCCTGCTGTGTCAGTAACCCTTTGGCACCTACCACACAGATGAATGACAGCTGCTCCTGGCCTCTTTCACCAACTTATTCTTAGCCTGATACCCTGACTTCATCTTCCAGAGTATAATCAGCTTAAACTGGCTGAGAGTTATGTTTTAATATTACAGAAACTGAATCCACAAAGAACTGTCTCGTTTTTGATGGGACTTGACACAGTGTGGGATACCCTGGCCAGGGCACCCTGAAGCTGATGGGGACAGGAATACCGCCCTTGAAACACCTTTCTGGCATGGACAACTAAGGACTGATCTTCCTTCAGCAGGGAGGTAGTGGGAGCCTTGCAACACGCACAGAAAAAATGGATTAGTTTTATTGTTCCCAACACAAACATTCCTTTGAAAGTGCTCCTGCACATTCACAGCATGGCAAAGCTGCAAGTGAAGCAAGTGCTAAATCAAATTCATGACTTTTCTCACATAGCCATGAGAAAAGGCACAGTTATACTGAAAAAAGCAACACCATCAGCCCCTGTAGATGCGAAAGGCTGATTTACGCCCCCTCTCACACTTACGTGGCCTCGGCAACTGGAGTCGCATAAGCAGTATTTGGCCACTGCTTGGTACTTTATTAGTTATGGACATAGTCAGTAGTAATTCTTTGACAATTTATCGAAAGAATTGTGGTAAGAAAGACAAGAACAGGAGTCAAGGTGTATTTAAACAGAAAAGGTTGTGCTACTGGCTTCTGTAATGACAGGTCAGTGGAAAAATTGCCTCTGTCTATGAAGACTTTGCATTTACCAGATGTTTGATATTTGAGACTCCTGCAGGTGGCTTTTGAAGAGGTGAATTAGACATGATAAGTTTTAGAGTTAATAATTTCTGTTACTTATTTGAAACACAATCTGGTATTTGCAGAATAATTAATGATGTTATGGCTCTAGCACAGTAGATTTAAAGTCTTCAGCAGTGTCTATCACTCGAATTGGTTGGGAAAGATAATCTTATCTGTCCCCATAAAACAAATGCTTTGGCTGTGCTTTTCATCATCCATTCATAAACTCTTTCTGTTTTAGAATATCCTTGCAAGAAATCTGCCAGGGTGAAGTTGAAAAAAACACTTCTAGAAATGGGAATTTGAAATGTTTCAACAGGTCTAAGATGAACTTACTTTACTATCCACTGCAGGTGAACAAACACCCTATCGACACCTCTTACCTGAAGTGTGAAAGTCACAGTAATAAATCTCAGGTTGTGTCCAAGAGCAATGCAATATTCCCGTGAGTCTGCTCTATCCATAGTAAACAGGTAACTATGGAGACTGATGAACATTTAGCTGTAATCAAGGAAGAAAGAGTGGGGAAATCAAAGTTTTCTTTTCTCATTTGCATGCTTAGAATATGCTTATATGTGCTGATTTTTAACAGCTGTCTGCATCAGTTGAAGTGTGCACCCAAGCCAGGTCTAAAATCTTCAAATCCCACCTCAGGGAATTTTCAGGGAAAGAAATTAAAGCCACTGTAACGCTAAAAGCTCCACTAACCTGATCTAGAGAGAGCCCTTAGAAGGAAGAAACTCCTCTTGAATACATATATATTTCATGTTCATTATTCTCCAGTCTATATGGGAAAGAAAAAATATATGGCTCGTGAGCTTAACACCTGCTGCAGCACTGCAGAGCAAAATGCAGGGGCTGAGAACAGCACGAGGGGGCCTTTCATCGCTGCTGCTGGCCCTCCTTGCTCAGATGCCTGGGGAGGTTGTTGGGGAGTATATTTACTCTTGTATTCCTGAGCTGTTTCACATTCAGTGGGAGCTCTGAACACGTGCTGTATCCATAGAGCTCCACTGATGTCAGTGGGATAAATGTACAGAAATCAGCCTCACTAACATAATCCCTTTTGTACTGCTGTCATTGTTGACATTGTTGAGAACAAAAGCTCAAACAAAGAGATCCTAAGCTGCCGAGTGTGATCACGGCAGCTAAAACCTAAACAGATGAATTTTTCAGCATCCAAAGTCACCTACTGAGCAACAGGGAGGCACAGATTTGCAGCAGGCTGCAGTGAATTATGTGTGAAGTGGGGAGGTATGGTGTGATCACCCCATGGGTTTGTGCTGGTGGGTGCTCCAGTCAGGTCTCCATGTACTTCTGGGGATAAATAACTAGCCATGCTTACCCATGAGAATCAACCTGAAAGGGATTCAAAGGGAACAGAGCTTAAAAATAAACCTGAAAGAGGGCAGAGATCAAGTGATGGGATCCTACAAGCCAGCGGGATATGTGAATATGCCTAATCTTCCATCTGGAGCTGACTATAACTTTTTCCTTCAGCTTTGACCCTTGTACCTTGAGGTGAACACAAGTGTGAAGACAGTGTGTGACTGGTATGGACCACTCACTCCAGGTAGGGATTTTCCCTGTGGAAATTGTGCCTCTGAAACTCTGTGTCTTATCCCACACCTCAGGGAGCTCCATACTTGTAGCAGATTAGTGAAAGGTGTTTCACTGGAAATTACTCACTCTGTTAACACTCAAGTGTGCTTAACAGATATTTTTTTGGAAGCTCACCCCTCTAGACACATAAGTCTGAGCTAGTATTCCTGCTCTGATTTTCTCCCTCCTTTGCAGCTGATGGGGGGAAACTGAAGCATATGTGGGTGACTCATTGCTCTATGGAGCATATTGGCCTGGAACAAACCAATTTCCGTTTCTCACTGCTGACATTTGAGTCAGCAAATACAAGAATCCCAGTTGCAGGCATGCATGCTTGGTCAGAAGACTGCCCCTTTGGACCTGCTCAGGTCTCATTTCTAAGGCTGTGTTTAACCTGTCTGCAGCCTCAGGCTGTTTCCATGTTCACTTACACAGTTGGAGAAGATGAGAAGGTAAGTCACAAGGTAGATTCTATAGTTTTCTACCTGAAATTCTCCTCATTATCAGGATCTGTTCCTCGGCCAGAAAAATTGTTAACCAGGTCCTTTCCACTTGCATAATTTAACACTCAAGCTCTCACTCCAGAGTTTTCGCAGCAGGTACTTTTCATTAATAACACATATACAGCCTCAGCATCATTAGGATGGCATGTAGCTAGAGGTCATCCCAAATTCTTACTTTCATGACACTTCCTTGGTAGAAGCTCATTCTGCCTACCTGTGTACCTCTGGAATTAAATTTTTAATGGCTTCAACTATCCTTTCCTTAAGTAATACAGGCATGAGGATTAGTCTTGGACCCTAGCTCCCACAATTTCTTGTATATGTATTTATAGATATACACATATATATATTACAATTTCAGCATGTGTATATAAATATAAGTTGCAGCTGAGTGTTCACAAGTCCAGCCAGCCTGTTGGAATTAATCCAGATACTGAAAGACTTAATGAATATTATGTCAGGACTTCTCTCAACCATCTACCAAAGGTCTTGGGAGTCTGGGAAGATCCCTGCTGACTGGAACTTAGCCAGTGTTATTCCAATTTACAAGAAAAGTGGGAGAGAAGACCTACGCAACTGCAGACCCATTAGCCTAACCTCAGTTCCAGGAAAAAATATGGAGAAGGTCATACTGGGTGCTGCTGAAAGGTACTGAAAGAACAATGCAATGATCAGGCACAGTCATCATGGTTTCACAAAGGGAAAGTTGTCTTACTGATTTGATAACAGCAATTAGGTCACCCACCTAGCAGATGAAGGGAAGGCAGTGGATGTAGTTTTTCTGGATTTTTAGTAAGGCTTTTGATAGTGTCTCTCACAGCATCCTTTTGGACAAGTTGTCCAGCTGTGGGATGAGCAGATTCACAGTGTGCTGGGTGGATTGCAGGGCTCAAATGGTTGTAGTGAATGGGGCTTCATCTGACTGGTGACACTCACCAGTGCTGTTCCTCAGGGCTCAACTTTAGGGCCAGTTCTGTTCAATGTATTCATCAATGATCTGGATTGGGGGGCTGAATGCTCCATCAGCACATCGTTGATGATTACCATACCGGGAGGTGTTATTTACTCTCTTGAGGGGCAAGTGTGGGCTCAAACCTTCATCACGGATGCTCAGACTTGACACTGGGAAGCATTTCTTTACCAAGAGTGTGGTCAAACATGGGAACAGGTGTCTTAGTGTGGCGGTTGATGCCCCAACCCCATCAGATGCATTTGGATAATGTCCTTAATAATATGCTTTAACTTTTGGTCAGCTCTGAAGTGACCAGGAAGTTGGATTAGAGGAAGATTTGTTGCCGATTCCTTTCACTAACCTATTCTATTTTATTCTATTCCATTTTTAGAGGGGTTATAATGTTTAGAAAACCTCTGCCCTACAGAACATGACCTTGATAACAAAAACACATACATTTGACCTGAGGCTTGACTATGCTTTGTTTTATTTACCTGCTCTCCCAGACAGCAAAGATTTTATGAACAGAGCATTTTGTCATGCAGCTGCCTCTCCCCTGTCTGCTGGGGTGTGAAGCTTGGCGGAGAAAGTAGCTGTACTTCCTCTGCAGGGGCATCTGCTGAGTGACTGCTCTGATGTCTCTATTTCCCCTTTTAGACCTGTCTTGCTGAGGTTTATCCCTTATTTTTATAAATCACTGGTGTGAATCTCTGCTCTCAAAATTGAGCTCTCAACACAAGCCAAGTGAAATACCATCAAACCCATCACCACTTGCAGTGATGAGGCCATTTGCTTCAAAAGGGTTTGAAGAGCAGCCTGGTCACACACTGCCCTGGCATCCACTCCTGCTACACTAGAGGGTACCCTGGGGTGTTGGAAACAGCTCACAGCATCCCCCTTTCTACAGGTAATTTATCTAATGGATCCAAGGTGAGGTCAGAAGTCTTAAGGACCATTAACTTCTGCACATTGTTTCCAGCTCCTCACCCTCTCCCATGCATGCACATGCCAGCATTTATATCCATACCCACCAGTTTCCTGAGGATGCTGCTGTGCCAGTTCTGTCCACCTTTAATTAATTGCTGTAGGGAAGACATTAAGATGTGAATAAGAGCTTAAAATTCCTCCAAAAGCTTACCTGTCTGTCCAAAACAGCAAAGAGGCAAATTAAACTCTTTTTCAGAAGGATTTCTTTAATCTCTGGTCCCCAGGTCTAGGAGAGTTCAAGCTAACCTTCTAGAAAAGGAGTTTCCTGGACTAGGCTTAATGGGGAACAATTTCCACCAGTGAAAGAGTAAATCAAATAGGGTGCAGCTGAAGCAATTTAATTTTGTAACTATGTCCTCATCAAACTTTTTCCAGTGGACAGATATTTTTCTCTCTTAACTGTAGACTCTAATGAGGATCTCCTGCATATTATCTACATTTGAGGCTGCCTTTCTTATTTCTCAGCATAATTTTTGTTTCTCCTGTCCTCACTTTTTTCCAGGCTGTCATTGCATTGATGTTTCTAAGAGATATGGCACACCCTCTTCCTTTCCTCCTCTTTATTCTTCAGACTTTATTTTGACCCCTTGTCTCTTAATATTTCTGTTCCCAACTTACAATCTGGAAAATCTTCTCTCACCTTTGCACATATTTTCTCTTCACAAACTGTTTTAATCAGGAAAAACCCCATGGGATTCCTTGGTGTTTGCTGTCCTGTAAGTCTGTTATAGCGGGGAAAAGGTAAATGCTATGAATTAGTCTTGTGCATTCTTTGATAAAAATGTTTAAAATCCCATGAATTTATGTCCTAGCAGGCAACATATCCTTTTGGTTTTCTTCTAGTCTTTTACCTCAGACTTGCAAGTTGAGTGCAACATACTCAAAATTCCATCCAGACTGCATGGGAGGGAAAAGCCATTACAAAAAATAATTTTTATAGACAGCCTGTTCTGGGAATGATTCACACTCCTCCTGTGGGCAGTTAAAAAAAGCCACAGAAAAACTGTAGTATGACAGTGTTGCTTTATAGTGAAAAGTTTGGGACCCTTTGTTTAGAGGAATTAAAGGCAGATATTTGAACTGATGCTTCTCTGATCTGCAGACACCAACATGCCCCTTAACTCCCCATGTGTTCACCCCTCACAGCCACCTTGTCCTTGGCAGCAAGGAACGTGTCCATGTGGAGGGGCTGGTGCAGGCAGGAGGAGGATTTAAGGATGCATGGTAAAGCAGGTGGGAGTGCCTTGACGGCAAGGCAAAAGTAAAGGGAGACAGTAAAATGAAACACAGGAGTTGGATGGGGAAGCCAGGTGGAGCTCTCTTACCCTCTGCTTGCCAAACACTGTCATAAAATACGAAATAAAGAGGCGCCTCCTTGTTTGCTCCCATAGGCTATTTCTGAAAGAGCAATTCAGCTGTTTAAATATGGATCTGATGCATGTTCCCAGGCAGTGAGAAGCTGGATGTACAGTTCCATGAGCTGCAATGTGAACCGTAGGGGATGTCAGCCTGCGGACCTAGGGGCACAAACAACTACATGGGGAAGAAGCTTTCAAGCTCCCCCCTCTGTGGTGCTATTAGAGGGCTCTGTAATTATGGCCACCGACTAACTACTGCCCCATCTGGGCCTCCTGTGTTAGGAGCAGCCCAAACACCCAGCGCCTCACGGCTCACAGCTCCTGCAGGAGGGGACATACGTGATGCTGCGCTGGGAAGGGGAGGAAACTGGCAAGTTAAGGCCAAAGGCAGCCTTTATGAAAACAAGGTATAGCAAGGGTATAACTTTCCCCTCCATGGCTCAACTCCTGAGACATTTGCAAAATACCCAACCACCCCTGGTTGGGCTGCTAAGGAGCACAGGGGACATGGGGACAGGCAGCTGCCAGGAACCTCATGGGTGCTGCAACAGCTTATGCCCCTCCTGGGTGAGAAATCAGCAGCCGGTGCAGGCGCAGCTCTGAAAGGTCGTCCTTGTAGAGCTCTGGAGCTTTGATCTGAGAAAAAGATGATCCCAGGACTGCTGTGACTTGAATTATGTGGAAAAAGGAAATTTCTCTGGGATATCATAATGAAGAATTTGCCAAGTGTTGCATGAAACAGCATCTCTGCAGGTTGGACAAATAGCCTGTCACTATCAAGCGCAAGAGCAGCTGGGGTGAAGGAGTGGAAGTGAAGTGCAGTATTTCCCTTCAAAACTGCATCAAGCTGAGCTCCCAGGCACAAGCTCTGCTCTGCCCAGTGCTGTGTTTAGTTAAAAGCTGCTCCAAAGTTGCTGGGGAGGAGAGGAGCTGCCAAGGACCCGTTCACTCTGCACCAGCTCTTGCAGATCAGCTTGGGTAACGGCCACTCTTTGATCTCTGCCCCTGCTGAGCTCTATTTAGCTCCCATGGCCTCTCGTCTCTGCCACATACACCCTTTGCCTTGAGCTGTAGCCAGAAGAGACCTCTGCCCAATGACTGAATTCGAGGTGCAAATGCCCTTTTGCACATTTCATGCTGGTGAGCAAGTTGTTTTCCCAGTGGAGTTCATAGTGTTTAGAGGAATGACAAAAGTTCTCCTGGCAAACTGCCATGAAGAAGATTTCTGTGTCTCTCCAAGGCCATCTCCTGGCATGTCTCTGTCAGCTGAATGTGCAATTTCTTTAATCCTTAGGCTGACATAATTCTGAGGGCAAAATTCCTTAAATGTGTATTTGAGGTGTCCTTGAGCCACCGTGCTTGGTC
This sequence comes from Corvus cornix cornix, assembly GCF_000738735.6. Classification (NCBI taxonomy): domain Eukaryota; kingdom Metazoa; phylum Chordata; class Aves; order Passeriformes; family Corvidae; genus Corvus; species Corvus cornix. The sequence goes on along the minus strand of NC_047056.1, from coordinate 79,391,382 downwards.
TGTCACAAACTCTTACCTGGTAGTCACCTGGCAAAAAGAGTTGGAAAAAACAAACTTGTGCAAGACACAACTCTACAAATGAAGCCTGAGCTGGAGCCAATGAAGAGCCAGCATCACAAGGAATAAGTTATTCTGTGGCTAAGTCAGTGGCTGCTAAGCTGTATGGATCAGAAGAGGCAGAAATGCAACTGCAGCAGTGAGAGGGACAAGGCAAAAGGTGTCTGGGGATGTGTGTTTGTTTATGATTAGTCCACGGATTATGGAGTTTTGTGTGTAAAACTAGCAATTCCTGACAGGCTCGCCACAGAGCAAAGAGCTTAAAAATGTAGCAAATTCAGGATTTTAAAATAGGGCATAACTTAGTTGGAAGATTTGCTAAGCTCTATATCATATCAGAGCAAGTTTTAACTCTTTGCAGACATACAGATAATCGAAAGAACATCCTTCCTTTGTCTTCACCACAAGCTTTCACAGGATAAATTTTTTCACCAGTTTGCTAAATATCCTGTGCACACAAGGGCATTTTGACATTTCTTCCCTCTTCTAGCCACTGACTTTTAAATGTGACGCCTACATTTCTGATCTTCCCATATCCCTGCAATTTCATGTGTTCTGGATTCCCTCTCCTACATAATAGTGCTAAATTGTTCCAAAGAGTTTCAAAATTCAGTTAAATATTGCATAAAAAAGCACATCCATTTGTTTGTTTAAAACCTACTGCCCAGTAATTATGTTAGGTATTCACAGTCCTTGTATTGTGAGGAAAATCAACTGTTTTTCCCTATTACTTTTCCCTGTCACTGTAGCACCAGTTCTTGTCTATGCAGAGTTCCATGTCTAACCTCTTTTCTAAACTCTGAATAATTGAAAATTATATTTTTCTGTGGCGATCTGTTTACCCATTGCTTTTCCTATCCCACATTGTTTCCCCCCCACCACCCCCCCGGTTCCTTGCCCTAGCCCTGGCCACTCCCTCGGGCTCTCCCTATGGGTTCCTGTACCCCAACTCCCCCCAGGTACTGCCCCATAGCCCTGAGAAAACCCCGCTGCGCCCGGATCACGAGGTCTCTCTGCCCCTGGGGATCACTGGGATGAGATGTAACTATTAAAAGTCCTCTGAAACCCTCATGGGGAGACCCTTCTCGCCTCCTTCACTGTCGCTGTGTTGTAGAGCTGATAGCTACCAGAGCAAAACCGCGGAGCCGTCCGAAATGGACTACAGGAGGGCGACAATGGTCGCACTGCCCCCAGCAGCTCCACTGAGCTCTCAGGGAAAGCTGCAGCTTGCTAAACTAAACCTAGCACTACAACATTTTTCTGCTCTCAAAATAAGCTTTCCCATACACCTTATCTCTGTAGTTTTCAAATTCATCATCTTTTTAAGCTGGGATGACTGGCACTGCAAGCAAGTTTCCCATTTTATTCTCTCTCCCTGAGATGCAGAAAAGGCTGAACACTGCATCCAGAACACTCATCTACTCCTTCTACCTACACTACCTAGACTAATAAAATGTATTACATCCAAATATACCAACATTTTGTACTCTGCTGCAGCAGTCATACTGCTGACCACGTCTCATAGTTTACTTGTCTTTCTCTGAGCACTGAGTGACATTTCCAGACAACTAGTTACATTGATATCAAGAGCTCTTCTCTGGCTCATAAGGGGTATTTCAGAGGCTGTGGATAGGGATGTTGCAGTCAAGATAATTTTCTCCTTGAGTTTGACTGTGCTTTTATTTGCACTCAATTTCACCTGCAAGCTTATTGCCCACTTATTTAGTGTTCTGGTGACAATTTTTGCAGACAGCTTTAGATTAGACTATCTTGATTTATTTTGTATTCTCTTCAGGCCATGCAGCACACATTGCCACTCCTTTTCCATCAGCACATTGAACTGTGTCGCTTTCATACAAAATGGCCGGTGTAGGTACATACAGAATGCATTGAGTGCTCCTGGTGTAGAACCTCATGCACTCTGCCAGAAACCTGGTTTTTAATAGCTAATCTCTGGCTTCTTGCTATTAATCATGTATTAGCCTGACAAAGAACTTCCCTTCTACTCATGGCAGCCCAATTTCTTTTAGAACTGACGATGGGAAATTTTGTGCTGAATATCAACTGGACCATATTTCACAATGTGTGCCTGCCAGTACTCATACATTTGAAATCCAGTTCTGAAAACATTGCCTGTAATCTTGTAATCTCCTCCTATGAAACAGAAAGGTTGAATGTGAGAGGAGCAGTTACTGTCTCCATGATGGATCCAGAAAATGAGAATGATTTACCCAGCTGCCACCACATCAAAGCCTTATACGTTGTGGGTTGCAAGACATTTGCACAGTGTGGTAGAGGCACGTTGGCTCAAGTGATGGGAAGGTTCAGCACAGCCAGACTAATGATGGGTGGTGAAAATTCAGATGGCTGAAGACACTTAATGAATTTTGGATAGGCTTTGAGAAATTAAATTAGTTCGATGGCTGTTCTACCATCCAGAAATCGGCAATACATTACTGGATGCACTGGAAGTAACATTTGAGAGTCTAAAAATAGGCTGCATATACCACTCCTTCTGCTTCCCCTGGAGTGCTGAGAACCTTCAGTACTTATTAAAAAAGGCATTAAAAATAAGTTGAGGTTTACATATTCCTTTTTATGAATTCCTTTTTGAAAAATGCCAGAGTAGCCATTTATAGCTGTTCTACTTGTGAGAAGTCATTTGACAAGAGAAAATTAAAAGGAGGGGATATACCCCTCACTCAGCCGCAAACCTTACTGCTGTGGTGGTGACTGCAGGTTCCTTTTCTGCATGAAACCTCATCCTCAGCCTGACCACTTCTCAGCAGCTTTCCTTCCTACAAACCTAGGAACTGGCAAAACTTTGAGGCAATGATTTGGAGAAGAGAAACAGGAGAAATCCCATTTTCCAGGCAAAAGGCCAAAAGGACAATTACAGGATGATATTTCTATAAGTGACATGAAAGTAAGTCTCAAGGACTTCCTTACGAATTTTGTTACAGAGGACATAAACAGCACCTGCACCAGCCAGCCCAGAGATTTTGTTCACCAAAAAAACCTATTGTGATTACTGTGAGTCAAAACGTCCTCGGGGGCATTTGGCTCCCAACATCTTCCAAGAAAATCACCCATAAAATCTGTTTCACCAAAGCATATAACCAATACCAACTGCACCTGCAAGTTATCTAAAGTCTTAGGGCTTATGTTTGCCGGGTGTATTCCCACAGCTGGTGTGGTGTCATGTGGAGAGAACCCAAGGACTCACATGAGATTTCCCACAAAGAATTTAGCATAGACAAGAAGAGCAGGTGAATTTGTGCTTTCAAGTCCTGGAAAATGTATTTGCATTTTAGAGCAACAGCTTGCAGTCTATGTTTTGATGGATTTATATTTGTGGAAGTAAGTGCTGTTACTTTTTACTCTGGAGACATTTTTCTGCCGTGCAAAGGTTCCTCTTGAAATTAAGTTCCCCATCAGACCTGAGGCTGGATGAGGGCCAAGGAGAGCACCTTGGACTTCATGCATGCTCCTTGCTCCTTGGCCTCTAAGGAGCATTTTGGGCTAGAAGGAATGCAGCCATGTCTCATCAAGGTGGTGTTTCTGGGGCTGTTAATGGAGCTGACCTGGCTTTATCACATCTGCCACAGTGGGCCAGGTGAAGAAACGGTAGAAGGTTCATGACCATAACTATTTCTTTAGCTATAAAGCCACTGCTCTACTTCAAACTGTGACACTGGATGTAAGAGAAATGGAGTTTGCCAAATAGGAGAAAGACTGATCAAAACCAAATTACCAACAAGTTGTATTTAGTTTTGGGAGCTCCAAAGTGTGGAATTTCGTATCCTGAAATGCTTCTATTTTTATATTCAAGGATAGCATAAAATGAAGTTGATGAAAAGCCCTGGGTTCTCCACTGAGTGTCCTTGCCTACATGCTCATGACTCCCACAGCCTTTGTCCAGGAGATCCTGTGTTCACCCAGTCTCTTGTGCTGAGGGCATTTTCTTGGTAGGTGGAAATAGGTATTTGAACCACTACTGTGATCTCATTTCCCAGGTAAGGTGCCAGGACATTACTGTTATCCTCCTTTAACCATGTTCCATAAGAAGACTGAGCAGCCTTGTACTTACTAGAGTCAGAGAACCAAAAAAAGGAGGGATGTAAGCCTCCTCTGGGAATGAAGCAATGAAATTTAAGTCAGTGCCTCTGAAGTTCTTCACCAGAGCTAGATATGAACAGCTGATTTCTTTTATTTTAGAAAGAAAATGTTTTCACATTTCCTACAGCCTCTGCTTTCACAGTTTTTAAAAATTAAATCAATAACTAAACAGAAAGAGAGGAACAAAATACCAAAGGTCCTGCATTTAGTAAAACTGTGCAGTTTTAAGTGGATCAGCAGCATTTCCCTTCAGAGCCTCTTTTTACTTTATTCTACATAAAATTCTGAACAACATAAAAATTCTCCTGATCTTGTGAGATCTTTTGGCATTTGCAAAGGATTTTCAGGCAAGCTGTTAAACAATGATATTTTCATTTGTAATTGATATTAAAAAATTCTCTCCCTATGTTTGTATTTCAGGGGCAGACAGAAAAGAAAATTTCTAGATCCAAAATCAGAGGGAGCCTGGCACTATGGATTAAAACGCTAGTGCTGACATAGCAGGGTCACATTTGGGACTGATGGTAACTTCAATACCAAAACTCTCCAAAGACTGAATCTTCTGAGTGCAAGGGGAAAAGGATTACTATAATTAGAGAAAAACTTTCCATCCCTCCCTGACGTACACTTACTCCACTGTCTCTAATAGCTAGGCTGGTACTCCCTTAGCAGCTACTAGTAAATATCATAGGTTAAAGATCAATGTATGTGTTGCTAGGCCAGGTACTCTCTTATAATAGCTAGGCTGGTACTCTCTTAGCAGCTACTAGTAAATATCATAGGTTAAAGATCAATGTATGTGTGAATATGTGTGAATATGAATATTTACTTACTATTTTTGGCATAAACGCTTCGCTTGGTGTCAAAAGTCACTTAATGTTGTGATGATTCCCTTAAGGGCTATTACTGCCTTCTCTTGTATAACCCAAATACATGTGCTTGATGGAAAGACTTGTAAGGTGTATCCATAAAATGAGGTGTTATTTATTTTCTGAAAGGTTTCAAGGCTGCAGGAAAACACTATTTATGTCATAAATTACATCAGTGGTTTCTAAAGTAGCTGAGTCTGTGGACTGCTGCCAGCCTGTAATGTCTTTCCCAGACAACCACACAAAGTCCTTGCTGCCCACATTGAAAGCACCGCTGATGTCATTCCCAGCTCTCTCTATGAGCTACTCACTGCACCTATGGAAGTCACTGGTGAAAACCAGATCCATAACACTGGTGGCTAGTGAGGTCTTCTGAAATCTTGAGCATAACAGATCCTGCCCTTCATTTGGCTCCCAGTCTTGTAAGAAATCCAAGTAATGTTGATACTTGACTGCAAAAGTTAAGAACATCCCACTTGCGATTTGTCAGACGGTAAGCATCAGAATTTTTTTTCCTTTCTGAGTTGGAGAAGTACAAAGTTGACTCTGAATTATGCATGCCTACAGTAATTCGTGCATTGAATTAAATCGCTAATCCAGGTGTAAGTGCTCCCTCTGAATTAATTTTTTAATTCATTTTTTCCCCTCCGTGTCTTTCTGTTTGGTTGATTATGGTTTTAAAATTGGGCTGAGCACATGAAACAGGGAAAATAATTTTACTCGTGTCATATTGCCTAATGCCATTCTATTAGTGTAAAATCCTTACTACACAGAAATAGCTGAACACTTTCTCTTTGGCAATTCAGAATTACCAGATTACTTCAGCTATCACAAATCCCAACTTCAAGCATGCAGATACAGCCCCTGTTGCAGGAGACATCAGCTGCAGGGAGAAACAGTAGTAGGGTGACCCTTCCCTCTCTTCTCTTTCTGCCCAGCCAGCCTGACACTTTCACCTAATGGCACCACACCAAACCCACATCATGCCTTGGGATGAGCTGTGTTTTACCTGAGCTGAAGTGAAGCAAACAGCATGGCCCTACCAAAGCACTGTCCCTGTCCCTATCCATCCATCAGTCCAGCTGTTAACTCCAGTAGGATGCTGCAGCCCCGAGGACAAGGGCAGGCTGGCCGATGTCAGCAGCTGCTGAGGCCAGCTGATGAGCCTTCCCATGGGCAACACGCTGTATCTGCGTGCCAAACTCGTCCTTGAGGTGACACACATAATTTGGGGTCCTCTCAGTGCTGATGCTTCATGCTTCATCTCCAACTTGGCTCTCTTGTCTCACAGAGACTGTGGTGCCACTAGCATTGCTGGGACTGGTCCCATACCATGGTGTCCATAGAGGCCCCACAGGTTGTGGCTGTACCCTGTCCCTCCCTGCAGCCACTGGGAGGGAGGCTGCAGAAGTTGTCACTCGCACCCCAGTGCTGCCAGCCTCAAGGGCAGCACCCAGAGTGGGAGCAGGGATGCATAAGGCACAGGGGCTGTGAGTACTGCCCTGCCGACACCGAGAAAAAGGAAATGTGGACTCCCTCTTACATCTATGTGTTTGCTGTCTGCACGTGATTCCCATCACTGCCACGTTCAGGGGACTCTCTGCAGCAGAGCTGTGTGAATGTTAATTAAACTGATCCCACCTTTTATGTGTCTAGCTGATAAGGCAGGCTGGCAGTGTTCTAAATTTAGACTCGTGGGGAGCTGTTTGAGAAGACAAACACAGACAAAGCCATGCTGACATATCCTGTGGAAGCACCCCCACTCACAAAATGGCATCAATTCATGGCAAATTGGCTGAATAAACAGTGCAGGACAGCCCTGCTAAGTGCAGCAGTGTGGCTTTATGTCTATAGTATCAACTGGTCAAGCCTTGAACAGTTACGCTCCAGTGGTGGATTGTGTGGATTGTGTTCAGAAAAAGAGAGGAGCAGGAAACAGCACTGTTTTAACTGGATAAACAACATAGAAGTGGAAAAGTCACCCTAAACAAATGAACAAACAAACACACACATACACTCCTCCATCAATTGTAAATCTTGACTTTTGTCTGAGATTAACTTTTTTACTGTGTTTGCATGAGATTGATTTTGACCTTTGTCCTGATCAGTTGTGTCAATAATTTAAAATATGACCGGGGGGAGGGGGGTGTAGGGGGGTTGTGTCTTGATTTTTTTCAGAAGGGGTCTCTGATGATATACCCTCACCTTTGTGCTTATATCAGTTTTGTGGAGCACCTGGGGCTGTGTGCCATGGGCGGTTTCTGCAGGCTGAATTTACTGAATGTGCCTCACATTCTACCCCAGCTTGAGCACCCTGTTTATGGTCCTTGGAGAGGCTGTCTGGAGAAGAGCAATGTGGAAATACAAGTTCATGAGACAAAGAAAGAGCAGTTGGAAGATAGAAGAACATGAAAGTTGTGACACAGTCTTCAACTTGCAGAGGGCTTGTGCATACTCCCTTGCATGCTTTATTGGAAACCAAGTAGTTTGGAGTTTCCAGAGAGAGTCAGCAAGTGTCCTGGGTTGCAGTGTATTCTATCACCATCCTCAGGAGCTGTTGAAATCAGGTGGGGCAGTGTTTCCTTGCCTCCTCCCCCCAGACTATCTCTCTGTTAATGGCCCATCATTGTCCTGCCGCATGACTCAGAGATAACTCCCTCCGGACCATCTTCTGTTAATGAGCCTAATCAACTCTTTGCCTCATGACTCATCACCCCATTGTGAGATGCTCCACCCAGAGGGAGGAACCAAGCATCCCATCGTGGATATAATCTGAGACTCTGAACACCAGAGACAACTCTTTCCACGGGATTGTCCAGAGGACAGGAGCTACACAGCCACCACTGGACCTTCTGAGGAAGAGCAGATCCTTTTTCTACAGGATCACTGCTTCAGAGGACTACAGCCACCATTCTACCAGACTGCTACCACCACCCTGACTAACAGGGACTCAGGTTATATCTTGACTCTGTCAGTTTGAACTAGTGTTTTCTTTTAGTTGCTTTCCTTTTCTTTAATTTTCCCCATTAAATTGTTATTCTGACTTGGTGCCTCCCACTGGTTTGTTTTCAAACTAGTACAGCAAGTAAGTTTGATAAATACAGTCAACTGTCCTTCTAAACCTGATCTTTGGCACCAGAGATACTGGAGTTTCTGTAGGATTTGAGTATCCAGACCGTTTTTTTCCTCATTGGTACCCCTTTGGCACTGTTTTTAGAAGGACAGTATTTGTACCTGTGGATTTTTATCAGTACTTCTTTCAGACTGTACCAAAATCCTGACCTTTCATGTTACCTACAGTTTCCCTTCTGTTAAAAAACAACCTATTCTTTAAACAGGAAAGATTATTTTTTAACCTGACCTGATCTGTAGCACTATGTTAATCTGTTACAAATTGAGTTTTTCATACATTTTCACATTTCAGAATTTCTACTAAAGCCTATAATTATTACAGGTCTAGTTCCTCTGTCATTTAAACACTTCTATTTCCTTTTTGGCATAATTGGCTACTTGATTGTAAAATACTTTCTTTATGACAGCATTTTCCTTGATAGGGTCCTCTGACCCTAAACCAAGAAAAAGATGTTTTTTCCTTTCCTCATTACTGCAATTACATCAGGAAATGATAGCATGCTGAATAATATAAATCTCAGTGAATATTGTTTGCTAGAAATCCGATTGTCCCTTTTCCATCCACAAGCAAAAGTTAGTTGTTTGCTTGAAGGGATTTGAACTTCACATCAGCAAGAAGCCTCAGTGCCAATTCACCCTGATGTGCAGGACTTGCTAACCCACTCTTGCTGGAGAACTGAACTGCTGTCAGATCACGATATGGGAACCCCTGTGCAGGTCACAACACGGGGATAACCACGCAGATCATGACATAGGCATATCCATGCAGACCACAGAATGGGGACATCTGTTCCATGGGGATATCCGTGCAGATCACAAAATGGGGAGATCTGTGTTGCCAAGTCTCTTTACACCAGCTGAAGATCTGATCCACGCTCGTGTGCATTGGGAGTGACGGGTCAACAAAAGACCCAGGTTCTGTGAACTGTGTATTTACTGACTGGAAAGTCATTTAGTTCCTCAGGCAATCACATTTTTCTGTTTGTTTAAAACAATCTGCAGGAAATAGTAAAGGTGTGAAGTATAGGACAAAGGGTTGATCAACAGCTTGTGTGGCTGACAGCTTTGTCTGCACAGGACCTACAGCGCTGGACCCTCTTGTTGGAAAGAATCAAATTCTAACCTATTGGTTCTATGATATTTCCCTGAAGTCGGTGAGGAAAGAAAAGAAAGCAGGCAATTTAGGCCAGAAATGGTCTGGAAAAGAAGGTTAAGCCCTTTCCTCAGAGCCTTCTCTCAAAACATATTTTCAGAGTGAGTAGATAAGGATTCATTGCACCATGTCATCATAAAGAAAACATTAAACTGACCATAGAAATTGCACCCTGAAATTTCCTATTTCTTTTCAGTGATTATAAAAGGCAGTGTCCAGCTACTAGCACCAGCTCAGACCTCTTCAGTGCAGAATCTCAGGTTAGATGGTGAGACTCTCCCTTTGCTATGGATGCTTCCTGGTGATGGGCAGAGTGAGGATTGTGCTATGCTTTTCCCCTTCTGTCAAGGATCCCAGTATCTTTAGGTCACCTGGAGCAGATTATGATGTAGCACCATTTTATTTTATAATGCTAGCTTGGCATATACATTATTCATGGGAGCAGTAACATACAGTGCATGATTTAAAGGTGGTAATTGCTCATCTGTATATTCTGGGGAATCACCCTGCTATTTAAAATACTCTGAGGCTCCCAAGCAAAATCTATTTTTTCTCTCAACTGGAAACAGATTTGGCTGATAAATGTATAATTCCTGTAGCATGCCAAGAGATGCTTTAGTAGACAGGAATATTGTGATAGTAGAGGCAAAAATTCAACACTCTATCTTAAATATAGGGCACAAATTTCCATCTAATCTGAAGACCAGAAATAAAAAGAGTAAGGTTTTGAAATATCTCATTTTTTTTGCTCATATGAAATGAAATCATGAAATTATAGAATAGTTTGTGTTGGGAAGGACTTTTAAAGGTCACCTAGTCCCAACCCCCCTTCAATTCGACATCTTGAATGGGAATAGGTTGCTCAGAGCCCCTTGCTTGCACTCCTCATAGTACTAAAGGTGTTAAAAGCAGTGTTACCACTCACCTGAGTAAAGTAAGCAGGGATTTATGGCACCTGCCAAGCTCTGGGAAATGTTGATTGTGATAAGATTTCAGTCTTTCAAGTGGAACTGGAGGTCATTTCTGGCAGGAGCAGGACCACTGGAGACTACTGAGAATGTCATAGTCTTTGGGAGAAACGTGACCTTGTGGATGTGGGTATGGAAACTAGGACAGACTGTGAGCAATTGTATTTCTTTGTGTTGTGCTGGCTGTGGGTTGTCACCTGTGCTAACGAGCCAGGCCAGTGAGGCACACGGGGATATTTGACCTTCCATGACATGACAGAGCTACCCTTTAGCACACCACAGCATAAAGCAAGGTCTTGCAGGCACTTTGAAGAAAAAAAATACATAAAAGCATACTCAGATTAGTCTTGTTTGTTTGAAACTGGAGGCAGCACTTCCTGCATGAGCCTGCTGTAGTATTACTGGTCCCCAGCTGCAAAACTCCTGGTTTTATCTCCACTCCCTCACCTGGGGTGAGGAGTTGGTTTCCTCAAGCAGCCTTGTCCCACCTCAGGCTGTCCATCCCTTCCAGCTGCTCAGGGCAGCAACCTGCAGGAGGAAAAGCAAGAACAAGAGCAGGATGCTTTGTCCCTCATCAGGCAGTGAAGGAAGAGGCCTGTCAGGACAGTGGTCACTACTGTGAGGGCAGCAACTGAAGCCAAACTGAAGAAGGGCATCACATCTTAGGACTGAAAAGAAAAAAATCACAGAACAAAGCCTTTTCAACAAATAGAGTATTTTTATTAAGCAATTGTTGGATACAGTGTAGACAATAATTGCCTAAATTAAGTCATATGGAGCAAGTGACCTTGTAGTCACTTGCTAATTATAACACTCTGCTGTCTGTTCTGGGAAATAAACTAATTTCCATTCTTGCAGGAATCAGAGACAGCTGTGTGTATAGATGAATATATCTACCAGCAGCACAGAAGAAGCTGTCCACCTATTAGCAGAGCTGCTGGCACATTTCCAGGAGTCCTGCTGGCCATCCGGGTGGAGCAGCAAGGACAGGACCCGTTCAGTGCGGTGGGCACACCTCCACCTGTGAGTGCAGCCCTGCCACCATGGCAGAGTGCCAGCATATTCCTGATTTACATCAACAAACAGCAGCACTAAGATGCCCCAGAAGGTCTCTGTGGGAGTGATTTCTGAAACTCCATCACAAGGAATGAGTCCATGAGAGCTGCCTGCGGTGGCACACAAGGAGCTGCAATACTGCTCTTTCCCTCCCACTGGGAAAAAGTTGTGCTTTAGGACAGCTGCAGTGCTTTTCCCTAAGGGAACTGAAACCAAGTCCTGGAAGGCAATGCAAAATTGAGGGCTCCCTGTCTGAGGATAGGGCTTTACAGATACCTGCAGCACCCCTGCCTATGGCAAAACCAGGAGGAAATTTGGAAAGGGAGCAGTTAGAAACCAGCACGACATCCTGGAGATTAACAGGTCTTTTTTTGTTTATTGCTGAGGCCTGAAGTGCACTGCAGGTGTGCAGGGAGTTCTATCGGTGTTGCTGCTGCAAATCCCAAACTCCCTAGTAAAAGAAAGACCTGGGCCGTGTGTAGTTAAACCCTGGCTAAGAAGGGCTGCCAAGTACTGCCAGAAATACATCATGAATGCTGCTTTTACAGGATTTTTATTGACTACCATATATCCAGTCTTGCTGAAAATTTCTGTGCACTTTTCCATTTTCTCACAAATCTACTTTCTCTCCCACAGCAGCTCATGAGTAATTAATGAAATAGTTTACCTGTAGCTGCAGGCTGTGACTCGGGGTTCTACATTTACCTCCCAACTCTGCTGCTGACTGTCCCTTTATTAGGTCCTGTGTAACACACTGTTCTGGTTAGGCTTGGATGGAGTTAATTTTCTTAGCTAGTACAGTGCTGTGTTTTGGATTCAGTGTCAGAATCATGTTGATAACACACTGGTGTTTCAGTTGTTGCTCAGTAGTGCTTACCCTAAGTCAGGGGCTTTTTGGTTCCCCATACTCTGCTGTTGGCCAAGAAGCCAGGACGGAGCATGGCCAGGGTGGGTGACTTGATTTGGCCAAAGGGATATTCCATACCACAGAATGTCACATTCACTATATAAACCAGGGGGAATTGGCTATGAAAGGCTGATAGCTACTCAGGGATGAGCTGGGCATCAGTCAGAGTGTGGTGAGAGATTCTGCACATCTCTTGTTTTCTTGAGCTTTACTCCTCTCCCTCTCTCCTTGCCCTTACTATTATTATTATTGTTATTATTATTATTGCCATTATAATTGTTTTATGATATTTTATTTTGTTTCAATTATTAAATTGTTCTTATTTCTACCCATGAGTGTTACTTTCTTTCTGATTCTTCTCCTCACTGGGGGTTGAGGGGGGACTGAGGGAGTGGCTGCATCACACTTAGCTGCTGGCTGAGGTTAAACATCTGGTTTGTCAAATTTCAGGAAAACACCCAGAGACACAATGTCTTTGAAATTCATACTGTTTTGTTAAATCTCCTTAAAATAGTGGCCTCCAGGTTATGAGGATGGGACAGAAGATATAGCATGCCTGCGAGAGCCTCATCTCCTTAGGAAAGCAGGCTAAAAATTATTATTCCTGGTTTTGTTGTTGCTTCTGATGTTTAGAAGATGCGGTTTCAGTCTTTGATCCCAATTCTGGTTTGAACTGCAGCACTGGACAGTGGAACATTTCCACTGGTTTTATTGGAGTGAGTCTAAATTTTCACACCAGTAGCTGAGATCATGAACTTTTCCTTTCAATTTACTGGTAACTATTTTCTCTATTTTACAGTGACCTTAAAACAAAATAAACATTTTGAGATACTTTGAATGGTGGTTTTACTGATGTTAAAGTGTTGTTATGGTTTGATTCTTGCTGCTTCCATCGTGCAGACATGAGCAGAGGGAGCTGTTATATAAAAAATCTTTTATATGAGATGCCACCTTTGGGGTCAAGAGGACTTTCATGGGCATTTGCAATACAACCAACAGCAATGTGACTTTTATGATAATGCAATTATGTTGCTATTTGTGAATGAAAATAGCAATCTCCTGTTCTCTGAGATCAAGTGTCAGATCTCAGGAGGGGTGTTTTGCAGACCCCAAGTTTGTCAGCAGCCACCTAAAAAACACATGAATGCTGTAGACATCAAGACTTCTAAAAAAAACCCGAAATGCCCCAACAAATAACACTGTATCCTTGGCAAGGTGATATTAACTTAATACCACTACTTTTTGTTTTAGGATTCCAGATAACTTTTTTACTGAGAAACAAAAGGACTCAATAATCAGAGCATTACAGATTCATTTACAATATAAGGTGTTTATTAAGTCTCTGAAAGCCTTATCATCACACTAGGTTTTGCCATGAAATTTACATGAAAATAAACTATTTGAACATTTTCCGCTAAGTGCCTTAAAATAAATCCCTTGATGATTTAAAAGTAGGTTTTGTACTCAAGAAAAATAAAAGGTGAAATTTTCATCTGTATTTACCAGCCCTTACTAAAATGTTAATACAGCCCACTGAAAAATAGTTCTAACCTTTAATAACTTGTCAAGAGATATGAAACTATACTGAAAAGTATTGCAATTCTGAAAGCTGAAGCACTAAGAATTACTGATGGGTTTTGAACCTTTTCCTCCCTATTTTCAAGGCCTCCCCTATGCTCAAGCAAAAAAGACTGAGATTTGCTGCATTCAAGCATAATAGTGCTGCATCTAAACTGAAAGTCTGCCAACCAACAGGTACATCAAAGAAACTTTGAGACTTTTAGACAAAACAAAAACTATTGTGTGAATTCGCAGTGAGCAAGCAACATTTTTTGCTAGATAAGCCGTGTGTTGCTTCTTACCTCTCTGCTAAGGTCCTTTGATGAGGCACAGGAATATGAGTTTTGTTTGCATTAGGTGACAAATCCATGTCCCTGACCTTTCTGAGAAATCAGGATGATTTCTTGTTTACAGTCCCCTATGGACAATATTCATCTCCTCAGTCTTGCTGCTGCTCAGGACCTCATTGAAACGGTACATCTTTAAAATAAATGACAAAATAGGAAAGAGACAAACACCGTCTGATGTCTAGTTCAATCTGTATGCGAGATCACTGAGTGCTGTGCCAGGTAGGAACATGACTGGGCTGATGATATTGAAGTGATCTCATGTTCACCCAGGGACACATACATAGTCTGTTCCTGACAACCCTCCTCAAAATCTCCAGAGGCATCACTACCGCCTGCCTGCCAGACCTCAGAAAGCCGATGGCCATGTGTTTGCTAGCAAAAAGTGGGGTATTCACAGAACCAAGGGCGCCTGGACTGTGAGTCCTAATTACTGAGAAACCTTCAGGGGCTGTGCCTTCATAGCAAATGATTCAACACAGCATGAGTGGATCAAGGGGTGCAGCAGCTGGCAATGGCTCCGCACGTGTATGCTGCTGGTGGTTCCGGTTCTTCCCTTTGGGTTAGACTTCGTCCAGTCCCTCGGAGGAGAAGTCGCCGCTTGGACGTAGTTTGAAGCTGTCCATGGTACTGATCACTGACTGCTCCGGGCCCTCGAGTCCCCCGATGGCTGAAAGTGCCACAGGCAATCGCTGAGCACAGCTTCCAGGCTGGTGCCTATGGAATAAACCTGCTGTGATTGCACCAAAGTTGCACCAATGTGCAAGAAACTGGGGCAATTCCTTCAAAAAAAGCGAAGGCCTCAATACAAAAACAGATACAGGTGAACTTGAAAGCATTTATGCTGTCATCTAGAATATATTTACTGGTATGAGCTTAAGGTGTTCTAGCTAACTGAAGAACAAAACCTCATATCAAAGACCTAATATATCATTTTTTATTTCTTTCCAGTAGGAAACAGGTTTATTTTTAACATTTTTTATGACTTTGTGTAGTTAATTAACATAATATGGCCTGTTTGTCAAATTACATGAAAGTAAAAATTACTTGTGTTTAGCTCTCACAAGGTTGTTAGACTAAGATGGTAAACTTCAGCTAGAAGTACCACTAGAAAAAAAAAACATTTTTATATTGAAGATATGGACTGTATATTTTCCCATGTTTTAACACAGGGTATTGGCTACCAAAAACAACTACTTGTACAGATTTCATTTTATCTCCTTAATGAATCAGTAACTCAGAATCTTTATTGGGAAAAAAAAGTAAGTTCCCTTCCCCTGCTACTGCCACAAATTCTAACTCAGCAATATAAACCAGATTGAATGCAGCTATTTCCATTGATTTAACTCAATCTAGCCTAATTTTCATGGATATTTCTTAGCTGAGCTAAAGCGTTTCTACGAGCTATAATTTAGGCTGAAGTAAACCAAACAGACTTTGAGTTTACTACTCTGTCAGTTAAATGAGTGCAAATTTCTTCAGCACAACTCAGGATGTAAAGCTGTTGGAGAGGAGATACAGGAGAACTCACCATTAAAAAAGAATAAAAGAGAGAAAAAGAATGACTGATCCTTAATGCTGACACTTGTTTCTAGCATGGGATGCTAGCCTTTTGATAGCACTGATCCTACCCACCAGTTCATACATGTTTTTCTACTGACATCGGTGAGTGCAGCTGAAAATGAAACTATGCATATATATGAAGAGTCATTCCTTTAAAAATGAACAAAACCACAGTTATAATTAGTTAATATGTAAGTGAGAATTATGTCCTGCGATTTCAGCCTAAGTGATCTCATAACATTCCTGACACTCTAAATAAATGAGCCCCAAATAACAATATATACTTTTACAGAGTACCTGTATAAAAAAAGCTAAGTGAGAAAGGATGTAAGTCCTTCTGGATTCTAAAATAGTCTAAATTTGGAGGCTTTCTGGTCCTCACTGTGTGACAGAAAGGGAGTTTGCTGTGTGAAAGAGTTCACACAGGTTCTGAGGTGCCTGGTGGTGCAAAAAGGAGTAGAAAAGATGCCAGTGCTTCTACATCAAGTACTATCCAGTTTTCACAGTTATGGGTACAGGAGAAATTTGCCTTTCACTCATAAATTGATGTGCTTATTCCACAGGGATCATCTGCAAGCACCAAGTAAGCAATCAGGTTCTCAATATTTGCCTCCTTCTACCCTCACATTTCAGTCCCAGCTGTACCTGCTTTATCCATCCACATTGATTCTGAATCTCCTCATCTCATCAGAAAATCACCAGGCCTTGATGATTCCCCTCAGCCCATCCATCTCCTGCACTTTCTGGCTGCTTTCTTCACAGCACCGAGCAAGAACCAGCTGTGCTACTGGGATTATGCAGGCTCCAGCACTGGAGTTGCACAGTCCTGGGGAAAGAGACTGCCTAGTGGGAAAAAACCCTCTCCTTATTTCCATTAATAATGATAAGAAAATTGCTCATTCTCTATCCTGATAACAAGTACACTGATTTAAGAGCATAAGCAGTGCTCTACTGGGTCTTTTTGCCCAGGATCACATCTCCAGCAGCAGAAATCAGTGAATCCTTAGGGAAAGATAACAGAACAAGGTGGGGGTACTGGCAACAACCTCTAGGATTTTCTTACAGGCATATGAATCTTTGGGATCTCAGAACTTAATTGTGTATAGATGGCGTGACTTTTTTTTCATGAACTCGTTTCTATTGGTTACCTTTTCAGCTATGATAATGACATTACATAGCAGGTAAAAGAAGTACTCCTTTTGTTAAAACTTCTTGAAATCAATTAGCAAATGTGTCTCTGTTCCTGTATTAGTAAAAAACAGTAAGCTATTCCCATCCATTTTACCCATGTTATTGTTGATTTGCCTGAATTTTGAATTCCCAGTCAGCCTAAGGCTGGGGAACTTCTGGGTTCAGCTGAGTCTCAATGGCCATAAGAAGGAGAAAAGGAAAATTCTGTGGGCAAAGAGCTCTGGAGGATTGTATCTGTCTCTCTTTCCTCCCATAATCCCTCTCTCTGCCAAAAGAGAGAGTCCTCCTCTACCAAGCGTGACTGCCACTGCCCAGCCAGAGAAGAGAAACAGGACCAGGCAGTTTAAGCTACCTTTACTCTTGCTAAGTGTAAAATGTCAAAAGAAAAAAATATTTTACCATTGCTCTAAGTTAGTTTCTGTAAAGTATTTGAATAATTAGAAACCGCAGTAGCAAATTTAAAAAAGAAATTTCCAAATGGTAATTACTCATCTCTAGTTAGTCAAAACAGTTCTTTTTCCCAAGAAAACCTGAAGTTTTCAAATTATATTTTCATTCTCATATTTAGAAATTTTCAGTTTGAACTTCTGTGCGATTTTTTACTATATTTTCCTTTCATAATGTCAACATTTGATTGAAAGTTTCACAGGTTTTTCCTATTTTAATGTTACTCTTTGTCACACAGTGTTGCAGTATTTGTGGTATTGTGAAGCAGAATATGACTTGGGAGACACTACAATTTGTATTTACATCTAGTGTTAGGGACAAATTGTTAAGGACAATTACTGCAGCATATTGGTTCAAACATTTTTATTCCCTTTTCATAACTGAAAAAAATTCCTACATTTCTCAGTTTAATAAAGTGTGCAAGTTAAGAAATGCTTTTTAATTAGAATATCAGACAGTAGTAGGCTTTGGTACAGTAAGGAGTCTTGCTTTTCTCAAGTAATAAATTTTATCTTTTGATATGTCTTCCCTTCTTTTTTTCTGCAACTTTTAAGTTACAGATGTACTGCATATTTTGTTTCTTTGCATCAGGATTAATCTTTGCCTTCTCTACTAATTTGCCAGCATTTTTTAAGGCAAATTTTCTTTGTGCTAATATTATTATTTAGTATTACTCTGTCTTTCAGCAGCTTTAATTAGAAGTGCAAATTTGTTTTGCAGGCAACCTCAAATGTAGAGCTTCAACACTCAAAACATAGTCATTCTCAAGTGTAAAGTTTGGGATTTCTTTAGAAGACTTTGACTTATATATTTGTAATACAATCCAGACAGATAGATTCAGCTGTCCTGCAATTCCATAAATATAAACATACAATTGTCTCAGTGTGCACTAATGGACAAATTCTTGCTGACATTATATTGAGTGTAAGGAATTCGTGCAAGGCATTCAGATCCATCTGAAGGGTTATTTATGCTTTGCTTCGCTGTGTGCTATTGATAGCACAACTGGGCAGGATTTGATTTTAATGATATAAGAAATCACTGTCCCTCTCAAGCTGAACACGTTTCTAAGGGCAATCATTTGCAGCAACAGCACAGCTGGGCTTCTGCCCAGCTTGAGTCCCACACTTATTCCTCTTAGTGTTCACAACTGGAGGTACCAACTGTGGGGTCCAGCTCACTTACCTTGAAGTGAGAAATCTAGCTCAGTCTAGTATCTAGACCCCCACTGTGGTCAAAGGTGAGAGAAAGAGAGATTTCTGCTGGCAAGGATCTGTCCATTTGTCTTGGACACCAGTTTTCAACAGGGATAAATTCCAGGTTGGAACTGGGAACTGGTGGAAACAATGCACCTGACACTCAGAGGCAGAAGTGAGAAGACACAACTCTGAACTGGTTTTTAATAACCTACTACAGTCAACATGGACATCGTGTCCAAGTATTCACACATAGCAATGTACCTGTTGGAGTCTGTGGTATTACCTACTGCCCTTCTTTGCCTGAAAGACTGAGAACAGGGACTTGGAATAAATATGATCTACTTGTTTTAAGCATGTAAGGAAGACACCCTCTTCTTCTGAGATTTAAGGTAAAAATGCATTTTCCATCTCCAGATACAGAGAAACATGAATAAGCCCACTCTGTGAGTTTTAAGATAGAAAAATGTGCCATAAGCTGAGGAAAAGGTGGAAGAAACACTTTTCAACTTTACTTTATTACCTAATGAGGTCACAAATGGAAAAAAAACCCTGGTTTGTGGTGCTGGATTAATCTCATCTGTCTTTGGGGTTGAATATTGTTCAGGGTGCAGACACTGAGTATAAGCTTCCCCACACAGGTGTCCAGAGGCTTGCTGGCAGCTAAGCTCATGCTGCAGTCAGCAGCTCAGCTGGGATCTCTTAAATGAATGGGATTGAAAAACTGTCACATATACTTGCTAAAAATAAACATTTATAGGCACAGTTTTTGGAGCCAGTGACTTTTTTTGTCTGTTTTTATAACATTGTTTTCAGTATTTCTTTCCAACGTAGTGGCAGTTAAAGAAGGCAGCCTGGGCATCATCTGAAGCTATTTGGCAGAGAGAATTAGATAAAGGTCTCTTTATCTTAGATTTGATACATCTTGGTGGTAGATGGATGGGTGATCTGTGATTCTATGGTACTACAAAAGAGACAACATGAAATGCAAAAAGAGGAAAAATCAGCAGAAAAAGGAAACAATTTCTGAATCATTCTATTTTAACTGCATTAATTCAGCACCTCTGATTTCTCTTTTCCTATGACAATTAAGACATAAAGAGATATCTATAATACATTCAATTTTGTTGCTGGTTACAGAGAAGAAAACTTCCTTCCTGGGAGACGAGTACTTATATTAGCAAAGACATGAAACAATTTCTTAGCAGGAAGGCATGGGTGGGCCATGAGCCCTATGCTACAGTATTTGCAATATAAGCCTTCTTGTTTACATTTTTATTATTATAACCCAACAATGACTGTGGTCATGCATACAGGTTTAATAAAAATTAGCAATAACTTTTGTAACCTGAGGCCTGAAATGACAGTCCATAACGAGATACCTTTATTTGTTTTCCGTGAGTCATAGCATTTATGTGGGGTTTAATTTGTTCTTCTCTTTTTCAATCAAAAAGAGCTTCCATAAAGTAATCTTTTGCTAACATAGGCTGTAAGATGAAAGAGGAGGACATTCTGCCTGACTTACAATTTTCCTCTAGCAAGAAAAATAAAAAAGTTGTTTGCATTAGGAGCGACAGCAGATGAGATTCATTTAATCATGAGATAAATCTTTCAAATTAAATATAACCTCAAGACACTCACTCTCTGAGCGAGTCAAACACAGAAAGCCTTAGGGAATAAATGTAACTATTCTTTAAAACAGTCAACCTTTTAGCAAGAGACCACAGGCATTTTTTTGCGACTATCATACCAAATCTTTTGCTGAAAGGCTCCATTTGTTTCACCTTAAGGTCAGTTTTTAGTTTCCTGCATTGTCTTGTAGCTGAAAGCAGCAGTAGGAGCAGCAGTGATGCATACAGCTTGGGACACAGTCCTGCGGGGGGGCAAATACGGAATCCTACTGCCACCTTGTAATCACCAGAGCCAGTGTGATAAATGCATGTCTCAGTCCAGCACCTCCCATTAACAACAAGGGGGAGCAGGATTTGAGCAATCCTATCTAGTTCCATCTTCCCATGTGTGCTCACCTGCCTCAACACTGCTGGGATCAACGTGCTGGCTGGAGGTGCTTATGGACTGATATTCCCATTACTCCTTCCCTGGGCATTTGTATGGGACAGTGGGGGTAGAAGGTACCATTTGGGATAAAAGACCCTTCACCACATAATGTAAAATGCACTGCTTTAAGTCAACCACTGTTTTAAGTCAAAACAAATGCTATGGGTTGCAATTTCTTAATCAGCCTTGAAACACTGCAACAAGTATACCAATATCCTGAAGTGTTTTTTCATAAGGATAGTTTTCAAAGTCTTACTCAATGCCTTAACTTCTCTGTCTGTGGCTACTTAGTCATGACTCTGGTTCACCTGTCACAAGCTTTAACACAGATGTCCTTCAGGCTATGAGAAGTTCTTTGAGCAAAAATTTTTTTGACCTAGAAAAAGCAAACCCAAGCTTAAAGTAAATGAGCCTAGTAAATCATCAGCAAACCCTTTAGTGGAGCAAAATCAGGACATTAGCTACGTTACTCAGAGGGGAAAAAGAAACTGAAACACAAATGTGCCAAACAATGTTATCTGAGAGTCATATTCACAAACATTTCTCCATTTATGTTCTGCCTGAATTACAAGCATCTGCTCCCACTGACTAAATAACTCATCTTCTGTTAGTGGAAAAGTCTCTGCAATTTTAAAGTCATAAGCAAATACATTCTTAAAAGAAAGTCAGTTCTCTGTCTTTAAATGCAAGTACAGAGAAAAAAACCTGCTTTTAAAGGAAAACAGGGAGACTTGACTGCCATTAAGATGAAGCAGCACAGACTCTGAAGTAAAGTAGATACAAGCTGGACAGTGTTGTGTGACACATCCTCCCTGCCACTCCAGGCTTGTAGGCTGGCAGCTGTCCCAACCTGCCAGCAAATTAAATGCAGGAGGTGGTTGTGACAGGTCTGTTCTCCCATGCAAAAGACGCACAGACAACTTTCTTTTTTCTGCCCTCAGTCTGAAAGCCTTGCTTTCCCAGATAATAGCCCTGTTTTGCTTACAAGATCAATCCAAGCAGCAAATTTCAAGCATGTAGAGTTGCTGCTGGAAGCTGTGAGAGCACCTGTCCCTCTGTTGAGTAGCAGCAGGAATACAACCCCTTATCCTATCTGTATCTCCATGGAGCAAACAGCATCCCTCCCCACTCTTACCACACCAAAGCCCCAGAGGAAAGCTGCTGTGGCTCCAGGTTGTGCAGATGTGGATTTTATTCATTTTCATATAGAAATTGAATAAACCCGCAGCTGATAAAGGTCTCTGGGGTCTCCTACTAAATGACTCATACGGCCAGGCAGACATCCATTTATCACTGCAGAAATATCATGGGGACCACCAGCAAGATTACATCCAGGCATTGCTGTTTCTCTCCAAAATAGCTGCAGTTCAGTTTTGTGGTGAGGCTGTGTGTATAGCACAATGACACTTCTGCTCAAATATCCTTGACCCAGCCTCCACACCAGATCCACACAGCGGGCATTTAAGAGAGATAACATTGCATTTACAAAACAGAACATGGTCCCTTCCTATCTTACTCATTTGATGGCAGTCCTGCTATTGCTGGCATTGCTTTAAAAGTCTGTTGGTTTTCTTTGTACAAAAGGGAAAAAAATTGAGAAAAGAGTACAATTGTAGTGGAATTCTTTCCTGACTTCTTGGAGTATTTAAACAGTAAATAATACAATTACTTCAATTGAATTTTATAATCACAATCAGTTTTAGTTAATTTGGCATAGCCTTCTGATTGCTGTTTTTCAACCTAATGTAATTTGGCAAATTCTGTTTCAAATGCGTTTTAAATTCAATTGGGAATAAACAAGGTCAAAAGTCTGCTGATATTGCTACTGTTAAAAGAAGTCACTTTGAAATACATTTTATTTACAGAAATGATTACTTAGTGACCTTTTTCAAGTTTGTTTTTTCCTGTCTTTTTCCTTTAGAATATTTTAAGCAAAACATTTTTAAAAAATCCTAATATTGACTGTCATTTCCTGGATAAAAGGTCTTGCAGTACACACAAGATTTTTAAAAGTCTCTGCAACAAGCTAGAAAACATTACAAATTTTAATAAAATCTTGGAAAATATAAAAATAAATGTTTCACTTTGGAATCCCACAAAATGGAAGCATACAGATAATTTCATGAAGTATTTTGTTTTTTCAACAGTTACTTATTGCAAATATTCTCTTCTTTGGTATTATATTAAGCACTGTGGAAAAAAATCTTTATCTAAAGTCAATTATTTTCTCTTGAAAAATGAACAGGAAATTAATTTAAAAAGGAAAATAACTCTTCTCTGCTTTCTCTGATGTCCTGCCCAAGGCACTGAAGACCTATTTTCTTTCCAGCCCTGCCCAAAAGATTTAAGTCTGAGAACTGAAAACTTTTGAGTCCTTAAAAAAGCCAGTGAATTTAAATCCGCTTAGAGGAGAGGTTATAAATTACATTATGCTCTTGTCTCCAGCTACAGAAAGGTAGTCAGGATACCCCTCTTTATGCAGGGCAGACAGACACCAACAGTCCAGTAGTGGTCTTGTCTGGAGGAAAATCAGGTATTTCCTCATGCCTCCTTCTTCTCCTGCCAGAGGGCTCAGTGGTGACCAGTCATGAGGAGCCATCATTTCCTGCTGTTTTGAAGCCCATGGAGGAGGCAGGTCTCTACTTCATTAGTTATGTTAACCATAGAACATTATTTTTCCATTGACTTAAGATCACTTTGCCTATGCAGAAAGTCTAAGTCATTAACTGTGTGAAAAATGTGGGCTGGAGCATGTGTTTTTCCCTCCCACGGTAGTTAAAGGAAGTAATTCTCCAATCTGATAGAGTGCCAAATATATTGAATTGCTGCTGACTTTTTATTTATTCCAGAAGAATTGTGAATAATTTTCCCTTAAGGTCAGACAAAACAAACAAATTAAAACAAACATACAAAAAAAAAGCTTCAAGCCCAGCCTGTCTTCATTGATAGAGTGGTATAAAAAGTTAGTGTGGCTATTTTTGATGCCAGGGGTTCAGCTTCTAGTTTCAATGTGTGTGCAGTTAATCCATAGCCCAAGGATAGTTTCATCAAATTAAACGGGACTACTTCTGCAGAAATGTCAAGAGGTGCCTGAATTACCGAAAAATTACAGAACAAAGTCAAGTTCCTATAAAATTTTGGGTTTTGCTGTAGTACTTGCACTAATCTTCCCTACTAATTAGCATACAGGAATAATTCCATTTCAGAGGTTGGTTAAATTTGTGGTTCACTGACTTCATGCTGTATGAGCTGTGCCTGTGTACTTGCTTAGCAATATGTTATACACACTGAGATTAAAGAAGACCGAATTAAGAGTCCATACATCCTTTATTTGATTTAAATTTTACTTTTAGAGTTCTAATTCAAAGATTTATTAAGATTTGGCAAAAGGACCCCAAAGGATGCAAGCCTGGGCAGCAAGACTAGGACCAGCCTTACTGTCTTGTACAGGCGAGAAGGAGACAATGATTATACTTAAATATTACTTCTTGAAAATTGTCCTTGAATGGCAAGATGAGAAGAAGCAGCAGAAACTGGAATGGAGGAAGGAACACATGCAATGAAGAGACCAGATTTGTCAGTGCAGGTAATATGATGGGCTGATGAAGCAATTGCCAGAGTAGCAGACCTACAGGGAGGTACACCTGGGTCCATTAAGTCCGTGTGGCACATTGTGTTTGGTCCTTTGACACTTGGCAGTAGCTGCCATCTGAGACTGTGGCCCTTTCTCTGTAACCAGGGACTGAGGACACTCTACTGTATCAGTGCCCACAGCAGCAACATTTGAGGGAACAGCAGGAAGATTAGGCAGACCCCAGTGATTTTTGAACCCCAGCCTGTAGTACCCAAACTGGCCCTAAACGAATCCCGCAGTGAGCTATTGCTACTGCCAGGGAACAGTGCAGCAGTGCTGCAGGACTCTCTTGGTGTACCTGCTTGTGAAGGGTGGGCCAGAGGGAGCCGTACCACGAGCCAGGACCCACACTTGCTGGTACACCACATGGGACTGCAGTCCTGGGAGGCTTGGAGGAAACTCATGGGACTCGTTGTTAATCCTCTGTTCCATATCATGGCACTTACAGACAAAAGTAGAGAAAAACAGCCTACACCACCCTTTCTCTAGATGACGTCTGCCCTGACAGCCAGCAGCACTCTGCTATCAGCGGCTTTCTCTCCGTAGGACTTGCTCTGCAGCATGAAAGTCCCTGCAGATTTTGGCCCTGTGTCTCTGAACAAGGAGTTCATCAGCTGACAGCTGACGCAGATTTCTTTTACCTTAGGCAATTTTCCAGCCTCCACATTCTGGAGCACAGCTCTAAGGAAGAGACTGAAGCGAACAAACAGTCTGTTCTTCTCATGTGTTCCTTGGAAGACATGGGTTTCAAGTGGTACAGATTTGGTCCAGTCTTGTCCTGTCAGTCTGATCAGCTACGAGTACCAGAACACTGCTGGGACCATCCCACAGCGGGGAGGATACACAAACAGGGAGCCATGGACCAGCATCCCTGTTTGTGGGATAGTTCTGGAGATGTGCCAGCAAAGTCGTTAGTACTATGTCTGTCTATTGCAACGAAAGAAATGACCCAACCTTGTGTGTGTATTGCCCACACCATGTCAAGGACATGTTTGTGCCAAGGACATTGTCTAACTATAGCACTAGATGGGAGCTGCTGACAAAGCTGTGTGCTCTGAAGGCTGTGTTTCTGCCTCACGATTCATTTCAAGGAAGACCCCATCCATTTAAGGAGGTCAGCTGGAATTGGGTCAAGATATCTGGCTGGGGTAGGTTTCTGGTGTGTCAGTTTATGCTCTGCATCTCCACTCTGTAATTATGGACATTGGGTACACAGGGTGCTTTCATACGTGACCAATAATGTGCAAGGAAAAGCCACAAATTGTATCACTAAAAGTAATTTTAAAGCCTGATTGTGAATCCAAGCAAAACTGACATTTTAGAACTTTTTGAAGCAGTGGTTCAGCTTCTGTCATTGCTCTGCTACAGAGCTGTGCAGATGTTTGTAGTAGTCACAAAAAAGGAAACGAGGGCAGGCTGCACCAGAACATTTTAGAAGCCATTAATAAGACTTTATGTTGTTATTCTGAAGGGCATTTTCTGCTGCTCTCAGCACAACATGGTGACTGGCCTTCCTGAGATGGAAAAAATGAAGTATTCTTACTTCATCCTAAATAACTGCAGCCACTGTGAGAAAAAATCCCAGGGAGGACAAGATGATTTGCAGTTTCTGTACACATGAGGAAACTCTAATGTTAGACCTACAAAAGGGCCCAAATGCCACCTAGCTTCAAAATGTCACCTGGCTTTGAAATAGCAACAGCCAATCCTTTTGCAGCACCCCAGAACAGAGGGAAAAGCTGACCCTGAGCTTGCTAAGCGATGGCTCTAATCCCTGTGTGACAGCTGAGGCAAGGAGAAGGGTTTCTACCACTCATGGATTAGAAGGAAGTGGCAGATACCGCCTTTGACAGTGGCAGCCCACTTTCAAGGACTTGGCCCCAGGGTCAAGCAAGGAAGCAGTCACATCACTTTCTGCAGTGCCTTCTGGACACAGCATTCCCCAGAGTGGCACATTTCAAAATGGAAGAAATAGTTTCTGCTTAGGGGGCAGGGAGAACAAAAATTTTATTCCTTCTAGGAGAGAAAAATAAGGTATTTTGTTTCCTGAGGAATTCCTGCATTGATGCCTTTACTTTAATCCCATTTTCTCCCATTGGAACAAAAGTACTGTGGATACAAAAATGCTGCTAGCAAGGATTTTCTTGCTATTTTCTAAGTCCGTGAGAGACTTTTCTCTCACACAGAAGAGGTAGCAGAGTTATGTAAACAACCAAACACCTGCAGCCTTGAAAAGTCTTGTTTATGGTATAGTAGAAAAATATTTTGACAATGGATGTTTTAGGATTTTAGCCAATCACCCCCAAGGGGTGGCTGATCCTTGTCCAACTGGACTATGAAGAAAAAGGTCTATAATAGAGTTTGTAAAATAATTAAATAAATCAATCTTGCTGCACAATTCCTGCCTGCTGAATCTTCTCTCCTCCTCCCTACAGCTGCGGGACACGGTGATATACCCTAGGGCATTTTTTTTAAATAAAGTATTACACACTGATGTATTTCAGGAGAGACACTTACCTGAAAGATATTTTAAAGAGCCACCATAAAATCCTTTCATTTTGGACTTTATGTTTAAGACACAACATTGCCACACTGAAGTGTCTGATACTGAGCTGGCTGGAAACAGTGCTTCAGGTCATCCTGCAAGAGGTGGTGTTACCCTGTCAAGGGTGGTATATCCTGGAGTGTGGGAACTGGTGCTCTATGGGGCACTGGAGTGCCTGAGGTGCTATAACCCCTTTGCAGCTCCAATGTATATCTCCTAGGAGTTACCACACTGCTCCATCAGAGAATGGCTGTATCTGTCACTGGGACTAACAGCTCTTTTAAGAAAAAGAGGTCTGAAAGTTCAGCTCCCATAAGACTGCATCAAAACAGAGAAATTCATTATGTAGTGTTACATAGAATCATAGAATGACGACTTAATATGTTTCCAATCAGTCAGACAATGCAAATAATTTCAAAGTGATTGCAAATAAAATATTTTTATTTTGGAAAGAAAATAATAATTTGAATAAAATAATTTTTGAACTTTTTTTCATGTTTTCCTATTCTCTCTACTTTTCACATAACTGTATGTGTGTGTCTGCATGTCTGTATGTATGTAAGCAACATTGCTGCAAGGATATACCTTGTGCACATCATGGATTTCTCTTCTTAATACAGGCAACCCTGCTAGTTCCTGAACTTTGCCCATCTGCTCAAGCCTAAGGGGTAGCAATATTAAATTAATCATAGTCTGACATTTCTTTGATAACTGACATTTGCACAAACAAGTCCTACATGCACATGTGCACATTAGGAAATTAAAGTGTAAAGTAAATAAGATTATCATTGTGTGTTTCTCCTCAAAACATATTGCAAGTCATTATCTCTCCCTCTAATGACTGAAATCCTGTGTGCAAAACGAAGTAATTCAATTTACATATCTGAATGCTTGCCATTTTCTTGCTGTTGCAGGGCCTGTGCTGAATGCTTCGTGAATTAAATCATTTCATTGTCAGGAGTCAGCGGAGCTGTGGGGGGATAATTCTTCCTGACACATCGCGTGAGAGAACAGACATGCACCAGGAAGTTCTGCTCATTCTGTCCCTCTGGAGCACTCTGGGCAATTTTGGGCGAAGGCTTCTGCCACTGTGCAGCTCTCCTCTCCCTCCAAAGGCAAACTCTGATCCAAGTTGGGCTCAGTTACATAACTCTTTGCATGCCCACACAAGCCAATAAGGTTTTTTATGTCTTTGGTGATGAGACCAAGATTAAGCCCACAATAATTTGATGAATTTCAATTGCTTGGTTAGAAATTTGCAAGATGTTGAGAAGTCCTGTCCTTCTATCCACTGACAGCAGGTATAAGGCTGTTGGGTTGGTAGCTACCTCAACCCCCCTGTATTCAGATAGATAATATGAGTTGAATGAAGTAAACAGACTGTGAGGGACAGTTGATGCAGGCGTGGCTGAGGATATCCACATGGGATGACACAGAGGAGGAAGCCACACAGACATGTTAATTAATTTAAATACCAATATCTGCACCATGTCCAGGTATGCACTGGGAGAGCAACTAGGCACTTCTCACAGTTTTCCTGCTCAGTGAGTTGGTTATAAGGAGTTCATTTTTTTTCTACACATAATGATGTTAGGGAATAAAAATTTAAGTATATGTAGCAAAATGTATTTAGTAAGCACTTACTACACTTTGTTCTGACATAAACTCCTGCAGTAAAGAAAGAGGAATACGTATTTTCTTTTCTCAGCTCACACTGACAGTCTTGAGATCAGAAAAGATTGTGTTGTCAAATGTCCATATCATTAGGCATCATAATGGGTGGGAATTGAGCACTTCAGAAATGAATTTTTCAGTCTGGGCTGACAGCCTCCAAGGATCCTCCTCACTGGAGGATTTTTCTGTGGTTTCTTTCTGCATCGAGGAGAAAAGAATTTGTCTCTCTCTGCTGCAAGCTGCAATCCCTTCACTACCAACTGATAAATGGCCTCAGATTTTATTACATTTTCTTCTTCTTTTGTTCCTATTATCTCTGCCACCTGTGATTTCTCTGCTCTTTGTAGAACCTTATTTCCTCCAGATTTAATTCCAACTGAGGAAAATATACACTTATCTTTACATCACATGAGGCCATTAATCTCTCCTGGAATGGTAGTTCTTGCTGAAACACAAGCACAGACACAGGCTGGGCAGTCAATATGTTGAGAGCACACCTGAGCAGAAAGACTCAGGGTTGTTGGTGGATGAGAGGCTGAAAGTGCCCCTGCAATGTGTGCTTGCAGACCAGAAAGGCAACCGTATCCTGGGCTGCATCAAAAGAACTGTGATCAGCAGGTCAGGGATGGGATTCTCCCCCTTTACTTCACTCTTGTGACAGCGCACCTGGAGCACTGAGTCCAGCTCTGGGGTCATGACAACATAAGAAGGACATCATAGTGCTGGAGCAGATCCAGGGGAGGGCCACAAAGATGATCAGAGAGTCTCTCTTACAGGGACAGGCTGAAAGAGTTGGGGTTGTTCAGCCTGGAAAAGAGAAGGTTCTGGGGACACCTTATAACACCTTCCAGTGCCTCAGGGACAGCCTGCAAGACTGCTGGAGAGGGACTTTTTACAAGGCAATGTAGGGACAGGACAATGGGTAATGGCTTTAAACTGAAAGTGGGCAGATTTATATTAGGTATTAGGAAGGAATTCTTTACTGTGGGGGTGGTGAGGCACTGGAACAGGTTGCCCAGAGAAGTTGTGGATGCTCCTTCCCTAGAAGTGTTCAAGGCCAGCCTGGATAGGGCTTTGTCCAACCTGGTCTAGTGGAAGGTATCCCTGCCCATGGTGGAGGGTGGGAAATAAATTATCTTAATTGTCCCTTCCAACCCAAAACATTCCATGGTTCTATAAAACCTGTTGTGGTTTGAGAGGCTTGACAGAATTTGATGCTAGCATTCATCTTTCTATCATCAGAAGGAGCTGCAGATGCTGAGAGGATGGTTCTGGATTGGTGCTTGTCATATATGACAGTATTCAGGGAAAGGATTTTGCTTTGATACAAGTCCAGGGGCCATCAGGAGTGTAACAATTCAGCACAGGTGCCTGTGAAGGGTTTTCAGGGGATCAGGAGATGTAGGGTGCCATAGCACCCTTGTCTTGAGCCCCACAGCAACCAAGTGCTCATGCTTCAATGTCTACCCCATGTCTTTCAGGGCATGCCATGTAGCAGAGTCTAAGACACCTCTTACTTGTAGGGAAAGGTAAATAATGAGATACCTTGATTGTCAGCACTTCTTTACTGCTGTCATCACTTCTGTGCTCCCACCAGAGGAAACTCCCACCATGGGGCAGCACTGCAAGTGTCAGGAAGCAGATGAAACACACCTTGATTTTAGGTTCCTTTTCTCAGGGGAACATACATCTGATCCTGTCAGAAAACTGGAGAACTCCTTAAAAGGTACCTGTCACCTCTGGACCAGCAGAGGTCTGATGATGTCATGAAGATTTTTGCTTTTTCTTTTTTACCCCTGTTATACCCATTATACCTTTTTACAGCTTCTGTATTCCTAGTGCTTTTTGCCTACATTCTTGGACTTGTTTGTTAAGCTAAGAGACTAAACATTTTAGAAGCTTCGTAGCTAGGGATCAGTGTGCCCCAGACCCCCCCAAGTTCCTCTCCAGAACATATTCTGTAAACCAAGATAGAACCATCCAGGGGAAGGTTCACTGGGGAGGGGGGGCTCACTTGAACCTCTCATTGGGGAATCTTTGATAGATATGCTAATTAGTAAAGCCTATAATGTTATACCCAATGTTGGGGGGGATGAACACACGGGAGGAGAGAGACACAGAGACACAGGGAAAGACTCGGTGGGGTACATCTTGATGAATATGACCTGGACGTGTACACCTAAGGATCCTTAAGAATAAATACCAAGGTAAAACCCTTTTCCCCTTCTAACCGTGTATGCCTCTTGATTTTAAGACCAGGAAAAGGCATCACTGAAAACTCATGTTCTTGGACCAAACAAAAATGTGTCAGAGTTTACATTTGTGATACTGGGGTAAAATCACATTTTTCCATTATAAAAGCTCTCTTCATCATTTAAATGAAAGAAAGAAAAGGGAAATCTCATCATTTCAAGCCTAGCATTTAGAAGTGATCTCATTTCTTTTCCCTGTTTTTTGAGGCAGTCTAATTTGTGAGTCCTGGACTAGAAAAATGAGAACTTTGATGCAGTAGGTGTAAAAAAATCATCAAAAAATGAGCATAAAGAAGGTGGTGAGTAGATGGATGATATTGTGAGTGACTGACAACTCTCTTCATGTTACATGATTACAGCCCTTGCAAATGGGCTTTCCAAAATTGTGAGACTCTCAGGTTTCCAGCAGCTTGTTCAGACATGGTATCTCTTTCGCTAGAGGTGATAACAGAGCTGTCTCTGCTTAATGTTATGAGGAAGCAGATTTAACTGAGATGCCTTAGCATTATTTGATATGCTTTTAAATACCCTTGCAATCATTCCTTAACAGCTCCCCACAGTGTGAACAGGATTAGCTTCTGCAGCCCTGCTTGGTAACATCAGATGCTCTGCTCTTTCTGGAACTTGAGATATGCAAACACCTGACAGTTTTACTGACCAGTGTCTGTAAAATATTCATTATTATTAGATTTATGGCTTACATGTCTCTTGGACTGGAATTTGTGGGGTATGCCCAGCCACTGTCCTGGAGGGATGTCTGCTGAGATAAGGAGAGTGAGCAATCTCCCAGCAGGACTCCCTGGAAAGGCAACTACTTCTTGGGTTATGGCGAGGAAAGGTAGACCCACAGTCCTTTGGGAGACACTGTGCAGATCGTTCTGCAACCCGTTGGTCTGTCCCAGACCCTCTGTAATCCATTGGTCCCCTTGCTGATCCCCTGTATCCCTATAAAAGCAAGATCAATGGGTCCCTGTGGCTCAGAGAGAGGGGCTTGTCCCTGGCTCCCCCCTTCGCTGGAGGGGACCCACAATAAAGCTACCTTCGTGCGGAACCAGCCACACGAGCCTTCTCGTCTCTCTCTCTGGTCTGGCTTGGCCTGGAGGCTGCCCTGCAGAGCTGAGCTGGAATCACGAGCTGACAATCACTAAAGAGCTGACAGCCTCTGCAAGGGCTCCTCTGCCAGCAGCTGAGGGAAGACACCGGACCTCGGGAAGGCGATTCCTTTCGGGACCATCTCCTTCCTGGGTCACAGCCTCGGACCCCATCACCAGCTGTAATAGGAATTTATTGAATATTTTCTGCATTTTCACTGTGAAATTTTAATTTACTGTTCTTAAGGTGTAAGTCCAGACACACTGCTTCACGTTTTTAAACGAACAAGAATAGTACCGTGAAAAAACCTGTATTTTTCTCTCTATTCTTATATTTACGACTATTGCACTGAGGCTTTACTCGTAGTTAAATCTCCCATCTTTCCTTCAGATACAAAACATTGTGCTTCCTGGGTGTACATGGTGAATAATAGGAACTTGCTTGAAAAGAGATTTGGGTTCTCCACACCAGAATTGGATTTCTCCAAAAGCAGGAAAACTTCCAGCAGATGTTATGTTTGTTTTGAACAGAGAAAGGAAGGAAGTGGGCACTGACATCACAAGGTGTGGCAAGTATTGCAGTCACAGTTTTTCTCTAGCGACGTAAGACTGCCTTTGGTTAAGCCATGCTGGAAGTAACTCTTAACTGTGGAAACTCTGACAGCTCTCTGCATGGTACAGGAGATTAATTCAAAGCCAAGTGCAAAACAAAAACACATGCTTATTCATCAGCCTAGTTGTACGGAAGTGATCCTAATGTGTACCTCTGGGAAAGAGCAGACTCATTACAATATCAAACCAGAGAACTTCCCATAACCAGAAAGCCTTGATTCTCTCAGACCTTTTCATTTTACCACTTCTTCCCCTACTGCGCTCATTAAACATTAAGGAAAGAAAATAATCAAGAATCTAATAAATAGGAGCCTCTCTTTTAGCTGGCCATCTGGTTCAGGTGGATAATTATCTTCTGACATCTGTTCAGTGACATGCACTATATAGCAGTATTTAAATTTGTGATCTTATGCCAGTTTCTACTGGACACAAATATATCTGAAGCTGCAGTAACATTCTAGGGGTCTGCAGGGTCACCTCTAGGAAGCACCCAGCACATTTGAATTCTAATATTGCCAAATGGTAACCAACAAACCAAATCTGTTTACTGGCAGTTCAACTTGTCAAAAGATGTTCTCCCTCAACCTCTGGCCTTGAAAGGGAACAGTGAGGATGTTAAAGGGAAAAATTTCTTGACTTTATATCTCCATTGTATTTTCTGCAACATTATCATTGCCCCACCAGGAGTCTACAAGGCTCTCATCATTTTTCCCAAGGAGGCTGGCAAAAAAATGTGCAAAAGCATCTTAGCATCTGCCCAATTTTTCCAGCCTAACAAAGTCAAACATGCATCAATTGCAAAATTGCAGTGCTGACCCCCACATGGTCTCCTATTAACTCACCAACTCCTGTCACTGTCAGGTGTTCACTCCATTTGAAAAGGCTCTTTCTCTGTCATGAGTTTTGTGATTAAATGCTCTCTGCTGAAAATGCCAGGTTATTGAGTGGGAAATTGTGAACGGGAGAAGTTCTTTCTTTGATAAACAAAGCCATTTCCGAACATTTAAGAAAAGAAGTTTCAGGATGTTTTTCTTTAATAGTTTCTAGTTTTTCTTCTAGTCCAAATCAGCTTTCAAAATGCAGGTAGTCCATGCTAAACAGAGGTAAAGATGATCAATGGTAGAAATAAAAGCTTAGACTCTTTGAATGAACTGATCTATAACTGGTTTCAGATACCCATTTCATCCCATTTTACAGCAGTGCTATAATGCAGCTACCTGAGCAATTTCTGCTCAGCAAATTTGCAGTGAGTTTCAGAGGTCATATGGTCTCTGCCTTGGTACTGTTACCTGGGAGTATTTCACATAAATCCTCTGTAGGACTGTGCTCAGTGACAAGCACAGTCTTCCCCTTTGACCAGTCCTGTCAGCACACCTGGGATCACTTTTCCCTTGAAAGCACAGAAAATGTCACCACCTCTTCCTTAGGTGTTTTCCCAAAACTTGCTGCAGGGTTGAGAGTGACAAAGTCTTGCTGTGTTTGGAGCTCTAACTCAAAAGACAGCACCTTTGCAGCCTGTATAATCTTTAATCCAGTAGCAAGCAGCCCCCATAGTATTGTAGACACTTTAACATAAACCATTCCCCCGTCCCACATGAAAACAAATAATTGTATGCTGGGGCCTTGGCGGCAGAACACGCTGCACAGAGGAGCCACAGGCAAATGCTGGGGATGTGGATGCATACCTGTCTCTGTCTCCCTGAGTGTGGATGATAGGCACAGTACCACGGAGTGGCTGGAGCCAGCAGGCACCTCTGGTCCATCCCTATCTCCAGCAGGGTCAGCTAGACCTCGTTGTCCAGGACCATATCCAGGTGGGTTTTGAGTATCTCCAAGAACAGAGACTACACAACCTCTCCAGACAACCTGTGCTGGTGTTAACTTCAACTTCACAGTAACAACATTATTTTTATTTTTGCTTCAGTTCTGTGCATGTTGCCCCCAGGCAAGTCACTTTGTACCACTGAAAAGATCCTGGCTCACTCTTCTCACTTTCCCATCAGATGTTTATATACACTGGAAAGTTCCCCCAGAGCTAGGCCCAGCCCATTGCTGCCCCATCCTATACAGGCTCTGATCAACCTTGTTTTGATGCTCCGCCCTCTGCCAAGTCCTCCAAGAGACGAGTGTTGCTGCTGGACTTTGGACAGTTACCCAGAAATGACACCCACTCCACATATAACTATTTCATGTTGTACACAGCACCTCCTGAGGTCATATTCATGATCTGGATGAAAGATCAGTGGGGGTTTTCAGTCACCCTTCTCATATTATAATGATTTAAGGCAACTCGTCTTCATCACACTTAGCAGGGTCTTATACATGAATAGGAAAAGAAGGATTTACATGTAAAACCTGATATTCCCTTTGTTGTCTAATTAGATACATTCCATTTTCAATTGTTTTGAAGCAATTGTTTCAATTTTTTGGAAGTAAAATCGAAAAGAAAAATCCATAGGTCAAGGTTAGAGTAGAGATCAGGTTGATATTGCTAGAGACAAAAGCTAAAAGAACTGGCTAGAAACAACACATACTATTCTTTCTTTAGGTATGATGTGACTCATACACTCATAGAATCATACAAAGGCTTGGGTTGGAAAGGACCTTGAAGATCAGCTAATTCCAAACCCCCCAGCCGTGGGCAGGGACATTTTTCACTAGACCAGGATGCTCAGAGCCCCATCCAACAGCGTGTTGAACCCTCCCAGGGGTGGGGCATCCACAGCTTCTCTGAGCAACCCTCTGTCTCCTACTCAGTGTGCAACAGTTACTAAAATAAGTCTCAGAATATATTTCCTTCTCAATTTTCCTCACCTTCTAACCTACTCCCTTCCTCACCAATATATTTACCTTGAGGGAGAAGGAGGGAGAAGACAAACAGTATTTAAGATCTGTACATAGCCATTAGGATCCAAGGTTCATGTAAACCAGCTAAAACTTATGAACAACATTTTATGTAGCACTGCAAAACATTATTTGAAAGGAAATTCAAGGCTTTTGCAAAAGAGTTTTGGCACAATGTTCTAGAGCAATCTATGAAATAGCTCTGCCTCCTTTTCTCCTTGGCAGTTTCGTAATGTGTATTTCATGGACAGAAACTCTGCTTGTCTTTAACAATCTCAAGAGTTTTATATAAATCCAGCATCTCTTCCTTCTTTAAGGTTTATGGAAATCCAATTACTTTCCCCCACAGAATAAAATCTATCACACTAAGTCAGTGTAATACTTAACTTTGTGTACAGTGGCAGTTCATTTGTCAGAGCTGTGAAATATTGCATTTTAAGGACAGCAATCAAGCTCTCCAGATGTAATTTCTGTTGACATTCTGCCCAAGGTGCATTTAAGCTTAGAACTGGACTTTGCGATTTAGGAATATTATAGAATACACTTAGAACAAATTACTTATCTGAAAGCAGAAAAACTACATTAGTGCAGCATGCAGGTGTCTCAATTATACTCCAGCATATGTGCTTTAACTTTTAGTGCAGAGGTTTTCTAATCCAATTATCCTTGTAAATTTATTCATAACAGAATCTACATTTAATTATTTGCTAAGGTAACTGTGGTCCATTTTTACCATGTCATCACGTGTATCTACTGCATTTTCAAATCAAGCCCGTGAGGATGTAATATTTCAAATCAGGCTCTGTGCAATTAAACAAAATCAATGATTAGGTAATTGTTATTTTGTGTTACATGCAGTAAAACCACTTCTTTTTTTTTTTTTTCCCTCTTGTAAATCCCAGGGATTTTTGCACTGATTTCCTTCCTGTAGATTAAGAAGGTCATTTTCAAATGGTTAAACATAAACACATATATTTTCATCACATTAACAACCTCCTGTCTGAGCATGGTTAAATGAGGCATTTGCCAATCGTGAGATGCTGCTCTTCTATCCCATTTTATTTGGAGGCAACTGTTCCAGCTGGACTGGCTGTCTTACACAGAAGATGATGACGTTGTTAACAGGATACAGGTTCTTCCAACCATCTGTCTCTAATGGCAAGATGCTGGGCTATCCTCAGCATCTTCCTATTGGCTGGGATTTTCAAAGGTGATGAAGAAGATAAAATTTCTGTTCTTGTTTCTTTGTATCTGCCAATCAAACACAGACTTCTCCGGTAATTCTAACTTTCTTGCGGTGAAGTCTGCTTAATGACCTAACTATTCTCAATCCATGAAGACTGGTGAGTACTACATTTCCACAGAGGCATGCAAAGGATGTAAAAGAAAAATCTGAGGAAGCCAATGGTGTTCTTGTGTCATTCATACAGCAATTGTACCTCTCAGCTCAGACCACTGGATATTGAACTCCTGCTTTCCATCTTCAATGAGTGTGCAGCTATGTTTGCCCTGGACCTTTGTGCAAACCTAGCAACAACCTCAGAGCATCAGCTCTCACAACTTCAAAAACCATAGGTCAGAAATCAAAATAATGGGAGATTAACCTAAAAATAGAACTAAAACCACTGGATAACACGGGGCAGCAATCTTTTATTGTCTTTTTTCTGCCCATTTTTCATACATTTCACAATTTGGAAAGTCAATGTGAATGTCTTGCAAAAAAATTACAGCCCCAGATTTTGTGATGCTGCTTTGACTTCCTCGTTTGTTGCTCTCTTCACACTCATGTTCCAAAGGTCACCTCATGCCACCTTGCCCCAGCTGCCAGCATTCCTGCATGTGCTGGTTTGGCCAAATTTAGAAATATATCCTCTGAGAGAAGGCAAGTTACAAACCACCACTCCCCCACCAGGTTTGGGAAAAAACCTTTTTCCTCGAAGGAAAGTGAAAGAGATAAAAACTATTTATTTAACAAACACACAGGGAAAAAAAGATACTAATGCTAAATAATGAAACCTCTAGCTGTAGAAAGAAAACCTGGGAAAATTTCAGAGTCCTTCCGTAGCCTCTCTCTCCCCCTCCTTGGAGCTGGGACGGGGTGGTGGGCCCACCTCCAGGGCCAAGGCCTCGGTGGAAATTCCTCCCAATGTATTCTGATGTTGAAACAGTCCAGCAGAGAAGAGGGGAAAAAAAACGAAGTCCCAGGAAAACAAAAGTTCAACTCTCCGGAGGAAAAGGAGCTGAAAAACTGGCCGAAAGCTGGCTGGAAAGAAAGCAAGCCGGGTGCTTCCCTTCGCTCTCGCTCTCCTGCCGCGGCCGAACGCAGAGAGCCGTCTCTGTCTCTGTGTGACCTTGAACAAGCTGCAAACTGCTCTGAAGAAGCTTTGCTCAGTTTTTCCTCCCCCCTCTCAGGCTTAGTTTAAAGGTATAGAAAGGCACAAGAATTAATTCCTGGGTGTAGGGCAGCGATATGGGATACAATTCATAAAGTCACCCCAAGACAGTGCAGATGTCCTCCACTCCTTTTCCATGCTGGCAATGAATTCCCTATTCTGCATGTGATGGCTGGAGCAGGGTTTCTTCCAACACCCTCAGAAAAGCATTGCACTGGGCTGCAAATGCTTCTGCCATCTGTTGCACCGAAGGCTGTACCCATGTCAATGCCACTGAGGGGACATCACAAGTGACTGCAATATATGCTCTGAGGCTGCTGTTCTTTCTCCTGAGAGAAATACTAATCCCCTAACATCAGGCTGCCTTTTTAACCATGCCTGAGCACTGGCAACCCTTTACAAGAATTAATATGAGTTACTTGTGATCTCCTGATGATAAATTTCATATCCCTAGGACACATGGAGCAACCCTCACAGTTATTTAGCCTTGCTGTAACCAGAAAAACAGCTCAGCTCTCTTTCAAAGTGAAAGCTTACCACAACCGTGTTAAGTGTAGCAGACTCCCCATTTTTTTTAGCCTATTTCCCAACCACTTCAAAATTACCCTTCTGCAGCCAGAGGGGGCTGCAGACAGGGGGTCTTCACTGCTCCTAGAGAAGACATCCTCCATCAGACCCTCTTGCTGGGCCATCAATGAGCCTTGGCAAAAAGGGAAGCCTGGGAAATGGGGGATTATTACTCCTTAATACCATAATCATGAGTCTTGAAAGAATGTACTATTTTCCAGTTTCTTTTGGAAAAAGATAACTCACCCACTGGGATTTTTATTAGCATATTTAATACCTTGCCTCCTTCAATGGAGATGGATGTGATTAACGTGTTCTTGGCGGCTGTGTGTTTCTTTCTCTTCTTAGCTGGCTCCAAGAATATCAGAATTAAGACTGAGAAACTGTTAAAATGCAAAGCTTCAAAAGCTGTATACAGCTCCAGTTTCCCTGAAGACTCCAAATGAAGTAAGGAAGAGTTCAAGGGGACAGCTGAGACTCAACCTCTGACATGAGATGCAGTATTAATGTTACATTGCTAATGGAATAATCCTGTGCATAGACTAACCAAAAACTTTTGTTCTGTCTTTTCTCCCAGAGGAAACACTTTACAGTGAAAAAGACAACATATAAAATAAAATACAGATAGAGCAGTGTAAGTGATAGGTCAGTAAAACAGAACTGTGTAGAAGCAGAAGCATTAGGGTTGGAGACTTGGCAGCAGGAAGTGATAAACATTGAGGGGGAAAGAGATCTGTGGAGTTGGGGTGAGGATGTGTACTGGATAAAGAATGTATTTACCAGCAAAGGAGTGGCTTCACAAGAAAATAGTGGGGAGCAATGGAGACACGCTGAGGCTGACCAGGAGAGAACTGGTGGATTGTCAGTTTGGGTCAGAAGATGGGGGAGAGGATGCCTCAAGGTGGGTAACAATGGGAAGCTGACAAGGACGTGGGCAGATGACACAGGGAGGCATGCAGGACGAGCTGAGCAAAGGCAAGCAGCTTTCTGTGGGCTGGTGTTAACACGAAAGCTTCTCCCTACAACACCGGTTATTTGAGACTTACTGTCAGCCTTCTGGCAGAATGAGACGTGACCCTCTCCTTCCTTTATACGCTTTTTCTTCTGGCATCTTCAACACCTGTGCAGAACCCCGACTTTTGGCCCCCAGAGAACGTTTCATTCTTAGAAATGAAATAATACAGCCTTTTTTTATATATGAATCATCAAAAACCATAGTATGGAAAAGCATAGGACAATAGAGAAAGAGACAAAATGAACACAAAAGCATCTAGAAGACCCCAGAGAGGCAGCAGGTCACTTGGGAGGTTCAAGGGAAAATGTGATCTCTCCCTGAAGGCAGGTGAGGGTGCAGGGATGGACTGGAACAAAAAGAGACCTCTATTTCTGAATAGCCCAGGGTCTGATTTTTCCAACAGCCTACACCTAAGTGGAGAAGCCAGAATGTTTTTGCACAGTAATTTTCAAAATCTGTAGTAATTTGGAAAATATTGTACTCTTAGAAGAATGAATTTCATGCTGTTACGATTGACTCAAATGGCATTCATAAATCACAAATCACCTTCCTAAAGAAAAACATTTTTCAACAAAGGCCATTTTACAGGCAGTGGGCATTTAAAGATGTTATGGCTAAAAAGTATTGGACTTCAGTGCACATGCTTCTGAAACTTTGAGAACACTTTGAGAAACCTGGGACAGGGAGAGGGAATACTGGAGACTTGTGTTCCTTGCAAGGCTGCATAACTGTTTTCCATTGCATTTTCAGAGATTCTGGTATCAATTCCTGCAGCTGGCAAATGTGTGAGATAGATGAGAGCTGAAAGCAGTGCATAAGCAGCAGCTCAATCACAGCCATCACAAAGGCTTTGTAGAGACCATTGTGTCTCAGTGAAAGCTGAAAGTAAAAGAAGTTGGTATCACAGCAGAAATAGATGGTGAATAAAATGTACTTACCTGTAGAAGCAGTTACTAAAATGTTGTGTGCTGAGTTTTTTTATAAATCACTGAGCTATTTTCTTTCTAAACAAGGGAAACTTAAAGGCTTGATTATTTTTCAAAGATATTGATGCTGCAGGTGTGATCACAATTTCTATCTCTGTGTGTATGCTTTTAACAAAAGCACAATCTCACTGCTTTTGAAAGGAAATACACTGCAATCAGACCATAACAGCATTTTTAATCCTGTGCAATGAGCTGAAATAATGAACATGTGGTTGTAAAAGTGAATCAATTTGTGTCTTTGTCCTACCTAGAATACTCTCTTCTGAAAGGCAAAAAAAAAGAAAAAAAAAATTAAGTACTTTAGAACTATATCAGTTTAGTGTAATGTTTAAATGAAAAATGAGGGTTTGGAGCAATTTATTAATTAAAATTTTTTTGAGATGGAGACCATTCATTTTATGTACAGCACTAAACAACTCATTTCCATGTGACTATCCCAGAGTGCTCTTTCCAGTCCTGATTAATGTTTTCTGGGTATTCACCTTTGAAAGAGATATGAAAAAACCTGAATTGTAACATTTGTATTTAACACAATATCTGATCTCTGAGACTGTGCATATTAGATGTAAAAATTTTTTAAAAAGAGATGGGACAAGGCTGATGGATACATTTTGTCAGAGACAGGGTCCACTGCTTGTCCTAGTCAGTCTTGTCAGAATCTCAGGCTAATTGGGCTGGAAGGGACCTTCAAAGGCCACCTAGTCCAACCTCCCTTGCCACGGGCAGATATGTAACTAAAACATGGCTGTAAGGCAGAGTCTGCTGCCAGGGGAAGATCTCAGGTTTTTAGTTGGTTCAGTTTAGTTTTGAGTGGGAGGAATTGAGAATAGATGAAAATTTCTTAGGAGGGGAAGATGATTTCCACGAAAGTGATTTTGCATAATAAAATTCATTAGTCTGAGGAATTGGCAGAGAAAAAGCAGCAGAATTAGTTATGGAGTGAAAAAAAGCAAACTAAGAAAGTAGGAAATTGGTGGAAAGAATTTCTAGACAAGTCAACTGTTTAAAATACACAGATGTGCCAAAGACTGACAGCTATTAAAGGAGATTATGTGAAAAGCAAAGTGGCAAGCTGGACCATTGCAAAGGAAGAAAATAAGAGAATTAGACCAGTAGAATTATCCCAGGAGTTCTTTAAGGAGTTGAAAATCAAACAGATATTCTGAAAAATATGGGAAAAAAGAGCAGACTTTAAATCAAAGAGGATAAGGTTAAAAGTGAAGACTACAGTGAAATTAAGGGAACCAAGAAAGAGATGCAGTAACTGTAGTAAGAGCAAATCTTGATCTACCAGCTCAAAAGAGAAAAAGCAAATTAATTTATGCAAAAAAATAAGAGGTATGATGTGCTTTCTTGGCATAAAAAGAGTTAACTGCAATCATTGAATTACTAACTTTCATCTAAGTTGGTGATAGAGGAATAGGAAAGAAAAGAAAGTGGTTTTTACAAGAGATATATTCAAGCCATCTGATGGAGAGGACTGCAAGAAGGAAAACAACAGACTTACCTTTAAAAAGCAGAAAAAATGAACCCACAAAATCACATACCCATCAGTTCAGCTTCGATCCACTGAAAGCATGGATCTAGAGGATAAGAGGGAATAAAAACAGCCAGCACAGACCTGTAAATAATGCATCCCACCAAACCAGCCTACTTCTTTTCTTTGGCAGGGTAGCCAGCCTTGTGACTTTAGAGGGTTGATATGATTCATTCTGGTTTTAGTGAGGTTCTTATAACTGCAGTAGACAAATACCCTGCAGATGCAATCATTGAAAGTGGGTGTATGGCAACGTGATGAAGTCCTCTTCACAAGAGTTAATCAAAGATTCTCTGTTACTCTTCAAGGGCATTGAAGTGTGGTTGTACAGGGGTCAGAGCCATTAGCAGTTTTGAAATTGTGTTTAATAGCTGAGATGATGGAACAGAGCATGTGAACATCAGATTTGAGAACGACACCAACCTGAGTAAAGAGAAATCACAAGGAAGGACAAGAATGTAAAGTGGTTCTAAGTGAGATGAAACTCAATAAAATCAAGAATGCTAAATTTAGGCAGAAGGCTTCCATGTATAATGGGACATATCTGGCTGAGTGTCAGTACTGCAGGAAGAACCCACACGGAGTTATAGGATGAAATGATGAAAAAAAAAAAGAGATTTTATTCAGGAATACAGATTTAAAAAAATTAGTAAGATGGGAT
Source organism: Corvus cornix cornix (assembly GCF_000738735.6). NCBI lineage: Eukaryota > Metazoa > Chordata > Aves > Passeriformes > Corvidae > Corvus > Corvus cornix. The sequence continues at coordinate 79,348,948 of NC_047056.1, read as the reverse complement.
CACACTTACAGCTGTAGAATTCTGAAGTGGATGTCACTGATTTCTTGGAGTCGTACATAGTACATGACATCTGAAGGCTGTTATTTAGTAAAATGATAGGAAAATGAAGGAGTCATGAAATGACCTCCAAAAATGTGAAGAGGTTTACACAAGTAATTTATGTGGAAAAGGGAAAAGTATTATTTTTTCTGGAAAATGACAGTATGAGCAGGCCAATAATTGAGGAAACAGGACACAATGATGTTATAATCTGATGAAACAGGAAAGTTGTGATCAGGTGTTCTCCTTTCCAGCACAGCAGGAAATCTGTTCGCTGTTCAGAAAGACAATTTAGGATAAGTATTTGGAAAAACCTTCAAGCAGGATGCTGAGGAATTGGGCAAAAGCTAACTAAAGAAGTTACAGAAAGTCCTGCTCTATAGTTTCTGAAGAATGTGTTAGTAAAAAAATGTGCTTGGGGTTGGCAAAGGTACATTCAGTCCTGCCTCAAAGCAGACTGCAGTAAACCCAGGAGTCTTCTGCTGACTGACTTCTACAGCTGTCCTCCCTTTCTGGTGTTTTCATCAGGCTCCCCCTCCAAACAAAGAATCTGTAATGTGTCTCTATCCCTACTATCTTCTCCAGGCTTCCCATTTCACTGTCTCCCATTGCTCCAGGAAACCAAGAAAGAAACTGGTGCCTGTCAATGAGAAAAAGGAGGAGGTGCACACTGGCACCCCAGGTCTTGGACATCTTTAGATGCATGCAGTTATCCCCACCACCCCCAGGACTCCAAAGGATGCAGGATCCCCCCATGTAACAGCTGAATTGACAAAAATTCATGAATATTTATGCACATTCAATACCTCTGCTCATCTTTGTTTCTTACAAGATACTGGAAGGTACATTAATGATGCAGGTGGCAGGGGGAACTATGAACTACGGGTGTCAATGGGGAGAGGGGGTGCCAGCCTTTGCCATTCACCATCCCTGAGTCTGCACAAGCTCAGAGCCTCCCACACCTGCAGGCAGAATGCTCTCTGAGAGAACAAAAGGCAGTGGAGCTAGAAAGAGTGGAGAAGCCGGAAACTTGTGCTGAAATTATGGCCCCAGCACAAAAGTTTCAAGTGCCAGGTAATTCAAAGCAACTTTTTCTGCAGTCAGTGAGTTGGGTTTTTTTCTTAAATTATATAAATAACTGCAAAAACATATATCCTTGGATGCTCTAAGGACTAGCTGACAACACAGTTTACTGTGTTGTTTAATATCATTACTCTATTTCCTTCTGCTATTTATCTCACAGTAACAAAATACAGGGGAAGACAGCCCGTAAGTATTTTTTACAATTATCCTGTTAGTGTAGTATCTCAGATCTCTGCACTAGAGTATCTGTGTGTGTTCACATTCATCCCTTCAGGAAAATATTTCTCTTGTGTTGAAAAGAACGGTTCTTAGAAATTAGAACCATTTCACACAACAAAACAACACACAACACAACAAAGTGTTTTAATACAGCGATAATGCTGTGCTGTGATTGTGTATGTACTTTTGTGGGGTTTTTTTTAAGAACAACTCAAACATCCAGTGTCCCAGAAATAAAATCATGGCCTTAACCATTGTTATACGCTTAACTCAGCCACTATACTCAGTATATCCACAGAAGACATATTTATGCTTTCCATTGTGCAGGGTTGAGCAGCATCTACCTCTGTTTGCCTTATGTTCAGCTATTTAGCCTTTCAAAAAAGTCTGCCTGTGCTAAACCACATGCTAAGCCATCTTGTGTGCATTACATCATAACCATATTTCCCATCTGTAAACCCATAAAGTGCTTTCGAATCGTTGTCACTGGATATAGCTGGCCTTAATGGGACAGGAAGGAAGCAGAGTAAAGGCAGCGTGGCTGTGCACTGCAGTGCTATATTTCTTGGTTTTCCAATATTCTGAGTGTTGCTGAGCTCAGTATTCTGGAAGGACAAGACTTATCTCACTGACTAACTCAGAAAGGATTTATGAAAAAAAATAATTGCCTCTGAAACGGCGAAAATTAAGTAGCGTGGACCCAAAATGAATGCTTGCAGGGTCTGCACACTCTGTGGCGCACTGCAGCACTTCAGTGGCATGGCTAAGCTGGTTTGCTTTTTTTCTCAGTAATGTGTGGGGCTCATCTGCAACTGGCTTTGCATTATAGGTATTACCTGCAACAGATGTGCTGATGTCAGATGTGTTGATGACACCAAGCTGAGTGGCACAGTTGACGCACTTGAAGGATGGGACAAGCTCAAGAAATGGGCCCATGGGAATCTCATGAGGTTCAATAAGAGCAAGTGAAATGTACGGCGCCTGGGCCAGGGAATCCCCAGTATCAACACCAGCTGGGGGATGAGGAGAGCGAGAGCAGTCCTGCTGAGAAGGGCTTGGGGGTGCTGGTGGATGAGAGGCTGGGCATGAACCAGCAATGTGCACTTGCAGCCCAGAAAGCCAAACGTGTCCTGGGCTGCACCAAAAGCAGCGTAGGCAGCCGGGCGAGTGAGGGGATTCTGCCTCTCTACTCTGCCCTCATGAAACCTCACGTAAAACAGTGCATCCAGCCCTGGGGTCCCCAGCACAAGAAGGGCATACCCTTGCCCTGTTGGAACAAGTCCAGAGGAGACCACCAAGTTGATCTGAGGGATGGAGCACCTCTCCTATGAAGGAGAAGTTCACATGGGAAGCAGATGTCAGAAAATATCTGTTCTGCTGATGAATTAAAATAAAGTTCTGCTTCCCTGGAGTTCAGAGTAATGCTAGCCAAGCAGCTGGTGGCATCCATGAAATGTGGGACTCCCACCCTATATTTTGGCAGAAGTCTTAAGGAGCACAGGTATTTTCTTCAAACAAAAAGGAGTTCTGGATGAATTGAATTCCCCTTCTCTGAACCTCTGTTTCTAGAGTGCTCGTTGTATATGGACACTGGTGCTGTCAAATTTAACTTGCTGAAACATTTGCAGAGCTAGTTTTAAGCTCAGGCAAATAAGCTGCCCTGCCAGAAGTAGTGCATTTGATGTGAGATGGGATAGTATTTGACAGCAGAAGGGCTGAATTCCCAAAATCCTCAGCCAAGGCTCCTTTAGCATGACAAGGCGTGCACACCTTTTGCAAGGAGAGTATCTGCAAGCATAATTGGTTTGTGTTGGTGTCTGCAGCTCTGACAAAAATTGGAACTGAATATCCAGTTTTCCGGTGGATTTTGTACAATATAGGACAATGCTCAGCACGGTGAACAGAGAATGGATATTTTTCAAAGGCTGGTACTAAGAGCTCTCTCAAGGTCCCAGCAAGGGTGTAACAAGCAGCTTTAGCCAGGAGGAGTGTTCATGCAAAAAATTGATGTGACAGTGATCTCCAAAATCCCATTTGCTTCCACTTCTATAAATGGAAGCTTCTTTCCCTTGGAACAATACCTAAAAAAAAAAGCATCAGCATTTAGAAATAGTATCCACACAAGAAAAAGTTTAAGTGGTGTAGAAAACACCAAAGCTCTCAAGCTTCACTTGAGAGTTATAAAACTACAGGGTCTGCTCAAAACTTGCCTTCTACTGAAGTTAGACTTTACCCAGTGTGGTAGAAGGAGACTGCAACAAAATTTATCTTTTGAATTAAAAGCAGAGGATATTTGTATTGGAAGCCTAAAAACATGAACAAAACAAAAAAAAATAAACAGATTTAAAAAATAAACAATTAAATCCCAGAAGAAAAAGAAAATGTTCTTATCTCAGCAACAACAAATTTATGCCAAATTCATGGAACCTGTTCAGAAGGCTTTATATTTTTGTCTTTTTGGGGGAGAGGTGATAAAAATTCATCTTGTTTGATTCTGGTTTTGGAAAAGAAAGCAAAAATAAGGATCAACGATCAGTGATGATAAACCACTGGGCTTTCATAACGTGGCAGCACTTGCTCTGTGTAAACACGTAACTGTTGCAGTTCTGTCCACTCCAACCATCTCTGAGCTGCCAGTGGACACTCCTGCCTTCCAGCTCCTCATGTTGCCTCTCCCTCTCTCTGAACTTCTCACTGCAGTTCAGGTTTTTGGTCCCTGTATTTATCACTCCTCCCAGACATTAGCTACATGAAGAGCCACATTTCTATTCTACGCTGTAGTCCCACCCCTTTCCTTCTTGCACCGCTCTCCTTTTGATACTACTTTTCTTACCCAGCTGATTCCAGTCTTTTTCAGCCCAATAAATCTTCATCCAGTTTCAGCATTTCCCTTAACAAAGGGAGTTCCCAGTATTGCCTCCATCTCCATTTCTACATCCTTCCCAAGTTTCCGTTGTTCACATCTTCTATCAGCTTCTCCAGCACAGCTGATCCTACACTTTTCTGCCCTTCCATCCATGACAGGGTCTAACACTGACCTTTTGCACATATCTCTGTTTTCGTCTAAATGTGCTTCAAGTGTGTAAATGTGTGCTTATGATGTCTCAGCTTATAACTAAAAAGGGTCTGTAGTGTAGCAATGTCCTTCAATACTTTAAGCAATAATCAAGTGCACAAAATTTTGTGAGGAAAAGAAAATTAATTTTTTTTCTCCTTTCTCTGTGAGGAGAGAACAAACAATTTAAGAGGAGCTTTCTCCCTGAATGTCCAGCAATATTTAACTACATGCAGGGGGAGCAACTTCTCAACCATAGTTCCTTTCAGGATATCTTGGCTTGTGCTTACCCCTCATGGAAGAGCTTGGTGGAATTCCACCCACTGAAGAGGGAGCTTGAAGCACTGACACACCAGAGCGTGGGAGGTTCCCAGGAGTAATGTGCCATTTTCTGGGATGCAAGTACACCACACACATGTTACGGAATATTGTTTTCTCCATTTCATTTGTCTTGCTCTTGGTGCTTTTAAAGACATTTATATGTGTATATTTTCCAGGACAAAAATATATTACTAATAGACCAACTATTTGCATAACAATACCAACAAAAACAGCAGTATTTGTGTAGAAACCAGAAATGTTCCCAAAGCTTTGAGCACACTGAACAGTTGGTTGCCTTACCTGTTGCTGACCAGCTGTGTGACATCTTGAAATGAGAAGAAAGCATATAGGTTTTCTTGCTGGTGTCCCTCACTGTGCCTAGTACTGTGTGTGGCAGTCCTTTGAGAAAAAAGGGGCTGCAGAGAGGCCATTAGGCACAGACAGATGCAAGGTTTGGTTACAGTCACAAAAGAAGTACTGGATCATGTAGATAAGTTCTACCTCCCCACAGAGAGGTGTAAGTTACCATACCTAACCATGCTATTGGCAAGTGAGGTGATTAGACAAGGTTCATTGCCTTGACTCCTCTGCAGTCCATAGAGAGAAAAATATCTCCAGAAGGGGTTTTGTTTCATCCTGAGGTGGGAGGGTAGGAAAGGAGGAATGACTCATCTTCTGGGTTTGCACCTCTGTCTTTATTCGCTGTGGAGGAAGCTTAGTGATGAGTTATCACAAGGTGTCCAGCCTTGTGAATTGCATGAGACAAGTCACACTCAAAGTACCTGTGGCAAACTGGGTCATTGCTGGAGGAGCTGGGGCCCTGCAACAACTGTATTCAGAAAATTCAGAAAATTCAGAAAATTCAGAAAATTCAGAAAATTAGGTGTGCAGCCACACTTGAAGCCAAAGATCCTGACTCCTTCTGTGATCAGTATCCTTATCTGGGGTTCAAGCCAGGAAGAGAGGCTGGAGGTGAATTTCTTCAAAAAAATTATCTCCCAAACCACGCTTTTGGGTTAGTTGAGAGAAATCTAGCAGTCTACTAGCTACTAAGTAGTCTGTAACTCATTTATCCTTAACACTCTGTTGTCTTAGTGTTTACTTGTAAAGAGTACTGGTTAATGGCTATTCAGCAAAAAAACAAGGACAGGAAACAGAAAAATAAATAAATCAAACACAGAGATACGGAAACCTGAAAGACTGATTGATGGGCCACATAATGAAGCGCTCAAGTACAACCTTGAAGAGTCAGATGTTCAGACTCAACTTTGTAAAGGTAAGAAGGCAAACAAGATTACAAAGTGTCTTGTGGGAAAGAGGCATCTTATTATGAATTGAGGGGAAATGTGTGACTGTTTAAAACTTATTACATAGGATTTAGGGAAGAACTAAAAGGAGGCATCAAGGTGAACGGGGAAGGGACAAGTGTGGGGAAAAAGGTGAGCGTGGAAGGGACAAGTGTGGGTACTGGAGGGACCACAGGACTGGGGTTGAGAATTTCACCCATTTTTTAAGGAATATGCTGGACATATACTCCCTTGATAACTGGGATACTTTGGAGAAGGACTAGAAAGAATATCTTCTTCTGCACACAGGGCTTAAATCACTGACAGTAAAAATAATTGCCCCAGATGAGTCCTCCCTCGTGTTGTTCCAGTTTGCCCATGGTGGATCTGTAAGCAGTAACAACTCTTGATATGAAAGACCCCAAGGCATGAAATTCAAGTTTTTAATTTTAATTTTTAAAGTTAGGCAAATCTTTCACATAAAATGAGATTTATTTTTTTTTATTAATCAGATATTCAGTTAAGCTGTTTTGATTTTCTCTGTAGTCAGCAGGACTCTGCTCAATTAGTACTACAGACAACCTAATCTATGGCAATAATAAAACACCAGAGGAGATTAGTATTAGTTTTTGAATAATGCAAGGAACAAATAGTCGCTGCTTAATTTTCCGTTTGGTTCCACAAGAGTTACCACAGGCCTTAAAAGACTGACAGAAGTATTCACCAGAGTCAAGTGAAGTTCATGACTTTTGGGAGCTTATTGTGGTTTTCCTCTCAGTGTATTTCTCTCATTTACCAGACTGACTCTGGACTACAGTTAATATTGTTGATGTCATCTTCTAATAGGTTCTGTAACTATATTTTTCTGCATTCATTTTTTCCTCAGCCATAGCAGAGGTACTTTCATTCTTCCATCTTCTCAGAAAAAGGTTTATTTTTTCTGCAAAAGCCATTTTTTCTTTCTGATTTCAAGGGAGAGCGTTACTACCTAGGAGATGTTTTTTGAAACATTGTTTCCCAGGTGACTTCTCAAGCCTTGATCTATCCAGAAGTCGCTGGATTATAAAGGATTTTTTTCCCATAAAATTTCAGATCCAATGCCTTGTTTCCATTCATATCTTTTGTCATTATCCAACATGTTTATCTTAATAGTTTCAATAGCATCTTGAAGAAAGGGATAAAAATACCTAAGTGAGGAACATAGAGTACACCACTTTCTCTTGACATGTATTTTGTGTAAATAATAGTTCTTGGCTTGATAGTCTTGTCTTGATATAAGGCAACTGAATAAAGAACCCACTAAATTGTTGTTTTAAAATAACAATGTCTAAATGCCAGGAGCTTGCATTTGAAGAAGGACAAAGAAAGATTAAAATATATCTCCTAGAGAACAGAGCTGCAACTACAGCTATTCTCTTCTTTTTTTCTCATGTCAATAATTCTTATTTATCTCTTTCATGACTAGATTGAGCAAGGAAATAAATTATATGTCTCCAGTAGATTTATTTTAAGAGATATATTGGATTGGGGTCTATAATAAATATTTGAGTTGAAATTACATAGCAGAACCAATAGTTCAGGTTGGAAGGCACATTTGGGGATCATTTAGTCCAACTCTCTACTCAAAGCAGAGCTCATCTGAAAGCTAGATCATGCTGTTTGGCACCCTGTCTGCCTGAGTTTTTAATTTCTGAGGATGGAGATCCTGCAGCCTTCTGGGCAGCCCAGACTTGTGTTCCACTGCTCTCACAGGGGACATATTTTTCTTACATTTGTTTGCAATTTCCTTTGCTTCAACCTGAGACCACTGCCTCCTGCCTTCCTGCTGAGCATACTGAGAAATGCCTGGTTCTGTTTTTGTCAAAACCTCAGTGTTGGTAGTTGATGACAGCAGATGGCTGCTCCTAAGCCTTCTCTTTTCGAGGCTAAACACACATAACTCCCCCCCAGCACTGAAATTGTTCAGTGTCTAAACCTGCTGGAGGTGGTGCAAAGGTCTGGAGGTGCAAAAAGAAAAAACACTTCTGCTGTAATAGTGCTGGTTATCTTACAGTCCTAAATGCAATGGTTTGCTCCCTTAGCTACGTATCCTGCTAATGGTTTGCAAAAAATTTCAGAGAATACCAATTCACACATTGGTTTGAGAAATAAAAAGTTGCTGTCATAACCAAAACAGTGCCTTCTACCTCTCTTCTTCATATGAATTACCCTTTTTATTTCAGCTTTCCATTTTGATTTTATAATTTATGTAGATTATACCCAGGAGAATGTTTGTAATTTCTGTAATGCCCCAAAGTCTGTAGTTTGAGGAATTCTCTCTTTACAGCTGAGGAACACCCAGTTCCCAGCACAGGTCTTCGCAGATGTACATCTCTTGTAATACATTTTGTTACTAATAAAGAACAACATCTCTCATCTACTTGCCATTCTATAAAGACATTAGCAGCTGTACAAAAACAAGAATAGGTAGGGAACAATTAAAAAGCTTTATCCCCAAAAAAAAAACTCCTGCTGCAGAACTATCATTTAATTTTGAATAGTGACCATGCAGAGCTGAGCTAGACCATGTTTGTGGGTAGCAGTAATTTCTTCTATTAGATCATCTAGTACATTTGTAATCTGGAATATTGTTTTTAAACCTGTCATGGAAGTTGGTATCTCACAGAGACTGGCACATAGTGTCCAGCACATCTGTCACTTTAAACGAGACAAAATGCTCTGCATTCAAAAGAGAGCCTGTCATTTTCCTAAACTCACCTTATCACATAGGAGGACAAAATGGTGCACAGGATAGTTGAGGTTGTAAGGGACCTCTCTGAATATCATGTAGTCCAACATCAATGCTAATGCAGAGTCAGCTAGAGAACTGTGTCCTGTCAGGGTCTGAATATCTCCAGGGACACTCCAAAACCTCTATGAGCAGCCTGTGCCAGTGTTTGGTAGGAGGCAATAATTCTTTTTCTTATGTTAAGATGAAATTTCACGGGTTTAAGTTTGTGCCTGCTACCTCTGCTCCTGCCCGTGGGCACCACCAAGAAACCTCTCCTCATTCCTTCTCTTCTCAGGCTGAACAACTTCAACTGTACAGTCATGAAAGATCCTCCAGTCCCCTCAACACTGTTTTGACTTTTTCCTGGATTCAGTCTGGTATGTTCCTGCCTCCCAGGTGCTGAGGAGCCCTGACCTGGACCCACTATTTCAGCTGTGCCTCACCAGGGCTGAGAAGAAAGGAAGGATCACCTCCCTCCACCTGCTGGTAATGTTCTACCTGCTGCACCTCCCAGTGTATTTCATAGGGGATTACATTTCTGATTTTGCTCAGACCCATTTGAGAGAGGTTCTTTTCCCTAATTAATGAACCAGGAGAAAGCTACCAAGCACTCCCAAATGAAGGTATTCAGTATTTTCAGTTTAAAGTAGTACTGCAGATTTTTGCTTTCTGAAATACCTGCAGCTAGTGATTTGTGGGTCTAGCTAATAAAGCAATCTTGGATCTCATAATGAACAGAATAAGATCACAGTTCTCATACAGTGGTTTTAAATAGTTCCAGACAAGATTTCCTCCCCCTGAGTGTTTTTCTGTATATCAGCTTGCTTTGACTTTCTTACCTTACCTCCAGCATATGCCAAGGTGCAAATACTTAACATCACAAACAACTACAAAGTGGCAGTATTTAATGTCAAGTCCACAAATCAGCCCAGAAACATTTTCCTACAAAAGCAATTTTTCTTCATCAGCTGGGCTATTGACATTGAGTAACCACTCACACCGGTTACTTAGTCGCTCTAATTAGTTCCTTGGAAGTATTTAACTCTCCCTACTGACTAGATGGGAAATCTAGGATCTGAACAGTTAGTAATTTGAATCACACATTTAATCAGACACAAAAGTTTCTTTGAGTGATGGTGAGAACACTTTGTCTATTCAGGCCCTCTGAGTTTAATAGAAAGTAAAGATCTATGACATTCTGGCACTGCATTATTTTACAGGCACAGAGAAAAAGCAACTGAACAAAACATGCAAGTTATACAAAACAGCAGTAGAACTGTGACTAATTATCTGCTTAAGTACTGAATTTTACAAAATTCCTGCATAATCCACTGTCTGTTGAAGCAGAGCTTTTTGTTCCAATATTTAGATGTGCGTGAATCTGTATGAGATGTGTAAGTTATTACGAGGTTGCTACTTCTATCTTCATGCCTATGCATCTCTGAGATGAAGGAATAGTAATGCAGTTCTCCTCTGAGAAGAAAACAGGAAAATATATACAAAGATGTTAATTTTTATTAAATAAAGATGGAATCCTAGTATTTTGGACATACAAAAAATGGAATTCGGTTATCAGATATTTCTTTTGAAATAGCCACAGATGAGTTGTTTTCTAAATGAATGGGGTAGCAAAGCTATCATTGTGGTCAGTGACTTTTACTTGCAATTCTGCACCACATCTTTTGATATTCCCTGTTCTTCTAAATTTTTTAACAGCTGAACTTTCTTGAATAATTCTTGGGACTTGTGTATGTGCAAGCTAGGACTAGCACATAGGACTAGTACACACATTAAATAGAAGCTCACTGGCAAAAATAATTCTACTGTCAGGACATATTTTTTCCCTTATTCCCGAACAAAAAACCATGGGTTGTTTTGGGGGTCTTTTTTGAAGGAAAAACTTAGTTCTTCACATGTAATTTAACCTTTCTGCTGGTACTTCAAGAAAGTCTCAGCTAAGGAGGTGTTCTTCTCTACAATTCCATTACTGTTTGCCAGGCAACAACAACCCTGTTGCTGATGGATATCAGTTCCAAATTGTACTGCACAAGAAGTTAATTTTTCTTAGCCTCTAAACTCTATGGAGTGTCTTCACTCCCTTTCCCTGGGTAATAGCAAATGTCTGGAGCTCATTCATATTTTGGACAGAGAACAAAAGAAAGCATGGTTTCATGTAAAAAGCCTGTAAAAAAACGATGAAAAACAGCTTGCAAATTTTTCTCCAGCTTCCAGTTTTCCAGCTGAAAGGGGACCCACTCTTTAACACCTCTTGCTGAAATGGTGTCAGTTGAATTTCCAGGGAGACCTTGGAGGTTTTTTGCTTATTTTTAGAGAATAGTAATAAATAGTCTTGAGAACATTGCTTTAGTCAGCTTTTCTATTTACTTTCCCCAAACACATTTCATAAGATGCTAACAGATTTGGCCTTTCATATGCTGTCATTCCTGCAGGAGTTGAAGTCTGCAAGAACATTTACCTGAATTTGTGTACATAGCAATTATTTCAAATTGTAAAGTTAAGACAGATTTGTTAGAGGGAGGCCAAAAAGGTATTAAAATGAGAACAACAAGCTAATGAATCTGTGTGGGCTCTTTATTGACAGTTCTACGCTTTCTGGCAAGAACCATAGAGAGACAATAATACCTTGCACTGCAGTAATGGTGTCTTAGCACCAAGAGAAAGTTTTACAAACTTTTTACAGCAGGAATGCTTAAATATTCTGACTTTGGGTACACCAAGAGGATACAAATTTCCATTTTCAGAGCTAGGGTTTTGTCTCTGTTGGCAGCACTAACATCAGGTCACAGGGCTCTTCTGGTTCCATGAGGTCATAGCAATATGTCTGTAGCACAGAGCTTACCACATCGGCCATGAGCTGTTCTTCCCACCAGAGCCAGGAGAAGCACTTGGATGGCCTTGGGGCTGCTCATCCTGCTGTTGTATTGCTGCCAGGGAGGAGATGATAAAGCTACTGCAGAATGTGCATGGTCAGTAACAGCTAAATCAAGGACAAACACAAATTGACAGGACATCCAGCAGCTTCTGTTAGGTGGGCAACAGGCAAAGCAATTCCATTAGCTCTGAAACCACAGAGGATGTCAGAGCTGCCACCTTTTTGGAAACAGATATTCATATCTAGCTTGATTTACTTTCTTCAAACAAGAAGTAATGTTTGATTTCTTCAATGGGTATTTGGAACAGATCCTCCCTTCCTTTTTCTTGGGTCAGTTCATGGGATATTTTCTCTTTGGTGCCTCCCATTTCCATCCACTTCATAAGGCCAAAACACATGCCATGGTCCCTTGAGAAACCAGATGGAACACTATCTACTAGAAAGGAGCATAAAAGACATATCAAATCAAGTACTCAGGGCAGTTCACAGTAGGGGAGAGATATATCCAGAATAACAATGACTCAGAGAGTTTTATAGGCAGCAGGGAAATACTGCATCAAGGGAAGAAAAAGTTTAAAATTGCAAATGATTAATAAGCATGCCAATTTTCTACCTCATAACTTTGATAAACTCGTCTAAAGCCAGCTTCCCCTCTAACATGTTCTTTGCAGTACCTAGCAAAGCCAGGTTTGTCCCACTGCAGCCAAAGTAACAGAGAGTTTCTGGATGTGCCCGAGGTAGTCTGTATTTTTGTCTCAAGAGAGATAAGAGACCTGGTGTCCAGAGTCTGTTAGTTGGTTGCTATTTACCACCCAGGTGTCAATCCTGGAAGCTCAACAGGTTTTCCTTTCCATGGGTTCTCTGCCAGCCCCAAAACCTGGTGTTCCCAACAGCAGGGGAAAAGACAGGGCGTGAGTCCACGCTCAGCAGCTTCTGGAGCTCCCCAAAAGCGACAAAGGTGGTTTTGGATCACCTGAGGGATCCCCAAGAGTCCTCAGTTTTATGAAGCCTGGAGAAACCATCATTCAGCAGGTGAGGAGCCCTCAGTACCTCTGCCCCTTGGGGAAGATTCAAAGCATTAGGGATCCCCAGAGAGGAGCTGCTTGAGCCAGAGTCTAAAAGCCCTTGTCGAAGTCCTCGTCAAAGTCCTCTTCAGTCTCTTTTTCTGGAAGACAAATACGTACCAAAAACTGTGAGGAGGTGCAGCTGGATATGCTGCCTGTGCCCTGGCAGGTGTGAGGCTACATCAGTTCCTTATCTGTTTGTAACTGTATGGATTAGCTGGCAGGATCTATCCCATCATGCAGAATTCCTTCCCTATTTGAGTGGTATCCCAGACATTTGTGTGCAGTGTAAATGTGAGTGCTCACTGCTACATTCATTTTGTCATCTGAAGATAGGTTGACAGACAGACAAATGGATATATGCAGGTCCCAGTTTATATATAGGGAATATATTTATATGTAAGGAAAGTTAAACAGCCATTACTTATGATAAATTTAAGTCCTTTCCTGATTAAAGAGCACCAAGTTTATATTTCTCTCTGCATATAAAATTGCAAGACATTCATTAATTAATCTGTAATCTAATTTCTTCCAGAACATCCCATAAAATTTTTCCAGTCAATTCCCAGCCAGTTACAAATTTGCTAGTGCCTTCATTTTCACAGAACTAGGAAACAGCATGTATTTTCATTATGTATTCATGGAAGACAAATTTTACACCAAACAAATGAATTTATAAGTTTATAGAAAAAAAAATTAGTTTTTTTGAAAAGTAAACTTTCATTCAGATGATTGATCTGAATTCAAGTATATTTCAATAAACATAAGGAAGTTAATAGTGCAGGTGATAAACATCACTGTCTATTCCAAAAATGTTCTAAATAAATGCAATTAATTTTCTTCAACTGAATTAATGACTTTCAATTAAAAAGACTGATTAATTCATATGACATCTTGCAGAATATAACAGAATGATCAGGCTTGGGCCTGACCCTTTCTCCATCACCTGTGAACCGTCTGTAACATTTTGTGTTGGGATATGCTCCACCTGGTTATTAACACACTTGCTACTGGTTTGTGAGAAGGTAATTTCAGCAGAAGTTTCATACATATATTGGCAAAAGGAGTGTAAGTAAGAGCTTCAGATTGCCCTCCTGCTTATTCATCACGAAAGGGGCAAACAGAGGAGCAAGGAACAAGCACTCACTCGTTGGGTGGCATAATAGGGACAAAAATCCTCTATACCTTTGCCAGTAAAGAAAACCCAAAGCTAAGAGCTGTGTGAATTTGGAACAAATCAGACCTGTTTTGGGGAAGTGGGCATAGATCTCCAGAGCTTCTGTGGGTTTGATTTTCTTCCCTCTTGCACCCTTTCTGTCTGGTGCTTAGATGAAGCAATACTGGTCCCCTGATAAGTTTGTACCAATCACACTGGACAACAACTGCCGTAGGAGAGGAATAAAATCCAGATGTTCTTTTTCTGGCTTCCCCCAATGTAATAGGGCCCAAATCTGGGGACTTCATGGCAAATTTTATCTTTCTTAAACACAGTATTTTTTCAAAACTCTGTTATGAGAGGAAACAATAATTTAAAAAAACCCAAAACCAAACAACCAAAAAAACACTCCCCAAAAAGCAACATGGAAAAAAAAAAAGAAAAAACTCAACCAAACAAAACACAAACAAGCAAACAAAAAAATGGATCCCAAACCTCACAAGAGATTCAAAAGACACTGATGATAGTTGCTAAAATAACATGTAAAACTGCCTCTTGCTCTCAACAAGCAGGACTAGAACAAGTGAGGACAACAGGTTCTGCAGTCCCTTCTTTCCTTGAAAACCTGCCCTCCTGGGAACACCCAGTTCAGTTCATGGCACATTGACTCAGGCATCCCTTCTCAGAAGTCAAAGGCTTTTCATGCTGTTTACTGCATTGTGAGTTTCTCAGCTGAATCTTTTAATCTCTCCCACAAAGATGTTTAAAATGGAGTGAGATTTCTAATACAGCAGAGGTTATTTCTGTGTCCTTGGCTAAGCAGCAAAACATCATCCCCTGCTGCTGTGCCACGCCACTCTGCAGGCTGACTGAGAGTCCCTGCCACAGGAGGAGGTGCACTTCACTAGCTTTGTCTGTTTACAATACACAGTATTTTTGCCCAGAGGTTTAAGAAAATGTATTGTATAAAATTTTTATGAATCCCATTCCTTATGTCTTGGGGCTTGCTGCATGTTGATAATGATCTCTGCTTACGGCCCGGTGTGGACATGAAAACGCATCAGGATTTGGCACTGTAAGCCTCTAAAGGAAATCTGGATCTGAATATAAACACCATGCCTCGTTTTGTCTACAAATAATTCATCAGTTTTTAATGAGCACATTCCGGGCAATTAGAAAGTGTGCTTTTTTACTTCCTGTTGTGCAAACGAAGTGAGAAACATAACTTGCAGCTGGAATGTGGGCAAAAGGTACTTATGGATGCATTTCATGCTGAAATATACTGTACAGGCGACTCTTAGTCATGTACTTTGATTATCCTGAATTTTCTCCTTGTCCATCCTCTCTCCTCTACTTCCATATACTCTTCCTGCAAGTTCCCTCTGTATGCAAGGTGTAGCTCTTTCAATTCTATCTCCATCAGTAACACATCAAGTAGTCTAAGAATATTAAAAACTGCAGACTTCAGTGTTCTGGTTTTGGTTGGGATAAAGTTAATTTTTTTCCTTGTATCTGGTGTAGTGGATGAGAATAATGTTGATATCACACTGTTTGAGTTGTTGCTGAGCAGTGCTGACCCTAAATCAAGGATATTTTCAGCTTCTCATAATCCTAGAGACAAGGCTGGGGAGAGGGGGATCAAGAAGATGAGAAGGGACACAGGCAGGACAGCTGACCCAAACTGGCCACAGGGATATTCCGTGTCATATAACATCATGATGATCAATAAAATTATTGGGAGCTGGCTGAGGGGTGTCAGTCCACTGGCTGGGGACTGACTGGGCATCAGTCAGTGGGTGAGGAGCAATTGCATTGTGCGTTATCTGTTTTGTATATTCTTTTATCATAATTTTTATTATTTTCTCAATTCTTTTTGTCCTATTATACTGCCTATATCTCAGTGGTAAAATTAAGTGGGAGAAACAGATTCTGGCTTCCTCTGTCCTCCAAAGTCACCCTGACCATTAAAATACGTAAAGAGAAAATATCTGAAAATAAGAATGTAGACTCCCCAACACAGGTTATAGTCTCATCTCTTTAAAAGAATTAATGAATGATTCATCAGACTTTTATTTCAGATATTTGTAGACCTTCAATAAAAGCAAGTAGATATACAATTGAGCTGCCTGTAACAACATTAATCTTTCATTAATTTGATTTCTCCATTGATATTATATTTTTACAGTACATTACAGGGTGCCATGGGTAATTAGTCTTCCTTCACTTTAGAGGTTCTAATCTTTCAGGTGCACTTCTGCAGTGAAGAATTAAACAAAAACAATTATAAATTGAAAATAAATATTTGAAGTGATTCCCCACACTAAAATGACTGGTGACACTTTTCCTCTTTAGAGCTGCAATTGATGCTAATAGTGAGGGCTGTGATCAAGCATGGTCTGTGTTCCCATTCCAGATATCCAAGATCATTACTTGGAGCTTCACCTGAACAAAGCTACTGCAGAGTGTTCCATATGCTCCAGAGCTCCAGCAGCTCTGCTCTAGCCCTCATCTGGGCTTTTTTATGAGAAGGTCCCTTGACTCTACTGCCCCTTGGCTCTACCTGCCTCAGTTCAAGCACGGACTTAAACAAAGGTTGCCTATCAGAACATTTCTCCTTCCAGTTTTATCAGTTTTGGAAATAATAGGATACAGGGGATAAACTATCCCAATTTTATGATGCTAAGACTGAGGAAAGATGTAAATACTGCAAGAGTTGCAAACTGTTTGTGATTTTGTTTTGATTTTTTTGTAGTCAAAATTTCTTTTTTCTAGAATGTCACACACATTTAAAGTTGTCATGAGTGTAATAAGTAGGTAGCATGCAAATATTTTTGTTAGGACCATGGATACACTTTTTTCCCAAGAGAGAAAATTGCAATACATGAGTAAAATTGAAGAGGGGTTTTCTTGTTTGCTCCTGATCTGTTCAGAGGAATGTGGTACACCAGCTTGGAGAGGTGTTTCTGCAAACATTGGTTTGGTTCTGGGAGTTTGAGTCAGAGGCCAGGCACTGAAGGGATTCACATACTTGTAACAAATGCCTTGTTGAGAGGGGAGCATGGGTGAGAAGTTGGCTCTGCTTCCACTGGAGAGAGGTGACACGGCAAGCTAGAGCCGAATGGCCAGGCACCCTGAGCCAGCAGAGGAGCCTGTCTAGGTGCTGGGAGAAGTTTCCCCCTTCTGATGAGGGAGGTTTGCCTGAATCATCAACTGTTTCAAGTTGCAAGAATCCCTCCTAGGAGAGTGTAATTACAACTCTCTTACATGGATCTCATTGCTGCTAGCCACAACTTTCTTCCTCCAGATGGATCTTCCTATGGAGTTATCCTTTTAGTTTTCAAGACTTAGCTTTCCCAGCAGTATGTGCAGTATGTGGAGGATTAATTTATTTTTACTTTAATGTTGCATACATCCAAAAATGTGATGCAGCACACCTATGCCAGTCACTAGATTTTCATCAAGTTTGCCTTTCCTTTATTAGGCATGAACAATTTTTTGAGTTCAGCAAGGATGCCATGAGTAGCATGCTGTATTTCAATGTAGTTGTACAATTTCAGTTAAAAACTCATCTTCTGGATTTTAATAGCTTTTCATTCAGTAGAAGATAATAAGATAAAAATCAACATGCAACTTCTGTGCATATCAAAGTATGCTGCTTTTCCAACCGTGACTATCTTAAGCCTGGGCAGTGTCTTCCCCTATACAAGTGTAGGAAAGGAAGCCCCAAAGTCCAACCTAACATACAGGGGAAAGGATACCTTTGCTTTCTCTTGGAGCAGGAATTTCTGAAGAAGCAAAAAAGAGCTGCTATTGGGACAGTTTGAGGAAAATCTTCCAAGAAGTTCAATACACTTTTAAATTGACATTTTATCCAAGTGTTTATCTAACTGGTCTGTATGTCTTAATATTCATCTGTTATTTTCCCTATCATTATATTCTCTCTACTAGTTTTAAGTTCTGGTCCCTCTTATTCCCTATTTTTCTACTCTAACCTTGTTTCTCCATGCTCCTTTCTGTTCATCTTTGCTCCATTTTTTCCCAAACTGAAGATGAAGGAATTGAAGCAGTTGTCTCTAACAACACCAACAAAAAAGCCACATGACATGAAAATTTGTTTTTTGAAAGATAGATATTGGAAGCTTCATTGTAAGCTCCAGATAAACATTACAGGAGCATTAAAGGAGCACAACTTTTCAAAGGCTGTTCTGTCTAGTAACAGGTTTTGCTGTTGGCAAAATATTTCCTTGGAGCCTAGGTATTCAGCCCATCTGTCTTTCTCTCTTGTCTCTAACAATGTCTTCCCCACTTGTCATGGGGAATTCTGTGGAGATAAACTTTGAAATGTTAGTGGCATATGATTCAAGCAGAGGCATTTGATTTGAGGCATGATATGAAGCTGCCATAATACACTGTATTCTCCCTGTAATGCTTCCACAGAACTTAATGATATTAATCCACCTAAGTGGAAAAAGCTGGACTTCACATTGCATCTTTGGCTTAACATGGCCAAATGTCATAGTCCATTTTGATTTCTTAATGTTACATGATAATGTATTCCCTTAATTAAACTTTTATGAGTTCATTAGGAAAGAAAACAAACACATCAAACAATGGCCAAACATGTAAATTCATTATTGGTTTCTTAATTCAGAATGTTTCGTAATTTGTAATTCATAATTCCTGCACCTCTGTGCAAAATGTTTACCTGGCTGATGGTGAAGGTGCTCACATTTCCTCCTCCAGCAAGGTATGGGCATCCCCTGTATCACACTTGGAAGCATGAAAACCTCAGCATTTTGGCTGCTCTTGGATCTGCTTCAGAAGTTTCTTGAGTGAGCTGACATGTCCCTTTCATCTTGCACATTTGGTCTACACCAGTTCTCTAAGTTACTGGATTCTGAAGGAACAGATAGGCATTGAACAGGCAAGGATGTTGGCTGCAGGTGACAACAGCTGCATGACGTTTATCTCTTCCTGTCCATCGTGTCCCATGTGTTGCTCTTGTTTTGATATAATGGCAATGATCCCAGCACACAATGGGCTGTAGCTGTGTGCCAGCTGAAACCAGAGGTGGAATTGAGTGAGTAGTCACACTGAATTATTTCTGAACCAGAAGCAGTCCTCTGACAGAAGTGTAGTGGGATCATAGAATAGAATAGAATATTTTCAATTGGACGAGACCTACAACAATCATTTACTCCAACTCTCTGAGCACTTAAGGGCTGACCAAAAGTTAAAGCATGTTATTCAGAACATTGTCCAAATGCCTCTTAAACACTGACAGGATTGGGATATTGACCACCTCTGTAGGAAGCCTATTCCAGTGTTTGACCAACCTCTTTGTAAAGAAATGCTTCCTGATGTCAAGTCTAAACCTCCTCTGGAACAGCTTTGAACCAGTCCCACGTGTCAAACCTGGACACCAGCAAGAAGAGATTAGCACCTCCCTCTCCTCTTTCCATCCTCAGGAAGCTGTAGAGAGCAATGCAGCTGTCCCTCAGCCTCAATTTTTTATCTTTCTTATTACTACTTTTTTTTTTTTCCACTGAATTATTCCACTGAATTAGTTACAGTGGGAGAATCTATTCTGCTATTCTCAGTCCAAGGCATGTTGGGTCAATGCATAAAAGATTTCAAAGTGTTATTTGCCCTTACCTGCCAAAACAAAGTGACTTCAACTAATACTGTGGCAGAAGCTCTGTTTCATGTAGTTTGGGTTTTCTAACACAAAAGAAGGCATCCTGTGTGGTACAGTTACAATGACATATAATTTTATAAAATTGAATTTAATGTTCTCATAAAACACTTATGTTCTATCTGTTTATTCAACCAACCCTGTTAGCTGTCTCCTCGTATGGTAGCAAGGCTCTTACACAGTTTGCTGCAGCCTAAACATACGAAACAAGTGCTTGAAAGTGAAGTTCTGTGTGTGGTATTAGACCATCAAACCCTTCAGCCTCCCAGAAAGAGGGCAGAGCAATTTGGGTGCTCCATCGGGGCCCTTATTAAGCCTTGACATACACAGATCCAAGAGTAGCTGGACAACCCCCAAAGTACATGCTGGAGACAGGAATGAATATGTATATGCCTTAGTGCCCTCGTCCCCACCTTTGGCTACCATAACCCAAATACCTACCCCAACCCTGGCTGCATCTGCCCCATCTCATCTGCTCCTGGCTTTGTCCTCACCCTTCCTCCATCCCTCTCATCACTGTGCTCACTGTTCACCTGCATAGGTGTTTGCACTCCAAACCAGACTGATGTTCCCCACCCAGGCTGCTGCTGGGAAGATTTTGTGGCAGTTGTACAGTGTGACAATAGTATTTTCTCAGCAATACTTATCCCACACTATCCTTCCACTGCTGCATTCAAAAACCTGTGCCTTGACCCATTTCAGGCTGTCTCTCTTCTCAGCAAACTGGGCACATGTGGTCTATGGATGCCTTATGAACAGCCTGCATTGCTAATGCAGTGTAGGCAATTATCCAAAATAGTTCCCTGTCTTGGAAGTACTTGCATAAAATCACTCACCACTGTTCCTCAATGGTCCCCCCTCTACAGAACACACAGTAGAGTACATGGTTGTCGTCTTTCTATTCTTATATTTAAACCTGAGACAAGTAGAAGCATTACCCAAACATGATCCTGAGCGATTTCCTCTTACAGTTCTGATTCAGGAGATTGAAGCAGTTTGAAGCTGGATTCAAACTATCAATTCCTCTCCTCTGTACTGTAAGAACTCACTTTAATTCAGCTTCCTTTGATGGTAAAATTACCCTAGTTAGTGAAACACACTAAGTTTTAGTATACTATTCTGCATTCAAATTCTAATATTTGTGTTTCCTTTTTGCCTCCTTTTCTTTGGTTCAAATGCAACATCCTACTCTAAAGATCATTAGATTACCTTTTATCTCTCTCACCATGTTTAAAAAGACAAGCATTTTCAGTCATCTATCCTTTTTTTTCCTTCTGTACTAAATATATTATCCAGATCAGGAGGCAGGGCCTTCATGTGTGAATTATTGGGTTTTTAAAATGTTTTAAAACATGTCAAACTTTTTCACATTACAGCTCCAATCTCCGAGGCTCAGAAATTTCCACAGCAAAACTTCACACAGTTAAAACAAAACACAGCAGCTCTAAATCAGCTGGTGTGCCAGTGCCAAGGGAGGGAGTGGGCAGTGAGAGACATTTCTGCTCTAGCTCATGTTTTCTCCTCTGCAGATCTGCCTGTGCTCCCTGCAGACACACAAACAATTCCTTGGGAACACAGCAGCAAAATAACTGTCTAAAGCTTCTCCTAGATATCGTGGTCCTAAAGAATCCTGTCTGCCATTGCATATGTGATACACCACATGTGGGAGGGGTAGCACACTGTACTGCCTGTTTGTGACATGAAGGTTAAAGGCTCCAGAGTTCATTAGCTGTCCCTACCATGAGAAACATTTATTTCATTTTTCAAACCAAAAAACGCCTCTCTATGTACATTATAAACCCTGCACTCCAATTCTACTTCAGCCCGGCCTCTGCTTAATGTGCTTGAGGTAAAAGGATCCCACAGTCCATTTGGCAAATGACTGTAAATTTTCTGGAAACGCCTCTGACAGTGTACACGGAGCAATTAGCAGCTCTCTCTTTCCAGAAGGGTTGCAGCAACTCGGGCCCTAACTGCTTGTGACACCCTCACAAGGCTCTGTAGGACACAGCGATCAGTCAAGGCTGTAATTTAATACTGGCACTGCTGCCGCTGCCTGTGAGGCTGTTCTCCTGCTTTTTTCCATGCTGCAGAACCTCCCTCAGGATCCCCAGGGGAACTAAGTCATAACAGATGCTCATCATTGCTTTTAATGCCACTTGTATTGCCTAATCATTTTTGCTGTTTATGATCTTAGGAATATGCAATTAAAAGAGTATGTGGCTCTATCTGGCAGGTTCAACGTGTAAGAAGAGAAGGTTTAGGCTGTGTATCTCATTGGGTTCCATCACTTTGATCATTTATACTCTTCCTGAATTTGTTAAACCACACTCTGCATTTAGATAATTCAATCCCATGCCTGAACAATACTGAAAATTAACAAGGGTATCCTATATTTAAAAATTAAATCTCCAAAACCGTGGGATGGAGTGGTGAAGACGGAAGAGCCTTTTTTCTTGCTCTGACTGTCCAGCTGTGGTTGTCATGCATTGGGTTTCCAACAGCCTTGTACACTTGCAGTGTTTGGTGGACTCCAGTTGTCAGGAAAAAAAAGGCAACAAGCCAGGTCTCCACCAAGGAGGTGCCCAGCCTTTGGTGACCTTCTTTGCTTCATAGGATATCAGAAGTTACTCAGCATCAGTAGCAGTAATTAAGGGTTCTGTCTGGAAAACAGTTTATACTATTTGACACTTTTTCTGTGACAAGGCCTATGACAGCAAGCTAATTTTATTATGCATTTTATGATACATCAGAAAACACACGAAATACAAAGCTCTTGGCAAAGATTTGTCTGTTGATTTTGCTTTATGTGAACATTCTGAGTTTCATATCAAAATTAGTTTTACTTGTTATAGGATCTTAGCTAAAAAAGTTTTAAAATTTTTAAAAAATTTTTAATTTTTTAAAAAACCACCATTGAATAGTTTCCATATTTTGAGAATTATTATAGTAATTTTATGTCATAAGACATTTAGAATATCTTTCCATTTTATATTGTTCAGAATAACTTTCCCTAAATCTGTGCACTCCTCAGGAAGGAAATATTCCACCTCCCCTCCAATTTTTGAATTAGTGCTGGCAGTTCTTGTTAGTCATGAAGCAGGATGAAGAGCAGAGTGAAAGAGAACCATCTTTCAGCTGAAACATTCAATCAACAAGTCACAGAAAATAGAGAAAACCCCTCACAAATCAAGGCTTTCTTTTATCGTTAAAAATCTAAAGACATTTTTTTCTTTTTAGGCTTTTTCCTTTTTAGGATCAGGAAAAGGAAAAAAATGACAAAATGAAAAATGCAAAGTTTATGCAAATATTAAAGCTGCTTTGTTAAGTAAGTTAGTTCTATAAGCTAAGCAGATATGAATTACAAACCAAGACTGACATATCTATCTGTTAAGGCTCACTGACACAGTGTGAGAAACCATCCTCCTTCATCTGCTGAGTGAAAAAGAGGTTTTAATGGGAAATCAAATAGAAAGAAAGAGGGGACTGATGTGTTGTCGAACTGTGAGTGTTACCTGAGCACCGAGGGCATTGGTGCAAGTTGCAGCCCAACTTTCCACTCTCCTGGTGGCAGCTCTTGCCCTCAGGGAAATAATGAAAGATGTTTGTACCTCCAATGTCATTAAACTTCAAAATTGTCATGATATCAAGCAAGCCTAAAGCAGGCACTACTGCATCATCTTTTCCTCAGATTGGCAAGGATTTTAACAAGGACAATTTATCTCTCTCATTTCGGTCTCTATCATTACCTGTATCTAAACATATTACATGATCTGTAGCAATATATCTGTATCAATATGGATATATATCCATATTCATCTCTATCATCTTTATCATATTTATCAAATAAAATTTTAACTTTTGGACTAATCAACTGAGAAAAAAATGAATAGTTATTGTTTGCATTACACACAGCCAGCCTGGTCCCATAAGTAAAAAAAAGCTAGCAATCAGCTTTTGGGTTTTTTTGGGGGGTTTTGTTTTTCATATTTAAACTGACAGACAAAAGCAAGGCTTCTATGTTTCTCTCATCTTTTTTGATTTGAGATATAAATATATTGCATTGTGATTTTGTTACTTGAGAGTAAACATGCTTCAAATTGTTCAGTTCCTAAGTGATGGAAATATTTGATTTACTATTTAATATGCTTGTAAACAGAGATAAACTGGGAAAGCTACCTTAAAAAGAAGTAATAAGGAAAATTACATAAAAAATAGCGTGAAACCTTATTTTATCTGCCTTAGAACACAGTATAAACTGTGGATCTGTCACTTTTACCTCTTCATAGGGGTAAAGCTGGATAGAGTTTCTCCTGGCCCCCAAATCATCAGGTTAAGATGTACTCACAGTTGGTTGCCTTTCCAAGGTGCTCCAATGCAATGAGACCTTGGGTGAGGAGCAGAACCTGGCTCAAGTATTGCAATCTGCCTGATCTGAGCTGATTTGCCTTTTCATGTCTTGCTTACACTTATAGCAGCCAACTCTTCAGCATGTGTTCTGCAAACTTCTTTGTGCATAAGTTCATGTTTTCAATCCATCTGTGTAGCAGAAGTAGGCCCTAATCCATTTAGTATCCTCCACATTGTTCATGTAGAGGTGAGAAAATAGTGGAGTTATTTTGGCGCCTAAAGTTGTGCCCAAGATATGGTCAATGCATCAGATATGAAGATGAATTTATCAAAGATGTGGGAAAATTATTTCAATTGTTTCAGTCATCTGACTCATCTGCAAGTCTTGACATATGTCTTGTTATTGTAATGGATTGGCATGTCATGGTGACTTGTCAGACCTGTCTTGACTCATATTTTGTTCCTGGAGTAGAAGTAGAATGGTTTACCTTGCACAGCTGTGAAGTGCAGATTAAGATTATTTTCATGTAGCCCATGGGAGCATGTGGTGATCTGTTGTTGGATTTGATCTGTGATGAACTAATTGAAGTGAAGGTGGTAGTGTCTCACCCTGGTGTCTTCTCACAGATTTGTAAATCCGGTTTAGAGACGTGTGGCAGCCACAGGGCTGCATGTGCTCTTGGAATAATGTGTTTCTCAAATAACCTTAGGCAGCTGGTGCTGCTGGTGCTCTTTTTCTTTATGCCACAGCACTTCCTATTATAACTGTCACAGCTTCCCTGCTGAAAATTGAAAAAAACCCTAAATCTTCTAAAATCATGATGCATTTAAGCAACTCAGATGAAGCTTGGGTCTTATACTTTACAATGCATGATATTGAAACTAAGGCTTCTTTGTGCTTGAAATCTATCACAACAAGTTCTGAAAGGCAGAAATGGGAGATACCAACAAAACAGACATTTTCTCATTTTCCTTATACATATAGAGCTCTATATCTGATTCCATTTTTCTTATAGAAGTTCAGGGGGTTTTTTCACTCGCCAAACAAACTTTTCTGAAGGAGAAACTTCCATAAATTTGCTAATATATGAAGAAAAAATATTGTGTCCTGACTTCGGAACAAAATCCAGGTTGGGAATACTGTCCTTAAGAAGAGAAGAGGAAAATGTTCTTTGGAAATAGAATCACATGAGTAGCATTGGTTTTTTAAGAGATGTATTATTTTGTTAGTACAAGAAGTTAAGTGGATTTATGTCAGACTTGCCACAAATGCTTCTCTCATCTCACCTGGGGCAGGTGCAAGGTAAAAGATTCGGGCAACGTATGAGACTAAAAAGCCAAGTTAGAAGTTTATGAAACTGAGGTGAATTCTGTATGGGGAAGGTAAAAATAGCAAAGTTTTAGTTTTTACTCAGAAATGTCTTCAAGACTTACAGAAATGTAAGCTTAGAAGGAGGAATAAAAGTGAGGGAAGAGAGACAAGCTCCTTGTGAGACATTCTAACAGGAGAAAATGGGACTAAAAGGTCTTCCCTAATCACTATAGAAAAGTATTTGGAAAGATGTAGCAGCTGTGAAGTCAAGAAAGCAAAATACCTGAAGATTTCTGGGCTGATCCAGGAGGATATTCTGATTTTTCTCTATTTTAAGATGTAATGAGCGAAGGGAAATCAAGGTCAAAGTAGAGAATACCATTCACCTAGAATTAATGGCACTTTTAGTACTGAGAGGGAATAAGAAAACTGTGAATTCTGATAACTTTGAGGTATTTCTATGCTATTGCAAGTCTTTGCCTTCATTCTGCAATTCCAGAGAACTGAGACAAGATATGCTGGCATAAAATTTGTATAATGAGGTGATAAATTGGTTTGTTGTTTTGAAGAGAGGAAGGACAGTGAAGAAATTACAGGTTTGATTTGTAGCCACTAGTTAAAAGATACCAGAAAATGCCAATGAACATTAAGTGGCTAATTACCATATCTACAGCTAAATTGGTGCCTCAGACTCCTGCACAGAATTCCTTTAAAAAGAGACTGATCAGCTTAGTGAAAATATCCCTGAATGATAGCTTTGCTTCAAAACATAACCTGAAAATATTAATAATTTCGTCAAATTATTGAACTAAAATTCCAAATGCTTTATCAAATCATTAGTAGAAGTTGCCCGTAGACAATGATTTCCATTATTTAATCAGCTCTTTAGAGCAATAAATTTACTTGCTCTGCAGGTGGAGGATCTTAAGAAACTTGGAGAAATGTGGGTCTCTAAAGGGGAAAGCAAACAGGTGTTACCTAGCTGAAACTGTCAAAGGAATATTACACAGTACTGGGCTTTTTCATGAATATGTAATGTACCTTGGCTACCATACAGCCAGAACCCCCCAGTACTGCTCCTCTTTCTCATATGTCTCATTCCATGGATGCACAAGGCATCCTCTCCTACTCCTCTTGAATTCCATGGGAGTAGGATATTCTCTGATAATTAAATCCCTTCCAAAAAGAGAGGAAGAGTGACTTTTTGTTACTCAGCTCCCAGTGCTGGCTGCTGTTAATCTGCATGTAAATGGGGTTTCTTTTCCAGACACATGATGTATTCTGCAGGCTGGTTTTAACATAAATCTGTTTTAATCCTGATGGATGGACTGAATCTCAGTTTCATGGAACCCGTTACACAGGGTGTATTTTTTATGAAACTCTTCTGCCACCTCGACTTTTGACAGAGCCCAAAGAACAACAGTATTCTCTTGTTTTCACTTTAAGAGTAATTTTTGCCCTGTTGACTAAAGCTGACCTATTAAGACAATATAAAAAGACAGTATAAGAAAACAGCCTGAGACATCTGTTTTTCTCTGGATCTTCTAGATGCACAGTTCCATCCTACACATGTGGAAAAACATAGAGCACACCCAAAAGCCTTAGCTCCTTTCTACCATTTTCTTTCTTTTGAAGGAGTAGAAGGTAAAGAAAATAAGCATCACAAAATATATACTAACTGTAGATGGTATGCACATGTACTGGAAGACATGCATGCTGCAGAGAATGGCAGGCAACAGAATGAGAGTTATGGGCTCACCAGATGCTGGTAGGGGCATCTATCTCAAATAGAAGTGAAGCTGTGTTTTTTAATTCAGGAAAATTACCACAGTCTGATCAAATACAAGGTCATGTGTTCTGAGAGCCTTTTTTTTGGAAGAGTTATTCAAAAAGAATACTGCCTATGTACAGTACTTCATATTCATGTGTAGGGCTCTTTTTAGGTACTCAATTTCTGAGGTATTTATTTCAATGTTTCAACAATAGCAAGGAAAGGCAGCAAAAGCAGTAGAGTAATTTTCATGCATTCTTTTGCTTTTTATTGTCAAATTACTTTCATCCTAATTACAAGGCCAGAGCTTCCCAAGCACATCTCCTGAGAAATCCCTGAATGATCTCACAAGAAGTAAATACTCAGCATGAAACTTCATCAATTCACATCTTCGTAAAATCACATTTCAGGGAAAGTGATTAAGGGATATTCACAAGTGAGAGGGAAATGTCTGATAATGTTAACATAGACTCTGCAACCAGCTTCTTAATTTGTGGAAAGACTGCCAAGATAACTATCTTTACTTTAGCAGCTTTTAAGATTTAGATGTTTCTGACCAAAACATTCCACTGATGGCAAAGGCAGTTTCCTCCAGAGTTGACTTTGGCAAAATGAATTTTTGTAAGTGCTTTTTTTCTTATGTAAATGAATTTTTTCCCCCCTTTCTTGGAGCTGGCAAAGGTCCCACATGAACAATAGATGCCTTCATTATAGGAAGCACACACCATGCAATGGAGCGAATGATAGGGTGGTTTATCAACTACTTTGTATCTAAGAAATTTTTAGATATATTCCTTAGTTCCCATTTACATCTCAGTTTTAATGACTTTGGATACTGAAAAGCCTGTGCCTTAAGCACTGTTATTTACAGTGAGAAAATCTTCTTTCAGTCTTCCACCCAGCTCAAAAGAAAAAAAAGTTATGCTGGCATCTTTGTCCCATAGGGGAAATCATCACAACTTTCTGTCTTCCTCTTGAGAAATTCAGTGCTTCCCTTTGCTCCTGGTTCACTCACAAGCACAGACTTCTTTTCTCCAGGCAGATGGGAGAGGGTGTCACGCACAGCATTGTGTTTCTTGCCTGAAGCTGCTTCTGCCACAGCTCTTCCGCATCATTCACTTCCTTAGGGGTGCAAAAAACGGCTCAGGGCTGTTGTGGACTCTGATCCTCCACCTGAATCCTATGGCATTGGTTGGTGCTCTCTATGCAGAGGTCTCCTGCTGAAGGCAGTTTATCAATTCAGTCTACAGAAGTAAAGGGAAATAGGCAAACCTACCTACCAGTCAGCTTTTGGTGGTTTGGACTATGAAGAAATCTGCTCTTGGGGATGTTTCTCCAACTGAGGGAGGAATTGAAGTTTTTCTGGTATCTTATCAAATGTATATAGGCATCCGAGACAATTTCATTCAAAGAATGGAATTCACTCACCCTAATGCAGCTTCCAAAATGCTGTATTTCAGTCAAAACTAGGGACCATTTTATATCTAATGGGCAGAAAATAGCAACCTTATGGCTGATTTATGTAATCCTAGATCACAGTCTGGTTGCATTACCTTACCAGAGACTGCTTCTCCCCATTGACTATAAATTTAATCTAATGGGACCAGCCACAATTTAAATGTCTAATACTAAGTGACATAAGTCCCACTCTCAGGATCTGTGAGACAAGGGAATCCTGGCTATGAAATAAAGGAGCAGCGCAGTAGAAGTGCTCATAATTCATGTTCCTGCTGCCCACGTCTTACCTCAGGATCAAGTCCTATTTGCTCAAAGTATAGAGGAGGACCCGTTTTCTACTCTGAAATTGAATGTGTGGAACTGAGTTTTTATTTTAGGGAAAGAAAAAAACCAAACAAAAATCCGAGTTATCGAATTTCTAACATTACCTAATAGAGTCTATGGCTGAACAAGAGACTATTCCAGGCACTAAAAATTCTCATATTTATCTCTGTGCTTGACACCAGGATTTAGAAAGTTCAGGTTAAACCATAGTTTCTCTGCATCAGTGTGCTGCTGTTACTGCTGTTGTCATGGGGCTGAGATAAACTCAGCAGTGAGACCTCCAGCAGCCTGTCATGCTTATCTTCAACCAGGGACTCAGAGCCCTTTTTAGCCCCTGATCAGCCACACACCTTTGTGTCAAATGTGCTTGTGTAGGAGGGACATAGACGTACAGCAGCGCTAACCTTCCCTCTTCCCCCTTCCAAACATATGCCCTTTCACATGCTTCAGTCCACCAACATGGCATGTTGGATACAGGATCCAGACAGGATGGTTAGGCAGATTGTCACCCCAAAATGAGTTGCAGAATGTACCAAGAGATGCGCCTGCAAAATCAAACTGGTCTAAATGATGTGCTTAAATGTGAAAGCAGAAACTACTGGTGAAAGCATCTTAAAGATAAATGACTCTCTGGGCACAGCAAATTGTTTCACCTTCATTTCACTTTTGTTAAGATAGTCTTCAGCATCAAAAAGAGATTGAGTGAAACAATTTATCTTAAGCTTTGGTAGACAAGCATGACACTGCATAAAATTTGCATTGCTTCAGGTTAGAGTGACCCACAGGGTAAAGATTTATTTGCATTCATTGAGACTCTTCTGAAAATACATAGTTCAAAAAGTCACATGGGAAGCCAAACACATCACATGGACCTCTGTGAAAAAAAAAAAAAGGTAATGGGAGTATATTTGTATTATTAGGTCTGTCTTATTTTGCTCCTCTTGAGGGGTCGTACTTGAGGAGAGAAGGAGAGTGACCGGGTTTTTTATTCTCACTCTACCAAAACCATACAACTTTGAGAAAGAAATCAGTTCTTGATTTTTTTCCCAGTCTTGAATTCAATCCAAGCATAAGGAACAAACAGAAGTATACAATATATATCTTGTGATTGAGTTGAAAATAATTCTGTAATTCTTATGAATTTCCATGAAGTTGTACTGAATAGGCAGGCAAGATTAACACTCAGAGCATCTTCGAAGAATTCTGTGTTCCTGTTTTACTTTACAATGAATTTATTCAAAAGCCAGTATAAGCCAGTATGCTTACCAAGACAGGAAATACATTTACATATAGCTTTACAATAAGTTAATCTCATCAAAACATCTGTCCAGATTACTAAATTAATTCATTGTGAGATTCCATTGAATTCACAGAGTTTTGATGGCATGACTGAATTTGGCAAAGTATTTTTCTTCAATAATAATAGAATACCTGTGGAAGTTATAATCTGGAAATAGAAGGTATTGGTAGAGCTGTGAATCTCCAGGTGCTTTTAGACCTGTAAATGACTTGGAGGATGAAGCTGATCTAACTCCTGTAAATGGACAGTTTCCCTGTACAGTCACTGAAGAGAATAGATACCTCTAGAGTAGGATTCACCTACCATAATCATGTGAGTTATATCCTGAACAAACCAATTCCTCTCAAAAGACTGTGGAGGGGGTCTTATATGAAGAGGTTTGTGCCTTGTAGTCTCTCTAGGTCAGATGAGGCCAGAAGGATCTGTTGGATGGTCCCCACCTGAAAATCCTAGGCCCTAATACTTCAGTCTGGTGTCTCTATATTGTGCCTGGCTAAAGCACACCTTGACTAGGGGCACAGGAACATCAAGATTGGAAGACCTCAATGGATGGATTTTTCCCTCCTCCTAAGGCTCATACTTTTAATGTATCAGCTGAAATTTGGGGACAATATACCTGGAGTGTAAGTCATTTAGCAGTACATGCAGAGAGATGCTATATACAAAAAAAAAAGAACACCTAATATTTCTACTAACTCTTCTATACACGTGCATAGGCAAGGATACATAAAACATAAGACTACCTTACTGTATCAAACAAAAGGTCTGTCTGGCCCAACATCAGGTCTCTCAGTGTGTCCTAAATGAATGCCTATGAGAATAAATAAGACCAGACCAAGTATGAATGACATTTTCCTGACATACTCTACTTATTTACTACTTCTTAACATTCAAGGACTTCCTGAGCCAGACATTTTTCCTACCCTGATTGGATCTGATGATATTTCTGACCTCAGATTCTTTCACTGAGCTCTCTTCATCTCTAGAACTTTCAGCATCTACGATACCTTGTGCAGAGGTGTTCTGGAGCCAACCCACATGCAAGGGAAATAGTCAGTTACTGCTTTGCTTTGTTGTGGAACCTGGCACCTACCTCTTTCATTCAATGCATCCTCATTCTTGTGCTGAGAACTGATTTTTGTTTTTATGGTGCTAAGGTCTTCTCCGTCAGCCACTTGAATTTGGTCACACCATGACAGTAACTTTGTCTTTGATGTCTTTCCAGATAGCCACAAAATCCCTCGTGCAAACCTGGTGAAGACTACAGACTCAAAAAGATTTGGTGACATCATTGAGGGGTTAAGTCTGAAATCCTAACATACTCTTCCTGGAGAAACTCTCCCACACCAAGATTTTAGATCAATCTGCTGCTTATTGCCTTTGCAGCGGGAACAACTATAGGCCCAAATATTCCTTTTGCCCTTTTTTTACTGCCCAAGGAATCATTTAATAAAGTGTTCTTAGGGCTGATTGAATATTACAAGCACCTTTTCCATGGTTGCTTATTTGGTTTCATTGTTGTTCCCACCCCTTTCTGCAAGTGAGCTAATGTATTTAATGCCTTCTGGCACGAATGTTCAGCACAGCTGGGAATTCTGGCTGAACAGGAGCAGAAAGCAAATTCTGAATCCCTAATTGCTTTCATCACAAGAAAGGGGACTTGTGGAGCTTCTTGTAAATAGTTCTGGTGTATGTGACCCAGTGAATGATATTGAGCCACAGAGGTTAGGGTCTCAGTCCTAAAGAGTTAACAACCTAATCCAAGATAAAGGCTTGACAAGTCACGGCAGCAAAGCACACAGGAGTAAGGATGCCAGGGCTGGCTGTGATAAATGCTGTATAATTTCAGAAAGAGTTTGTAAAGCCACAAATCATTCAAATTTGTGCTTGCTTGTTTTCAGATGTAAATAAATGCAGGCAGGTCCCCCTGGCTATGAGCAACTGGTACTATTCTTCAGTAACACAGTCAACATGGATCTCAAAGACAGTCATGAAGAAACAAGGGGTGACTTCAGAGCTTAACATGGGGACAAATTTTCATTTGAAGAAAGCAGAAACAGGAGCAAAGAGATTGTTGCTCTGATGGCAGAAGGAGCAGCAAACACTTTATTTGCACAGAGTCCCATGTGGGACAGGAGTAGCACAAAAGGCAGCAAAATTTTAAACACACAAAATAATTAGGCATCAGGAACTTCTGCATACTTTCCTAGTTCTTGGTGGGGTTTTCATTTTTCACCACACTGAAGTCATGCTTTTTCCCTCCGTCATTTGTGATTGGTGCTCTTGTTTGAGTTGGTGTGAGGAGCTGAGATCTCCCCTCCAGCTCTGTGCCAGTCACAGCCTCAGAGGCTGAGAACACTTGGCACAGGCACCACTGTGGATGTCCCCAGTGCCCAACCCAAACAGCAATTCACAAAATAACAGCTCAGTCTAGGAAAAGGTGCTGGAGGAAAGTTCAACCCATCCAGAATGATGGCACTTGCACTCCCCCCTTTTATTATTATATGAATAATCCTAATTATTCAGGATTAATACAATACTTCAGTGCAAATGCAGTCAGACCTGAAAGTGGCACTCTTGAGACACCCTCCTACCTGGGACGATGATCCCCAGTGTTGGTCAGCACAAATCTACTGGCAGGACTGAGCCACGTGGCTTATTCAGTCCATGGGTCTTCATTTGGCTCTATACACTAGAAAAAAAAGTGGAGCTGAAGTCAAGTAAGGCTGTAGTAGATCTCACAGGGGACTGGATTTTCTGAGTTGTTGTTGTGTGGCTGGGGCCTCTAAACATCATCTTAAAAGAGAGAGAAAGTCAGATGGTAATATTTTAAAGTTGTAGGTCTTAGCAGAGAGGGACTGAGGGTTCTGTGATCGTTTGCACTTAGCAGTACAGAAGACTGTCCCTGCTGTGAGCAAGAGAATGAAAATTATTCAGGCTGAGGGTAGGCTGTGATTCAGAGAGGATGCCTGGAAGTTAGCTGGATCAGAGCTCATCATTAGCCATTTATGCATTCTTCTGCCAGGTAAGGTATTGCCTTTATTTTAATATTTATGAAGAGGTTAGTCAACACAGAGGTACCTGACAGGTGAAACATGCCAAACAAATAACAGGTTGCATCAAATTATAAGTGATGTCTCACTTTTTTTTTTTTTTTTGAAGGCAGAGTGGATTAGACAACAACAGAGTAGGAGACTGACACTTCGATAACAGAGCAGAACTCAGGAAAGACAAGTCATCTGAAAATCTGAGAGATGTGAGAGATCTGGTGATGCTGAACTTGTGAGAGACTAGGTGAAGCTGCCACAAGGCAAGTTTCGTTGCCTGATGGGGCTTCTCTTCTTACCATCAATTCCTTTTCCACAAGCATCTCTGCATGTGCTAGCTTGTTTGATCCCATGCTATACAGCAAGAACTACCACTGTCAGGGCTGAGAGTACAACAGCAGCTTTCACTGTGTGACCTTTCAGAATGATGTGGAGGTTGGAAACACGACCAAGATTAAAAAAACAAACAAACATATTTTCTCACTAAATCCATTATTTATATTTTCTGTCTCACTTCCTAAAAATTTCCAGCAGAAAGTTAACTTATGACTAACACTTGTGGGATTTTTGTTTTTCAAATAAATACTTTCTTTGGGTATATCATTAAAGGATGTGCTACTGTCAGGTCTGGTGAAACTGTAATTACAGTGAGTGCAATAAATAAAAGCATAATGGCTCCACTGCATAAATAATGGCTCATTATCCCAGTTTTACTGGTGTTTAGTTTGCTGAGCCAGTAAGTCCTCCTGCATTTCCAAAGAAACTGTTCTGATCTGAACAATTCTGCTACATTAAGTGAAAGAAACAAGGGGACAGTTTTTGTATTAGAGAGGACATTTGGTCACTGTTAGTCCCTTGCATGGGCTTGCACTGCTGCTTCCCAGCTGAAGAGGCGTGTCAGCATCCCACCTTGCCATGGCGCTTTCTATGTGTGGTACCAGCACAGCAATCCACTGACTTGACAGGGTGTGCCCAGCCTTCATGGCCCCTCAAAATTCCTGCTGGGGTCAGCTTGTGGGGATGATGCTTTGGGCCTTGTCACACTGCTTTGTTCCATGAATATTGATGGAAGTCTAGCTCCAGCCTGAGCCTCAGTGCTCTGCCACCACTGTCCCTCCAGATCCTGTCCTCCCAGCCTCTCTGGGACCCCTTTCATGTTTCCATTTGCTGAGTCTTTCCCTTCAAGTCTCTTGAACACCTGTTTCAGTACCTTTGAGTGAGATTATTATCAGTGCTAGTTTGAAACCTCCTAGACTTCTCATTCCACCTGCCTGCTGCAGATAGGGTGTTAGCTCCTGTGTTTGCACCCTTGTATGTACTGACATACACCAAACAAGTAAGTGCAAATAAAGCTAATAGCAAAGACAGCAATCTGCATGGAAGAGTGTGAAGGTGAGGTTCTCTCAAGCCTCCAGCTCACTTGCTCTGCTCTCTCCAGAGCATGTATGATTTAGTCCTGTGAGGCAGGCAGAAACTGTGTTCTAAATGTTGGTCCCGGCGTCCTCAAGGCACGACATCAGGCTCTGAAAATGCTGGAGGTCACTCTGCCTTTTTGGCATTTGAATAATAACAACAAATGATGTAGAAACCTCCAGCTTGTTTCAGTGTGTTCAAGCAAGGAAGAATCAGGAAATTCTCAACTAAGATGCACTTGGATGATCAGAACTGGTGGTCATACAGGCAGCTTCTGACATCCGAGTTCATGCTGAGTGTTTGTTCCCTGCTGCAAACCCACCTGTGGGACTGCTTACACCAACAGGGGGACAAAACTGTGTCCCAGATGATTGTTCATTACTCTTTCAGGCAATTGTCTGCCTGAGGGGACATGTCAATCGGCTCATCTTAAATGGGAAGCATCGAGTGGTAACAGATACATCTTCAGGCGAGACATGTAACCAAATTACCAAGGCATAACGAGTTACTGGATGGCACCCAAGTCACAGAAACAGCCTGTGCCCGTGCTCCTTTCCCATGGTGAATGTAGCACTCTGCATTTGCTGTGAGCCAGAAGTACCTGGGGACATTTTCCCTGGTCCAGCTGAGCACAGTGAGCCTGTGGCTGCAGTGCCTCCACCAAGGCTGAGCCACCTGCTTGCAGAAGGAGGTTGTAGCCTCTCTGTCAAGGGTTGGAGCTTCCACATTTTAGATGCTGGCCCTCCCAATGCCAGAATTTCCTCTGGCAACTGACGCTTTCCTAGAATTGGTGACTCCTTTCACCAACACACTCTCTTCTTGCTGACCTGGGTCTCCCCTATGGTGTTATGAAACCAAGTAATCAGAAAGGTGACCCAGCCTGACACAGAAAAGCGTGAATAATATGAAATTTTCTACCATTATTATGATCTGATATTCTTCTGGGGTTTTCAGTTTAAATAATGTTCAACAGAGCTATGAAAGTGGTGTTTTAGCACAGAATTCTGATTAAAATGCTAAGTTTTCTCATGTACACTGACAGTGTTGTATGGTCAGGTTTATCTAAGTCAAACCTCAGCCCAACACAACCTGCCTTGGGCTAGCTTTCCATTTCATATAAGGCTTTTCACTGGGTTGTGTGCACCCCAATCCTCAACTCAAGACACTGTGTGGGCATTAATAAGAGATTAATTATCAGCACAGAGTTGCTTATTGCCCCTTCCTGGGGCAGCGTCTCCATTCCCAGCCATCCCAGACTTGTACCATATACTTCTCCCTGGAGCCTGCTAGGTTGGCTCAGTTCAGCATACTTTCAGCACTCCTGTCTTGAGCATGGATGTTGCTCACACAGCTGGATTCCTGACTTTCAGGCATTGCCATGGAGAGTGGCACAAAGCTCTTTCTGGCTCCCTTTTGGGTGCTACCTGCTGGCTTGCATCTTGGAGATGCTGCATAGGAATCAACACCCTTCACCACTCTCCTCCCTTCTTCCCTCCCAAGGCATCCAGATTCTTTATTTTCATCCTACCTGTCCAATTGTAGATTCACCTTCCAGAGCTTACTTAAGCTCAATGGTAATTATTTTCCTTGTAATTGTATTTTCTGCTGAAGACGTGCCAGTTCTTCCCCAGTGCAAAACAACTAGGTTTAATACTTTGCATTAATTTGTTTTCCAAGTGGTTAGATTTTCTATAATTGCCTAAATCCCCCTGAATGGCCCCTATCTGGGGCTTTAGTGAAGACCTGCTGAAATGCTCTTCCAACTCTGTGTGCTTTCTTTCATGTATGCTCCCATAATAAGAGTCCCTTCATCTGCAGAGACAACACTCATCATCAGTGTTTTATAGGGAAACAGAAATAAGAAAATGCCCTAAACTGTTACTCAGAACATTCATTTCAGATGGTGTTGTCATGTACGTTAGTAAGTTTTTCACTGAAGGCTGTAAATTACGGTGCAGAGAAAACATAACCCCTGTCTTTCAATTATAGTCTATCTTGGAGCTAAAAAAACCCTTTATAACAGTCTGGGCTGTGCCTAACAAGCCACATGCACAATGCAAAATAATATATAAACAAATAAAAAACATTAGGTTGCAATAACTTCTCTACTCTTGGGAA
Source organism: Corvus cornix cornix (assembly GCF_000738735.6). Lineage (NCBI taxonomy): Eukaryota > Metazoa > Chordata > Aves > Passeriformes > Corvidae > Corvus > Corvus cornix. The sequence goes on along the minus strand of NC_047056.1, from coordinate 79,312,274 downwards.
TGAATGTATTCTTGGGCAATTACTGTGTTTCACTGGAGTTTTCAGCATTATTCATTTACATCATTGTCTCAAAAGGAACTGTAGGTCTTGCCTCCAACATATATATCTGATGTATGTTTTTCCTAGATTGAAGGTTGAGTGCCAATTTCTTAAATGCCTTTTTTTTTTCTTTAAACAGAAATACATGTAGGGAAAGAATGGGACTTCTGTTATCATTAAAGTGTTTAAAAATGAGTGCTTATTTAACTGCTATCATACAGTTCCATTATCATTTTTTGAATAGTGCATTACCAGTAATTGGTTTAAACTCTACAGCCATATCTATCTCACATCCATTATCAAAGCAGATTCAAAGAGTGCTGGCAGCGTGCAAAGACAAACAGAACTAGTTGAATGCATACAGTCTCATAAACTAAGTTTTCAAGAAATTACCTAGTGGAAAAGGCAGTTTGACTCTGTCAAGCACTCTTCTATTGAACTATCATTCTGGAGTATAGCTGCCCCGTTGCTGCAGCAAAAGAAGATTGATTCATGGTAGTTTGCATGACTGAGCACTTGCCCAAAACTAAATTAAAAATGAGCAAGGGCTCAGGAGTTCTATGTAATGAGTTAATATTTCTGACTGTACAAGGTTATAATTCTCCTCAAATGTATTGAAGTTCAGATTGCTGTCTTATTGAGAGGAATATATGGGGAGATTGACATAAGCCCAGGACTAACAATCAGTGCAGGCTAGCAGTGACCAAGGAAGACAAACTCATTATTCTTTTTTCAGAAACAAGTATCAGATGACACCTAGACTCCCTTAAGACTTCAATGAAGATGTCATTGTATGCAAATATTAGCCTGGAGCTTTGTCAGTGCAGCGGACCCAGCAGCCTTGAGCCTTCTTCTAGGGATGTGACTTTAGATGCAAATGATTTTAGCCAATTTTATAAAATTAAGTTTTAAACCTTTACAGGGAATCATTTTCTCTTTCTATCCGAGGATCCTTCAGATGATCCTGCTCCTTCCTTGACTGGCAGAACAGGCACAGGTCCCTGGAGTTTCTGTTCTGCAGTACCAGGGCTTCAACCTTCTCTGTGGGTACAGTAATAACAATGGCAGATACCGAGAGCACTTCATGTGCACGTCACATGTTATTCTGAGCCAGTTAAAAATCACCATTATCACTGTCACCACTGCAAATTAGTTGAATCAAACAATGTGTAGTAGAGGTCTGTGTACACTGTGAGCTTCTACAAACACAGTTTTTGCAGGGATGAAGCTTCTTTAAACCACAGACAAAGTGCTGTGAGGCAGGGAAGCAGCAAGCAGGGCTTGGGGGTGTATTAGTAGGATAGTCAAAAAACAGGGACTGATCTGTGTCCAAGTAGAGATGCTGCCTGCTACCACTGAAAGTAGGTAAGAGGAACCAAAACTCATCCTGACTTGTTATTTCTTGGTATTATTACTAGGCATAAGAAGAGACAAACACAACAAAATAAAACTTCACCTATGACAATGATGTAGCAGCTGAGAAGAAAGAAACAGGTAGAAGAAAGAAACCCTCCTCTGCTATTTCCACATGATAACTCCAGCCTTCCTCACCATCATTGCGCCTTTGCTGCAGGATTGGGTTTTATACCAGGAGGCAGCAGAGAGGTGAAGAAGACAGTAAAGGGCTGCTGGTGGGACCACCATGATCACTGGATGCCTGCCCACTATCTTGTGGTGGAGATACATTCAGTGACATAGAAAGGAGAAGCTACTAGAATTCAACAATGATGAAAAAACTGGACTCCCTACTTCCTGGGTCCCTCCAGGATAAACTGGCACTTCATAATGTCATTTGTAGAAAGGCAACTCCAGGTTCTAAAAATTATGCTCTATTAAATAATTGTAGAGACATTTAGAAAAGGAGAGAGACTTTAAAAGAACATTAATAATGCCTCTGCTTCTGCTGAAGTCCCCTGAATGCTACCCTGAGTTACAACTCATTCCTCTAGGGTACTCCGAGCATTATATATTTCTCTCTGGAATATGTATTGCCTTTATTTTTAACTAAAATGATATGTAAAGCTAGATATTTTTAGCATAAAGACTCTACACTAATTCATTTTTTCTCTTTACTCATTTCTCCTTCATTCCAGGAAAATAGGATCCTTCCTTGAGAGCATGGTTTTATTCATGGCATTTGTTCTTCTGACTGATGAGGCTGATTGTGTTTTTTTGTGGGTGAGGAGCACTTACCTGAAATCAGCCACTTGTGAAACTCCATGTTTGAGATATTCTTCACCTCAAGTAAACTTCCTGGAGGAAAGAATGAGTAATCTTTTGAAAGATTAAGGGATGGGAGGAGAGAATGAGAGAAAATAAAAGACTAAATTCACACTCAGTTTTTTTCATGACGCACATATACAGCACACTCAGAAAGGGACCCAGTTTGGACTGCTCATCACAACAGAAGTAAAGAGCTGATTCAGTGCATCCTGGTGCAAAAAGTAAGACTGATGTCTTGAAAACAACAAACATTTCTACTGCCTTGGAGAGAACTTTACGTAAATTCAGAGCTTTAGTAATGCTTTGCACGTAATCAGAGCTGTCTAATCTTGTCAAACATTTGCCCTCTGGGAAACAGGCATTTCCAAGGAGTGCATCTGACAGGCAGCTCCATTTTGGAGACTGGGAGCAGAAACACCTGTAAGAGCTGCATCAGGATCTTCCTTCCCACAACAGCGACATTTAAGCAGCTTTTTAGCTCAGGCAATTTTAGCTTCCAAGCATAGGGTGATTTTTCCCCTTCTATGTGAAAAGTAATCATTTGTACCCCTGTAAGTTTTGTAAAACCCAAATCATGTTCACATTCCACTGTGCAAGGCCCTCGAAAACCCTGGGGGAAAGCAGTGCAAAATTTGCTGGGAGTGCTGAAAAGTTCTTTTCCCTGGTGGGGATCAGCTCTAGTCCATGAAAGGAACGTGGCCTTTCTGTCACTGGTAGGCTTGGGCTCTGCAGTTTTTCTTCAATGTCCACTTGTGACAGGTCCCATGGATGTACTGAATCACGATTTCTCCTTTGAAGACTGTCCTAATTGCCTCCCTGCCAGTGCAAGGATGACGTGCAAGGATGATGTGTGTGATGAGTGGTGATGAGTGGTGATGATAGCTGTACCGAAACTGCAGGGGAAGGAGCCATCTCCCCTTTCTCTGCTGGAAGAAGAAGGCTGTATAAATATCATTCCTGGGGGCAGTCAAAACTTCCTCTGCAGCTGTAATGTCTTTTAACCACTGGCCTGTGTGAGTAGAGTGTGGTGTTTACAGGCAGGTACGTTGGTTGGTAGGTAGGTAGGTGAGTAACTCTGCACCTTTGTGTTGCAGGTGGTTGGAAATTGTCTTTAGACATCGATATCCCTTAATCACTTTGCACTCATCACCATGAGGGGCATGGATTAAGGACATTTCCAGGCACGTGTGATCCAGAGATACCCTAGCCAGTATAGCCTAGGTAAGATGCTGGCAGGAGAGAATGTTTGGAAATCATCCTTTTCTCCTCCCTTATGTCTTTGTCTTCCGTCTTTTAGTGATTTGGGGATTTTTTCCTTCCCTGAATAACCAGTGTGAAACTACTTTTTCCGTGAGGCATTTTCTTTGCAGTTTCCAAAAGTTATCTCACCTTAATGAGCTGTAATTTCTGTCCCCCTTGACACAAGGATCTTCCATTTACCCTCCAGGAAGTTCCCTCTGCTGAGGAATGGAAAGCCCTGCAGCAAAAATGAGAGAAGCCAGAGAAGATGGAGGCATTTTACATAGCTGGAAGCATCAGGGCCATAGCTGGAAGAGTTATATACTTTTATTTATCCCAGTGTGTGCAGATGCTAAAATACACCGTGGAAGTCAAAAGAAGGCAAACCCTCAGTGAGCTGTCTGAAGTTCAGTTCACTGACTGGGTCATTCAACCTCACTTCTGACCTCCGCCTGCATTCTCCTGGCCTGCCCCTCACTTCTGACCTCCTCTTGCATTCTCCTAGCCTGCCCTTCCTGTTCCAGCATCACCACTAGCCTTCTCCCCCAGTGTCCAGCTGCCAGTGCAAGGAGCTGTAAAGTTCCCCTTCCTGTGTTTTTTCCGGGCTGCAACTGATTCCTCAGACTGGTCCACAGCCCAGCAGTTCCTCTCCCAGAGCCCATTACGCCTTAGGAGCTGCCAGGAGAACTGTCAGCTGCTAATGGGCAGGCAGCAGGACCATCGGGAATAGCGGCGTCATTAAACAGCCCTCACAGGCTTGCAGCCTCCAAAGGAAGATCTGAGCTCTGCATATTCTCCACACTCCACAGGCACAGTTTTCCATTGCTGTCGACATTCTTTTCCCTCCTACGCTCTTCCTGCTTGCTCTGCCAGCTGCTTGCCTTGCCCCAGGGATCCCATGGACAGAAACCATCCTTGCCCTGTGTCTGGAGTAGGCTCGGGTTGGAGCTCAGCCTCCGCACCCCAGGCCCATGAACTCACAATGTGGGAGGTAAATAAGACACATCATAAACTGTCACCTTTGAATAACACAAAAGAAAATGCTTGCACTTGATGCCTGCAGGTTATCATTTCTGTGGCAAACCTGAAAACATGGGACAGATAAAGGAGAGATGCACTTATAAAAACTGATGATGTTTTTCTTTAGATCAGCTTGTGACTTTGTAGCCCGCTTTAAAAGAGTCATGGGGAAAAGGTCAAAGGAGAGCAGGGTTGGGTGAATTGCCATTGCAGTTCCTGTCCTTCCCATGCCTCATAAAATGAAATAATGATACAGTAAAGTGCAGTTGCAGCCTCACTAGGAGATGTCATAGCTGCTATAGCCTAATGAGCTTGAAATGACTGAAGAGTGTCAATAGATAAAATCTATTGTGGGAAAATTGCTAATGCTCAGCACAGCAGGGAAACATTTTCTGAAATCCCAGAACGTCCAGCAGTGACAGTTCAGACTGTAAATTCATGCAGTATAAAGACATACTCAGTACTCTAATAAAACACATTTTCATTTTTATGAATCCTGAATATTGATGAAATAAGGCCAGTACTAAACAAAATCACAATGTAAAGAGTTGTCAAGCAAAATGTACTTTAGAAACCTGAATTTTTTACAATTTGGGAGTTTTTTTAGAATTTTTCTTTGCAACATGGGACATTAGACTAATTAAGTTCTCAGAAGATCATCAAACAACTTCCTCTGATTCAGACACATGGCCAAGTTTTATATATTAAAACAAACTGTTTCAAATCAACTAAATAACCTCCTGCATCTCAGTACCAGTCCCTGTGAATAGGGGTGAAGGAGAAGATGTCATGACTTGATTTTATTAAAGTTTCTCATGTTGCTTCAGTTGCTTTCTCATAAAGAATCTAAGGAAAATATGTTTAACATTGTTAAGGGATGGATGCAAAACTAGGTGCACACCTTGAACCAGAGGGCATGCTATCCAAAATTTACCATCAAAATGAAGGGTTGGGAATCTACTGTTCTGCCTCTACCACTGCTGAATTTACTGAGCTGGTGGGAGGCAGGCAGGACACAAGGAACAGACAGACAATCAATCCTAAGTCCTCTGTGACTTCTTGTTACCATAAAAGGCAGCAACATCACTGAATGCACAGATCCAAGCTCAGCCCCTAAGATAGTCTTAAGTTTTGCTTGGCACTGGTATGGTTCCATTTGATGTACCAGACCTGGGGTGGGACCCTGAGTCCAGAAAAGGCATGAGTGACTTGAAAAAAGCCGAGAAGATACCAGTGAGTATGGCAGGAGGTCCAGAAACCCTCTTTGTAAAGATTTAGAGCAATGAACTGAAGAAAGATGGGAATTGTGGCACTAAACACAGTTCAGATACCAATAAGAACGCAAGGGGAGGGTGGACAAGAATTGCCAGGGATTGGCATGTATGCAGGTGAACCAGGGTGGAGACAAGAGTAAGGACCAAGAGGCCCTGAAGATCCCCCAAATCTAAGGTGCCACAAAAGTGGAGCACCACAAAGGCCAAAACATCTGCTTGTTCACAAATCTGTTGGCCAAAAGGCCAAACCAAACCTTGTCCAGACCACTCCTGTGAGCAGGCTGACGAGTGGGACAAGGGCATGAAACAATGGTGCTTTCCAAAGATCAAAGCAGAACCATAGGTTGTTATACCATCCATAGTCTCAGTGCAGAAAAGTCAGTGTCATCTACCTGGGGGCTGGTACTCTAGATTTGCCAGTTGATTTTATTGAAACTGAGAGCACAATACAAGGGCACTGAGAAATTACTAAAACCCCATTATTGCTCCTTTGGTGTAAGCAAGGAAAATAATTCAAATTAGAGTTTGAGAAGTGGATCTTTTTAAATACACATAGCTTTCCTTCATATGACTGCTTCACTTTCAAAGCTGTATCTGACTAAAAAGCTGGTCTCCTTGACAACAACATGAAGCCTTTTAGACAGAGTGATCGTGCTGTATGGCTCATCACAACTTCCAAGACACTGCTACTGGACAAAGAGTACTCACTCAAAATAGGCAGACTTCTATCACATCGTTCATGGTAACAATTTCCTTTGCAGCTTTTCATGGGCAGTGATATGGATTAGAAACTAGGGGAATGTCAGGACAATGAGTTAAATATTATTTCTCAGGATCAAGTAAAGTGCAGTAGTGCACTGCTGCTTTTTTTTTTCCTTAACCTAAGGTCCTTGCCTGTTTCCTATTTTAACTAGGAGTGAGAAGTCATATAAATACATTGTAAGAATCCTTTCATATTCATCTTTTACTAGCAATGATCTGTGTGAGGCAGAGTACTTTATGACACTGAGGTTCCAGCTCTTGGCTTTTTTCAGGCAGTTAACTCTTTTTTCCTGCTTTTTAGTCTGATGTAAAGAACAAGCATAAATGTTGGTAACTGGAAATACAGAAAACTACTGAGAGCTCTAATGTGAATCCTTTAGTTTCTGTCACTTGGTTTTGCTATATGTGTACTACAATAATATTGATATGCAACAGTGGAAGTGGGATAAATTTAATTAACACTTTAACAGTGGAAATAGAATAAATTAATTAACACTTTTCTCATTTTTGAATGCAAAAAGCTCTGGAAAGGAATATTGTCATTTGTGAGTTTAATTGCATTATTCAATTTTAATAATTGAATAATTGACAGGGTACATAGACTCAGAAAACTAACTAGGTATTCATCTGATTGTTTCCACGTTTCAGCTTTTTCTGAAATACCATTTTATCAGTGTAAAATACAACAGAATAAAAAAAAAAAACCAAACTATATTTTGCTGGGTTTTCTCTGAGAAGAAACTGTCTTCATAAGCCATAAGTAATTAGATCTCATTTTTAATAACTTGCTAACTTCAATATAGCCATAAGAATTTTTGTGTAATTCTGAAAACTGCATTTGACATGGTGGCTGGAAGCTCATTTGCTTCAGAAACCTGTGAAGGTGCATTTAAATGTGGTTCAGAGACGGCAGGAAAAAATCTCATAATCCAAACTAGGGGGAGAAATAGCATACTGCAGTGGAGACAATGGAAGACTCTGGCATGTGCATCCAAAACACACAGCCCTACCCTGCCCCTAATCTCCCTCGTGGGGAATGATTTGCATGTACTCCTTTCTTTGGTCTGAAGAGCACAGATCCCAGAACATTTCCATTCTTGCTGCATCCCACTGTTTCTGCTGTCACATCTCTTCCTCTGTCATTGCCGTGAAACTGATACCATGCTGAACTCACTGCAGCAATCACAACTGTTATTTTACTCTGAGAGCTGTACTCATCATCAAAAGTTAAGAAGTTTCAGAGACAAATGTTCAGCTTGGCAGAGGCAAATAAACCAAGAGCTCTGTTTCCATGCTTTTAGAGAAAGCTCCTATTAATGAGAATGCAGAAGCATTGCTGTGATTTTGTCAACATTGTTTCATTGCTAAAGGAGTTGGGTCTTTTTTCTGCCCTCTCTGCCCCCTTGCTTCCCAGAGAAAAGAAAAACAAACATAAAGATTTTTCCCTATGGCATGGGGACCCTCTGAATAGAGAGCTGGAGGAGTCAATGACAGCAGTGTCCAGACACTGGGGCCCACACACAGATGCCAAGCTGGACAGTTTCCCACAGAGCTCTCTGCACTTAGACTATTTAATCTGCAAGAGAAAAAACCAGTCAAAATGGTCCTGAGGATTATTGCCTGTCCTCACTCATGCAACACGAATCAGAGCTTGGAAGCCATCACCTGAAGGATAAAACAAGAAACCTGAAGCACTAGTGAGCACGTGACTGAGTACAGATTCTCCATGTATTTGATACAAGAACTTCAGCAAAAAATTCAAGCCTTTTATTTTTAAAATCTCAGGACTAATGGAGACTTATACATGAGATGTTGGGCATATGGGATATGCCAATGGGGTGGATAGCCAGTTGAGAAGGTAGGAGGTGAAAGATAATCGAACCACTGGGTGCACCAGGACATAAACACAAAGAGGATGAAAACTGTCAGGAAGACCAGGAACTGACTCCTTCAGGGAGAGGATACGGGAACAGATGTGATGATGGAGACAGCTGGGTGCTTCCCTGTATTTTCCATCTGCATGTGCTGGAGTCCTCCTTCCTTTCCACTACATCACTCTCCTCCTCCCAGTAGTTTGACTTATTTCTACTCACTATTACTATTTTCTGGCACCTTTCTCATTTGCCCATTTTTCTGTTGTACACAGCACGGGTTTTCTTTGTTCCATCAGTTCTTCTCCTTTTTTGCCCATCTTTGTCTCCTGTCTGTTCCTGCATAAATTTATCCTGGTGGCTGGCCATTATATAAAATATTGTAGGGACAGGGTGTTCCTTTGAAACATAATTAAGGATAGAATGTGAACAGCTGATATTCTGGCATTTTTACCAGGAAAAAAAAGGGGGAAAACTCTTTCATTGCATGTCTATTTTAGATGAAAGTTGTGCTGGACAGAAGCCAGGTGCTGCAGTGACCCCATGTATCCCCCAAAGCCTTCATTCTTCACTAGGCTAGGACAAGAAGCATTCTCAAAAGTCACCTTCCCACTCTGGTATTTTCACCGAATTAAGACCTGCAAATAAAAGGAATGAGTGAGGCAGAAATCAGTCTATTTTGATAAGGTCTTTCAGTGAAAAATGACACTCACTCATGGGTCCACTGCAGCAACCTGGGTTCTTGTGGGATTTCAACTCATTCTCCCACCAATCCTATAGCCTCCAGGGCAATTATGGTGTGCATAGGGGAAGCTGTATGTACACGGAAAATTTCCTATAAGCATGACTTTTGACAAAGACATGTGGATGGTGGTGCAATCAACCACTCGAATGTGAAGTCTCAGGACTAGGCAAAACCAAACATGCAATCTTTGGATCTACAGATGGAAGAGAAGGATGAAAAATTGGACCAGGCTCACAATGAATTAGGAGCAGTTTGGAAGATGTTGAGGTACCCTGTGAGTTCCTAGGTTATTAAACAGAGGTTGAGCACTATGTCACAAGCTAATCTTACCTACACGAAGAAGAGACATTGAAAATAAGCAGATATTTTTAGCCTAATTGCATCCAAATAGAAAATAAATATTTACAAGCTTACTGCAAAGAGAAGTTAAGCACTATAACATTTTACTAGTGTTAATGGTAGCTGCTCCAGGACCAGAATTTTTAAGAAGAAATTAAGTCCCTTTCCCAGTGCTGCTGAATGTTTCAAACAGTGATTAATCTAGGTTTGCTCTCCAGCCTGTGCAGAGCAGCAGTATAGGAGAGATGATCACTGCAATCCTTTTAGGTTTGTACCTGATCACACATGCTTAATAAAAGTGTGTTCTCAGGCTGCCTGGCGCAGGGCTGCACATGATGGATGTGTCCTTACACGGTGTGCAAGATGTGTCTGCTTTTCAGTGGGTGGGATCTGAATCAAACAATTTGCCTCAGAATTCCTGGGGCTGAGGAACAGTCTGGAAGCCCCACAGGCATTAACACGTAAAACGGGGGGAAAGGCACAAGGGCCATGGACTGAAACACGCTGCTCAAATGCTTCCTCCAATGGAGCAGTGAGGGCTGCTCTGAAGGCACCACTGGAGCCAGACTGGCATTTGGGATCCTGGCAGGCTAAAGCCACACGGCAAGTCACTGCCACTGCACAAGCATGATGTGACAACATGCCGAACGGATGGCAAAAAGCAATCAGGCTGAGAGATAATTCAGGCTTTATTCTTTATCAGAGCATTCACACTCTTTGCTGTGTTTCCCCTGACTTGCTAAATATTTCATACCCTATATGTTAAACAGGGATATTATGAACAGGAGGTGCTCTGGTCTATCTTCATAGAAAATGTTTTAGTCACGAGGAACACAAGCAATTGTCATCATCCACTCCACTCTTGCAAGTTCACCCATTGTGAAAATGTCAGGGTAGGCTAATTTTATGCTGCATAACGTATTTGACCTACCTCTTTCACTCAGATGCACTTGAAACTATTCAGCTGATCCTAAGCAAATCTTGCAATGAGCACTAAACACCCAATGTTATTGATTTATGGTTTTATTGCTCTATATATGATTATAACTGTAGAACACTGTTCAATAGGTCAAGTACTCTCTTTGCTTAATTAATTTTTGCTATAACCAGTAACCTGAAGGAATGTTGGTGGAAAAAAACTAGAAATATGCAGGCCGCAAACTTCACGGAGCTAAGAAGGTATTTACACTTCCTTTACATCCTGCATTAATCTTCCATCATACCCTGAGACATATACATCAAATGTTTTCCTTTGGGTTGGTTGGAGAGATGCACAGAATTGGAATGTTACAAAAAAGACTGTTTCTTTGTCACCTACAAATAACTGGACATTTAATCATAAATTCACACACACCACACATGACACACCCTCAGTGCAACCATCCACACTCCACCTTCAGGTAGCTCTGTTTTGCTTGCCCATGGTACCAGTCAGTCATGCTGTATCCACCCACACACATGCTTCCAAAACAGCAGCATCAGGCTGCATTTTCAGTGAGGAAGACCTAAGAGATTTTGCCCTACAGCTAAATACACACCTGGGCTCTTTTTAACCTAATTTTGACAAATACTGTGGCTTTGACGTGAAGACAATTGACAACAGGGCTGTGCATCACTGCCAGGAGGCCCCTGCACCACAAGCAGCGATCCCTTTCCTGAAGCATGGCACCTCTGGCAAGTTTCAGTAGGTGTCAAGGTCTGTAACAGCTCCAGTGAGTCACCTAATGCGCCGTGCAATGTCTCACAGAAACAGCAATACCCAGCCCTGTGGGCATGTCTGAGAGAATGGACTATGCACAGACATCAATTTCAGTGTGTTGGAGGATTTATTAGCATCCTGCTGTGGTCCAGTCCCACCAGCCAGGCTGTCCCTGTGCCAATAAAGCTGCTCCATGCTCATCCTGACAGGGCTCCATTGGCAGGAAAAGATTACCCATGTCAACCCCCTTGTGCCAAAAAGCAGCATGCTGCCTGCCTCTCAGTGTGGACAGGACAATTTTCACATGGCAGCCCTGCAACAGACAGGTTAACTTTAAACTTACACATCTCTGATCTTTTGGGAGTTTCTCAAACACAATTTTTAGATTTTTTTGCTCTACAAGGCTGCAGTGTTTTTAGTATACATTCAATTTCTCCATCAGTGAAAGGTGAAATGGCATCCTTGTTATACTCTGCAGCAGAACACACCTTGCTGGCTTCCTTTAATTTATTTTCACAGATAAATTATTGGATTTTTTATCTCTCAGGCACTATTCAATCTTTAACTCTTCTTTCACATTTCCAGTCACCCAGCAAATTCTATAGCTTCATTTTCTTATTTATCCTTACTTGATTCTCCCTTGAATTAATGTTTTGTGGTTGGCCCTGAGGGGAATACCTTTTTTCTCTCTTTCTTCCAGGAAGGGGATGGGAACTGAACAATATGGGAGGAAGGAGAAAGGTGGAGATGTTCCCTTTTGCAGGTAGGAAGGCCAGTCTGACATATTGAGATTTGCCTCTTGTTTTATACCCTCCTTGGACAGACAATTCTTGCAAATCCATAAATCTTCACAAGCTGATGTTTCTTCCTGCACTCTGGCTGGACTGTTTCAAGCAGATACCACACCATCCTCATAAAAAATATATTGGTGACTTTAAACTGCAGGGATCTGACTGGCAATGCCAAATCCTACTGCAGTTTCTGCAAGTCCCTCTAACCCAGGCTCTTGCACCTACTTGTTCCCTCTGCCTGCCATGGCCTGACCATAGTGCTGCAGCTAGAGCTGTATTTCTGTCCCTCTTCCTGCCCTCCATGGATTTTTTCATTTTCTGATGCACAGATACCAACCTCAAATCCCATTGCCCCTTCTTTCCTTGTTCCAAGGTGTCCTCTCTCTACTCAGATCTCTAAGCATCTTGGTTTTCCCCTGCCCCCTCTCTTACTCTCCTAAAATGTCCAGCCCTCCCAATTATCCATTTTTTCAAGCTGTGAATCTTTTTTTTTAACCTCCACCTGCTCCTGGGACATTTCTTCCCTCATGTAGGATCACCTCCTTTCTTCTCCCTTGTCCTTCCTCAGGTCAGTTCTGGTGGTTGCAGCAGTAAACCCCACGCTGGTCCTTTGCCTCTCCAGTCATTCTGCATCTTTTCATCCCACTCAGGTGTCATCTCTGCATTTTGAATGCATGGCCCTCTACAGCTTGATTTCTAATAGATCTTAGTCTTTGGTCAGTCAACATTTTTCTGTAAATGCTCAGTGCTGCCTCTGAATGGGCCTTTTTACATAACTTAATTCTGACTAATTTCTTAAGAAGATTTCCTTCAAGCAAGTATTTAAAACTTCAGATTGTATCATGTTTGCTCCTGGATCACGGCTCTGACAATTTACCTTCAGTGAAGTCACTGGACTCCAGGAAATTGCATTTCTCAGCAGGTCATCAGGCTTTCTTTCACCTTCATATTTTTACTGAATTGAATTGAATTTCTGAATTACTGAATTTCTACTGAATTGAATCAACAATTGATATTGTTGATTGTGTTATTCCAGAAAAAAAGGCATTAATAAAATCTCCTGAAGTAATTCTTTTGCAAGAAGCTCCTTCTTGCCATGAGAGGAGTTTGTTGCAAACTTGACATCTTTCTCTGGTCTGTTACAAAATACACACATTACGAAGATCCTGTAATGAACACAAATCTTATTTTTTTTTAACTTTGTGCCAAACACTTCTTTCTTCTGCAGCTCTTGTATTTTTGTGTACCTGTGAGTGACTCTGAGCCTTCATCTACTACTAACTGCAATGGGCATGTTGTGAAAATACATCAGCATGTCCCTATTAGGGCTGAAAGCAGGAGGTGGCATTTATCCCTGTACTTTCTGACAAGACCAGAACTCTAGCTACAAAAACATCTTGTCAGAGAAAAAGAATATAGCTCTTCTAGCTGTGTTACTTGTTAAAACTTTTCAGCTAAAGATGCAGCTGTAAACAGATAGATAGAGACTTTGAAAAACTCGTAAGAACAAACTTTCTGAAAATCAAAGGAAAAACTGGATGAAATATCGCTAATATTTTAAGACTTTGGAGTCAGTAGCAAACATTTGTTCACTTCCGGAAAGAAAAAGGGTATTAGTACTGTGGCTTAAATAAAGTGGTTTAATATGCTGTTTAAAAGAACAGACAATAAGTCACAGAAAAAAACCACCTCAGACTCAGGAAAATATTCAGAGAGAGCAACAGTTTTCCTATGGCAACAAAGCCATATGGAAGTCAGCAGAACATGACCAAAATGGGTAGCTTTGTTTTTACTTTACTAAATGCAGGGGTAGAACAAGTGGAAAATTATGATTCTTAGGGGATAAATTATACTGTGAGAAAGAAAAAAATAAGAACTCAATTACTTGAGGTTCTTTGGACTGCCAGTTTATTTTACTCCAGTTTCCTCTTGTCCTGAGTGTTATGAGAAAGGAACTTGGCACAGCAAGGTTGGATTCCTGTGCAAGCACCATTTGTGGAGAAAAAGATAGAGACTGGGAGAAACTCCTGAGCCAGACCATGAAGAAAGTGAGTGCCTAGTCCATGGATACCATCAGGATGCCTGAGTGCTGTCAAAAAGGGAGCAGTGGAAGGTATGCTGAAACCAGAGCCCAAGTCTGGAATTTGGATATTTTCTTATGAGATTGTGAAGGGAAAACTTCCAATTTTCTGGGCGCTGGTTTGTTGGGAGGCCTTGTTTGATAGAAGGAATGACAAAACATCTTTCCTCAAGACTTTTCAAGGTAGGCAAGCAAAACTTTTTGTTGCAGAGGGTAAGAACCTCTTGGCCACAGGGGATGCCAAACCTTGGCCACTTTGTATTAAGCCTTTGAAAGTCTGACTTCACTTTTCATGGATGGGCTTTGTTTTACCCTGGAGGTACTGCAGCTCCTGACAGGCTGAAGCACAACCTGCAAAACTGTGTCTCCCCTTGGTCTTGGCTCCAGGCAGATACAAGGGGATCACCACTGGAAATGGGGCTTCAGGAGGACAACTGGGCCATGTGCCATTGGAGAAGGATGTCCAGGAGTGATCTCCAGGAGCTGGGGCTGCTTAAACCTTGCTGTTGTTCAGCCACCCAGCACCATGCAGGGTAATCTCCCCCCAAGATGATGGCAGGTACCACCCTGGCAGTATGCAGGACTGGGATGATGAAGGATTGCAATGCCTGTGAGCCTGTGGAAATCAGTCATCCCTTCGATCCAGACTAATGCAGACAGCACAGCTGCACCAAAAGCTCTCAGCTGTTGGCATTGAGGTACTGCTGTGATGTGCTTGCACAAGAAGCATATGCCATCTTCTGTAGTCCACTGCTAAAATCTTAAGGACTTATTTGTTAATTAATTTAAAATTCTGTAATCCTTCACCCCCTTTAACAAGCAGTAATGCAGAGGGACTGGTTTCCTCCTGGAGCACCTAGAAACACCAGCTGCTGCACAGCCCAGGTGGCAAGTGATTCTCAACCTTTGCACTTTATCACTGTTAGCTATAGAGAAAGGATGGCACTTTTCTGGAATGGAAATTCTAAAAAAATCACTAGTATATTAAACATAGTAAGAGAAAGGACTATGAAGACTGACATGACTTTTTCTGTTCTGTTGGGCTTATCCAGAAATATCACAGAAACCACCAAGTGACAATGGTAACTTGTATCCCATGGCAAGTCCATAAGAAGTCCATACCTTCCCACTACTGACAGAAAAGGGGATCAGGGTGGCAAGAACAAACCCAGCAGTGGCAGCAGACAGGGAAGTGATGAGAAAGCCTTTGCCTCAGGTTGACTGTAGTTCTTTCATTTGATATTTTTCCCCCATTTTCCTTCAGCTAGCTTCTTATTTGCTCTTCAGTAAGACCTGAGGTGACCTGTCATTTCCAGGCTGCAAAGGCAAGAAAATGTACACTGCTTAATCACACCTCCAAATGGACCTTGTCACTTTGCTGAATTGCATACATTGGACACGTCTCACTGTTGTAGCTAATTCCCTGTGCAGCACAAACAGTCCTGGCCAGCTGGCCAATGCTCATAACTCCCTAACATTCATTCCACCTAATTCCCAAAGTGAAAGCAAGTTTACAGTTAGTGCAGTTCATTTTTAGCAGAACAGCTCATCTAAGTGCTAATAGAAGTCATCTTTGATTACCAGTATATTCATGGAGATTTAGACTCCAGTAATTATTTCCTTGACCACCATAGACAAAATGAAATGGTGCTAAAGATTAAAAATGCATGGAAGAATATTTTCATTAAAAACTGACTATAACCATTTACCAATTTTAATTAGAGTGGCATCATTTGCGTTGCTATAGTTAAAGGTCTCCTGGTATTTCTGGTATAAGTAGACTGCCATTTATCGTAACATCTCAATAGGTACTTGCACTGAGATAAAACTTGACAGGGTGTATTAGCTCGTTTTTAAAATGTTGGGGTTTTTTAAATGCTAATTTGATAAATTTTCAGTGTAAGCACAAATTTAAACCCAGCTTTGTGAGGAATTAAATGTCCCTCCTCTAGAGCTGTGTTGTATTAGATAGTCTTTTCAGCATTAACCAAATGAGTTTCCTGCCCTGAAAAATATTTTCTGAGTTTTCAGGCTTTTTCCTACTTTCTATATTAGGATGAAGTCAAGATCCTGCCAAAGTTATTGACAATGACAAATACCAGCCAAAAAATTAGCATTGCCTTAAACTTGCTGGGAATGCCAACATCTGATATCTGTCTTTTGATGGTGGCAAAACATGTATCTCTTATTCTCCGCATTCGTGGTCCATGGCTCACTGTGGTATTTGGGGCTCAGTCCTCAGACCTTCTTGCACTGGTGCATCTCTGTGTTACCCCTGATGACTTCCATAACAACCCTCCTAGGGTCTCTTCTCTAGATCTGCACACAAATTTTTGCCTGTGAACTGAGACATTTCCTGGTCCATGGGCATTTGCCACCAGCTATAGTCCAGCTACACCAGCTGTAGTCCAGTCTCTTCACCAGGGAGCTCTCTTCCTCATAACAGTCCTCTGCACCCTCCTGGAGGTGTTCGTTCATGTACACTTTTTGGGGAAGCACCTCTCCTCAAGTGACCTTCCATACGGATAAAAATTTCCTATGGCACTCTCACTTCTGCTCCTTTTTGTCCACTCACACATGCTATCTAGGCATCCTTTACTTCTCACAAGCACTAACAAGAAGCTGTAACTATTTCTGAGCACTGTTATGCCAGATTGCTTGGGAGTGTCCCAGCCTTCAGTGTGCTTGTGAGTAGAGGCTACACAGCTTCACCTATGAACTAAACACTGATTTTTTGTGTAAGCCTGATGATGGGCAACTCCATTTCTGCTGCACAAAGGTACTGGCTGCACAGGTGTTGTCAGCTGCATTTGGAGAGTAGAAGCTGGTCTCCATGGGGCAAAACTGTGTGCGCCATGTCTTTGCTGAGCTTTGTGCAGAAAGATAGGAAGAGAGCTTGCAACTGTCCCAGTGTAGAAACATTTCTGAACTGAGGAAGGTGAAATTCAAGGAGAAGCAGCAGAGAAAGGTTGAAGAAGGACGGGCCAGTCAGGGAAAAATACCTCTTCTTCCTTTCACACACCTTGGCAAACAGTGTCCTCTGAGTTTTCATTTAAAGAACACCTTGTTTGAGATTTTTTTCTATATATTTATTAGGAAAAGAAAAACTTGGGAATTATGGCAAAAGCTCTCCTTTCATCAGACACCATAGAGCAATGAAAACATTTTGCTTGGCTCTGCCAGTTTATTTTCTTTGCAGGTAGCAGTGAAATAACTCCCACAGACCCAAAAGGGATGCTCAACTGAAGATCTGAACCAGTTCCTGAGATTCCACTTAGGTTTTATCCAGGTCCTCCCCTTTTTCTTGTAGGTGAGACAAAAGGCGATTAAATACAGGTTCTGTGTGCACAGAAACCCAAAGGCAAACAAAATTTGACTACTGAGCTGTGTGCATCTCTTTCAGGCAGAAGAAATATAATTGAAGGCTGATTCTGTACTTCTGAGCTCTCAAAATTACTATTATATTACACACTTCTCCACTCAGATAAACCCATTATGATTTTTTTCATTTCTATTTTTTCCACATGGCTGCAAAGATTAAGCCTTTCCAATGCAAGAGGAAACTTGAGTAGTTCCTGGACAGCATTCCAGCAGAAGGAGGTGGAAGCTCACATAGCATTTCATCTCTCCCAGCAATCAATATCAGTGTCTTTGAGAAACAGAAATAGCAAACACCTAGATTTATTAAGTGATAAACACATAAATTGAAGTTCGGGCTTTCTTCTACCAGCTTGCTACAAGCTGTGAGTTATTTATCTCACTCCAGAGATACAGCTGTAACACTGCCAATGCAAAGCAGCTTTCTCTTATCCATGCTGTCACACAGACAACAAGCCTTACTTATTATCCACATCCACACTATGCTTACGTATTCCAGCACTAGGTACTGGGAAATGATTGTGATAAATTTTGGATTCCCTAAGCAATACTGCACAGGTTATCCTAGGAAGTGTCCGATAGATTGTTGTGGGACAACTTCTATCACTGACTTCAAGTACTTAAGCTATTTTTGCTTGACCACGCTTCCAGACTTGTCAGCCCTGGACACCGGTGTGATCTTGTGGTGGCAGCTGAGTCAGCAGAATTTTGGGGAGCTACCACTTGCTGAGAATGTCAACCACACATGCACATACCCAAGTGCATCCCGACAGCACAGCCTCAGGAAAGAAGGCTGCATAACCAGATCCTCAAGTAGCAGCTTTGCTGAACCTCCAACTCCCTTCCTGTAGCTGGATGTAGTGCTCGATAAGACGCCCATCGTCTTGTGGGCAAACAGCTGAGTGAATGGGAGCAGAATAGTGCTGGAATTTAGGTATTGCTGCTTGAATAGGTGAAGTCCTGGAGTTTGTCATATTCATGTCATTTATCAATGATGAAGGTCATGTTCTGGCCAAGTTCCTGATCTCTAGGAGCTCATCTTGAGTTTAACAGAGGAAAGCTTGATGCACAGCATGGAGCTGAAATGGCTGCACTGGCAACTGACAGTGATTTGTAAAAAAAAAAGGATGGAAGGCAAGAAATTCCGTTATTAAGTGGACCTGTCTTCTGAACAAAATGATCATGAAGACATAGAAAATGAGAGGACCTTGTTGAGGTCCTGTAAACGTGATAGAGCCAGAAAACAGCAAATTGTATCTGAGCAAACAAGCAGAAGCAACAAGTACCTGGAAGCCACCCGGAGTCTGCTGAAAGCATACATGGAAATTTCAGAGTTGATGACAGAGTGGCATGAAGAAGAAAGCCAAAAATGGTTCACATGAGCGACAATTCCTTCCTATCCCTCCAGACTTGTGCCTTGACTACTTTATTTCAGGGGTGAGATCTAGAAATATATTAATAGGAAAGATGTCTGTTTCATTACAACACTGACTGTTAAATTATCAACAGTACCTTTGTAGAATCACATTAAGGGAAAGGCAAGTGAGGATCCTGCCTAAGTACAGACAAACAAATAAATAAATAGAGACACTAGTAAGTATTAATCACTACACACATTCTAATAAACGTTTTTCTTCTGACTATCATGTACACATTGGTAAAACACTAATACTCCTTTTAAAGCAAACTTTCCTGCTAGGCACCTAACAGTGATGCTACTAAGGCTGTTTATATCTCCAACTACTTATTAGTAGTTAGGTAGGTGCATCAGTTAATACAGAGAGATTTGTGTCCTTAACTGTGCTAGGTAAAAGAGTTGGTTGTGGGTAATTTCGAAAGTCAATTCTAAAATAAAGGAAATTACTCAGAAGATAAAAAAGAAGTGGATTCCAATTTTGCTCATGCTGAACTCAAACAGGTATTCTATATATACACGTGGCTCTGCCAGCATGAAAACAGTCCCAGAGCTGTTCCTCCGTGGGCAGTGCCAAGTTCTGTGTAGTGTGAAGATCCATGGCTTGGGCTCCTCCTGAGTGAGGACACTCCCTGCCCACCAGCTTTGTCAGCTCCTCTTCCTCTGTGAAAATGGGATGGGAGACCCCCACCTGCCCTAGCGTGCAGGGGGGAGCCAGGCAAGGTGGGCTTGGGTGCTGCTCATCATTTGTGATGTTCCCCTTCCTTTTTGCTTCCTGAGAACTGACTCAGCACATCAGGGGGATCAAGGTCCTCCCAAAACAGCATCTTCACCCACTACTCACCAGGCCCCCAGAAGAGCTGTACCTGTTGTTCATGAGGCAGTAACAGCTAGACAAGCAGCTACTTTCTTTGTTGAAAAGTTCCCTCCTATGTTGCCATGGATATGATGACCTGTTTCTAAACTCCTTTTTTTCCCTTGCAGCATAGGAGCTCTACTATGATCTCTACATTTTGATCCATCTAAATATAATTTTAAATTAATTACTGTTCTGCATGTATCTTGTGATCACCAAACTGCTCTGCAATTTAGTTACTTGTGATTCACCTTCTGCCAATCTTTCCAACCAAATCATCATGTTAAAGCAAGGAGAAGGAAAAGCTTATTTGGCTGAGTGGGTTTTTCACTTGTTTCCTGTTTTCTTGAGGAATGTTTTGTGCCACAACAACAGAGCTGAAATGTATGTGGTGAAAATAATTTACAACCGTGTTCCCACATGCAAGTGAAAGAGATTCAGAACTTCATCAGTAATGCTAGAGAAAATTATCCATGCTAACTCTCCAACTTATTTATTCATCAGCTGTGCTTGTTTATGCAATGTATGAAATGAACAAATACTGGGAATAATAAAAAATACATTCAGGTAAGAAAATGAAGCCTGAACTCCAAGTAGCTAAGAAGAAGTCATTGTGTGAGGGGATTATTTCTACTTTTTTGATGACTGTGATAGGTGTGTATGTACAGACCTCCTTTAGACTGCTTCTTGGCCTGAAAACACCAGCCAACAGCACTGTTTTCCCTCTGTTATTTGTTCTTCAGAGTTGCTTTTCTCTCACAACAGCTCATTTTAGGCATGCAATGTGAAACATCTGTGGGTGGATCTGAAGATTGAGCACATCTGCATTAGTGTCAGACTGGCCAAAGACAATGGCAAAGTCACACTCACTTCTTCCTCTGCTGTGCAACAGCCCCTGAATGTTCTGCTTTGCTCTCACCCAAGGACTTACTCAACTTCAAGCTTTGCCTTTAAGATGCACCACACCACAGTGGCAAACACCTTTACCCACGATGTAAGGAGTAATTTGTTCACCATTTTTCTAGAAAGAAGGCTAAAGCTGTTCTCCCTATTGTTCCTATCTGGCTGAGAAGGGAGAGAAGATAAACTTGGGTTTGCAATACCTTTGTCAGCAACAGAGAAGATGAGGAGAGACATGTTTTATTTTTCAAACAGTTTTCAGGTTTGTACCCCAGACGCTGCCATCCATTCCCCTGGGCTTTGGCACCACGAGGCAGCACCCCAGCAAGGCAGTCTTGTTGCTCTCCATGCAGGACATGGCATCCAGAGGACATGGTGAGGGTCATTTGGCTCCACACAAACACCCAGGACACGGGAAGTGTGAGCTGATCAGTCAGATAACCTAAACTGGTGTTTCTACAACAAAAATCTGAACAAAGAGCAGAAGTGTGTATTGGTGTAACTTAAAAGGAAGTAACTGGTTACTGTGCTTTGTGCACTGCTATTTGCAGCATCATTAAGCCTCCCCTGAAGCCTTGCTATTGGAAACTAGATTTAGCCAGGGCCCATTATGAGCCCAGACAACCATACAAAATTGCCTGGTTTTTTCATATAATGATGCCTAAAATATTTAGACCCAGGTGCCTCAAATCAGGCATCTCTCTATTTACATTCCTAAATTAGAGTCCATTTGTTATTCATGACTTGCTTACCTGTGACAAAGAGATTGGGTTGTTCATACAACCCATCTTGTTCTTTCTCAGAGGAATTTAGTCTCATTAAATATTCCTAATTTCCTTGCAGTGCACTGAACTTTCTGTAATGTAATCCATTCCAGAGGTTTTGACATTTCTACTTGTCTATCTCAGGTGGCACCTAAATATGAGAAAGGCATTAGCAAGAGTTGGGTTTTAAAAAAACCCTCCCAAATATTTATCCAAATTTAATCAACTGCTTTTCATGTTTCTATAAAAACTCAATATTGGAATCAGTAAGTGGTGTTAGCAGAGGGTCAAGTTATGAGTTTGCTGAGGGATTACCTGACTACATTCAAAGAGGACAGTAAAAGGAAAATGCAAAGCATTTAGAAGTATTTAAAATGTATTGGAAGTATTTAAAATATATTTCAGAGATGAGGTGTCAGGATTTTTCTGGATAATTTTTCCCTGTTATAATTGGTCACCACTGAAAATGTGGTAACTATAGCAAAATTTGATCTGCTTAAGGCACTTTGTTGGTAACAACATTTTTGTTGTTCACCAAATAAAGACAAAGCTTTGATGTAGGAACACGTTTTTCAGAAGGGAGGACATATTCTATTTTCCACGTTTTTTCTGGTGCTCCACACTCTCCCATGGGTCCCAGAGAACTCAGCTGAACCATGTTGGTGGTCATCCAGATGCCTTTCCTTCACACCACTGTGACTGAACAACGTACAGCTGGGGAATATATTTTTGGGCCCTCAGAGAAAAGAAGTGATGGAGACTTTACAGTAAGGAGTAGCTCTACAGTGCTGCTTCTGGGATCTGAAAATCCCCTCCTTTGTGTTTGGAGAGAATAAAACCCTTCCTAAGTCTCAGTATTCCTCCCTGACCTGTGATGCCTCATAGTGGGACACGGATATGCTGATCATAAGGTCGTCACAAGCTCCTACTGCTAGGGGCTTCCCAGCTCTCTGCCAGGTACATCTCACCCTCTCTGGGAGATGTCTGCATCAGTTCTGTTTTCCAGGACTGGGGAAGACATCCATCTCCTCCTAGATGGACAACCCTGCCTGAATTTCCTCTTCCCCATGAGTCTCCATATTGCAACATTCATACCCAAATCTAGTATTTCTGATAGAGTTGATGTAGGCAAGTTCAGCTTTAGATGCACTTACCGATGGTGTGACTGAGGTGCTATAGGGCTTACAAGGCTGTGCTCCCAAAAAGTCCCCAGAATTCCCCTTTCATTCACCCGTGAATTTCAATCACTTCCCAGGTAACTCCATCTCAATCACCTGCAAAACCCAGCCATCCCTTGGGGCTTCATCTGTGACTTGTGCCAGGCACCTGCACTGGTACCTGTCACATCCAGCACGTTCTCCTGTTGTACCCAGCAGTGTTCCCAGTGCTGTTCACTCAGCCCATCCTCTGGCCAATACTGAGCTGGAACCCCATGGGTCCCTGCAGCCAATGCAGGGAGAGGGGCAGAGCTGTTCCAGCCAGGGCAGGGCAGCAAAGCTTAGAGTGGGAAGGAGAACAGAGATCATATAAATCCAGAAAAACAGTTGCTCTGTAAAATGAATGACATGTTCCCTTCACTTGCAAAAGCTGACAACAGCAGTTTGCACAGCAGGAGCAACTTCAGGCTGCAGCACACAACCAAACACACAGGGCTGGTCCTTTCTCCTCTTGGTCAAGCACTGTTCATACAGGAGGCTTTTTCTCCCTTCTTTGTAGCTACACACCACTGAAACAGAAAGTATGGGCATATAAATATTGTGTAATTGAATCTTACTCTGCGTACTGTATCCTGTCAGGAGCACTGCCTTTTCTCCCAGCCACACATCTTTCAGCACTTGCTGCTGTGATTCCCCATTAATACCTCCGTCTGCTGCTGGAGTGTACTCACATCAGCAGCTCCTTCCAGCAACAGCACTATTAAAAATAATGAAATGTCAGGTTGTGCTACTGTGCATCTAGATCCATTATGGAAATGTGCTGCAGGACGATAGCAGTCTGAGTCAGTCCTCCATTTGGCTTTCAGAGGGAAAAGATTCAGAGAAAGACATCTATGGTTTTAAATAGCACCTGGGTTCCTGTCCATGGCTCACCTTTGCCTGAGCAGTGCTTCTCCCAAAGGATGTACAGGGCAACACTTTAGTGAAAGAGGTGCCAAACAAATCTTGCTTTTCTTACAGTCCTCCTGTCAGTAGACAGAATCCCTGCTATTTTTTTCCACCAGAAGTGTGTGAACTAAAATGAAATGAGAGGACGTTTTAGGCTCTAGAAGGAGCAGACTAGAGTAAGATTCCAGGCAATTGGGATAAACAGATCTAATAATGTAGGAAATTAAAATGTAATGGACACTGTACAGTCAGTTCACTATACTGCCAGACAGATTAATAATATTCTGTCATTACTGATTTCCACTGTAGATAGATGGAGTGTTGGGGAGGGAGCAACTAAATTATGTAAAAGATGCAAGGAGCATGAAGAGTCAGGTATCTGGAATTTCCATGAAACATATGTGCTTGAATTCTCTTAAAACAGGCTAGCCTGATTGTACAGACAAGTTCATTTCCATCTATATTATTCCTCTCACTGGGAATTCTCCACCTGCTTCCTTTAAATAATCACATGCTAAATGAGATGAGCCTAAAGGAATGCAGACTAGGAAAAGAGAACACTGCTTGGTAGTGATGGAGTGCGAAATATCTCCAGAATTACATGCAGAAATGTTCTACCCATCCCATTTGATTTGAGCCTTTGCTGGTGTTACAGAGAAAACAAACTTCTGCTTCTCCCTCTGTGATGCCACGGTGTCCCTTGTGACAAGGATGCCTGGGCTGTGTCACTTACCTGTGTGCTGTATTGAATACTCACAAGTGCACACACACACAGGTGGACAATAGGACCTAGAAAGGGCATATAAAAGATATAAATGGCATAGACAGTGGCACATAAAGTTGTTTCTGAGAAATCTGGGATTCCAGAGGGAACCATCTTCAGATGCCTTTGTAGCTCCAGGACCATGGCCCCCTTACTGAACAGGGCTGACCCATTGCCCATTCACTATTTCTGTGTGTACAAGCAAAGCACCAG
The DNA here is from genome assembly GCF_000738735.6 of Corvus cornix cornix. Taxonomy (NCBI): domain Eukaryota; kingdom Metazoa; phylum Chordata; class Aves; order Passeriformes; family Corvidae; genus Corvus; species Corvus cornix. The sequence continues at coordinate 79,287,799 of NC_047056.1, read as the reverse complement.
AGTTAGCATGGCCCTGCATACACACTCCCTGTATTCCCCAGCCATAGCTGTGAGTAAAACAGACTGATCACATGACAGCCATGAGAAGGAAGCAAAGCTGTCAACTTGTCAGGGATTTTGACTGAGCAACAACCCTCAGCAGCTGGGATGCACCTGGTAGCCCATGCAGATAATCAGGCAACCATCATCAACAAACACAGTGCAAAGCAAACGTTCCACGCGTGCTTGAGAAACACACGATCCATGAAAAGCCCCATTCCTAACAGTGACGTACCTACGCTGGGGTCTGTCATTCCTGAAAGTTTATAGAGAAGAGTGTCAGCTCAGCTTGGGGTGAGGGGCAGTGCTATCAAGAGGAACAGCAGAATCACAGCGTGTAAGGAACTTCTTGCATTATCTGATGGTGGTGGGAATACTTATTTGACCAGCCACAGCTGGACATATGGGAAGGATTTAATTGCTTGATTACTTGCAGCCACTGTTCTAAAACATTAGAACACATTTTCAAAAACTCTGTATGCCTCCTTGACCCATAAATTTTCCAGCACTGTTAGATCCAAATATATCCTCAATTGTTGGTGATAAAATCCTGCAATTTAGTGACCCTCTTACTAGGCATTGCCACCTTTGCTGTGTTTTAGGTAATGTGAAATGTTACTCAAGCATTTGTCACAGAAAGGGCAGGAATGGAACATAGGATGTCTGAGCAGAAATGATCTCTGCATAACTTGTTCCAAGCATGTGATCCATGACCCCACAAACTAAGCAAGTTTTCTTATCAATTTCAGCAGGCTTTGGGTGCAACTAAAACTCTTGCCATGAAAGTGCTTGAAAAGACTTTAAATTAACCCAACACAGGCAACTATATCAAATGTCAGACTCAAACAAAATTGTAGCCATTGAGTGTCACCTTCATTTCATCTTCTAAACACATAGTGAGGTACATCCCTATTAAAGGAACATATTATCCCTTCCTCTATGTATCACCCATCAACATCACCAGTTAATCCTTTGATATGAGCAATGGAGGTGTTTTCATGCTGCATCCCAAGTCAGTGGTCCATCCCCATTACAGTCAGGCTAAGAACCACACAACATCCCCAATAACACTTAAAGTTACAGCAGCAACGCAAAAACACACTGTCATAAAATTTACAGGCATCACAGGCACACCCCCCAGGAAGTGGGATAGATATCATTAAAGAACTGCTGTAGGATAAGTCAAAGTTTGGGGAAGTTCTCTGGGAAAAGAGTAACACAATGCCTTTATTCATAAGGATTTTATCAACAATAGCTATTGCCTTCCAACAACTTTAAACATGAGCTGCTTTGAGTGCTCAGTGTGAAACTGATTTTGCTTTTTACCACTTCAACCACATTTTTTCTTTTCTGTGTAACTTCTATGTGTTCATATTTTGAATCATAACAGAACACTATTATTTGCCTGATGTCTCCACAAATGTTTTTTATTAAGCTGAGAAGATACAGTCTTCCAAGTTTTAAGATACTGCTTTGGTTATTTCTTATCTAGAAATGAAAATGATTTATGTGCATTTCTTTGTGGTTTGTCAGAATAACACTAAATTACAGAAAAATAAAAGCAGGGGAAATCATCCAATCACTGTACAAGAAGGGACTAAATTGCATACTTCAGTACACTCCTGTTTCAGCAGAGAAACCCTGAGTGTGCTCAGATATACTGACTGCTGTACTGGACTCTTCCCATTCATACACAATAATTAAATAACTATGATAAGAAATTTGAATGAATTCTTAACAAACTTGGAGTTTAAATATTGACTGGATACTCATCATAAGGCAAAGGGTTTGTAGGAGACATCCTGTTCTGTTCACTTTATTGTGAGTAAAAAAAACTAACCAAGAATTAATTTTAGGTGCTATCTAAACAAGAAGTACTTAGTCCTCTGTCAAGAGTACTCTGGTTTCTGTTTGATCACAGTTTAATCAACACTGGGGTCTTTTATCAAGTCCAGACAGGAGCCCCACAACACCTCCTTTACCAATAGTGAGTATACAATTGAAAATCAAAACTAGAGGTACATTTTACGGAGTTTTGAAGCCCCTTAAGCACATTTACTTACTTTTACATCTTCTTCCAAATATATATGCCAGGAAAACTTATATTATGGTTCACTAACATCCCATGTCTTCTAGAAAACCCTCTAAAACAGCCAACAGAAGTGAACACAACTTCTTCAGTCAACATGCACAATCTTCTCACAGCATCTTTGGGTCATCTGAGCCCTCTGCCCTGTGAAAGAAGAGGGGTCCTCAGACACCGCACAGTGCCTGGCGAAAAGGCACTGCAGCACCATTGCCCCAGGGAAGCTGGGCTGAGGAGGGGTGTGGCAGACCCACATCTCAGAAGGTGAGATTCAGAGGAGTTGAAGCTTGTATGCCATAGAGGACAACTGACTGGCTCTTATGGAGTCATATGCCTGTGACAAACATCAGCCTTGATGGAGCATGGGTTGGGATATATCATATTGAGATGTCTCTAAAGCATTAAACAAAGCAGATCCCATACAAGCTGTGAGCAGTAAATGAACTGCCTGTGCAAGAATGAGGCTGGGGAGGTGCTACAAGACAGCATCCTCCTAAATATGCCTGCAAAATAACCGAGGGAGAATGACGGAGTAAGGGGGACATTTGCCAAACACTTACAAGTGCCACTGGGAGAGATGGAAAGAACACACCCCGAGTAAGGCACACACATAAGATAATACATGATTGTTTTGAGCACTGCACAAATAAACAAGTCACAAACAGACTTTGCCAGAGCCAGAAGGCGCTGTGCCCGTAGCATGCCACAGACCTTAACACTTTGTCTGCTGGATGTGAGTGGGTTGGGTCTCTGTCCTTTGGGACGTGCTCCCGGACAGGCCTTTGCTGCTGAGCTGACACTGCAGCTGCTGTTTGAAGCAAGGCAGTGCTGACAGCATCAAGCAGCACATCACAGCTCCAGGGTGTCTGAGGTTGCAGTACTGACATGTAGACAAAGAAGGACAAGAGAACAACAGCAAACTAATGACCAATCAACTCCTTGCTGATGAGTATGATCCTGCCAAGTTCTGAATTTCAGTAGATTTATCAGGACAGCATTTTTTTAAAGGGCAGCTCTGCTTTTCCCTGCAGAAGTAGCCTTTGTTTATACATCAGGGTCCTAGAACTACTAATGGCCAGGGACCACCCATGAAAAACATAAGCCTGAGAATACTTCTGAGAAGCTCAAACATAAAAATACACATTATTTACACTAGTATTTTTGGTATCATCTGTCAACTGTTCACTACAGAAGCTAATCCAAATAAAATGAGGGTGCTGTTTTGTTAATTTGCTTATGAGGAGTAATTGCAATGCAGTGCATTACTGGGTACTGACAGGACAACAGACCACTTTTTCATAGGGAATTATCTCCTTAGAAAGGTAACAGGGTGTCACACAGAGCTCAGAAAGAGGCAGCTTTGAGAAAAGAACTAAAAAGGACTGTGGTGTGTCTGGTGAGTCTCTCTTACAGCATCTCATCATAGCCAGTACAAGGTGCTTCAGAGAGAGAGCTGCAAGAGCCCTTAAAATGAGTTTTGAATCACTCTAGTGCTGAACAAGAACCTGTTTTAGCACAGGCAAGAGTGGTTCTGTAGACACCTGTTTCTGAGCAACCTGCCACCATGTAGAGATGGACAAGTGGGTGGGAGCAGCCACCTACCAGTACAAAATGGCACTTCTGGAACCTGCTTGAACAACATTTCTCTATTTCCTCCTAAATTAGCATCATCCTGCTGCCCTGGGATTAACCTGACTGATCAGCACTGCTTTTATTTGCTAGAAAACTGCAAAACAGCTCAGATTTTCCCCCAGCTAGGATTTTATAGGATATGCAGAAAAGTCTAAAGAGGTTCTCAATCTCCACTAGGTCATTGCTACCAGAATTACTCAAAAGAAGTGAGATTCATTTAACTTCACTGTACATATCTAAACGTTAATCATCTTTATCTAAGCGAGTCACCCTGGGCGCCCTTCTGACTCGGTGGAGAGAAATGAGCACCTCCAAAAGGCAGCTCATTTCATCTTCCCGTAGAGGATGCCTAAGATGAATGAGATGAGTTGCCTTCTGGAGGTGTCTATTTCTCTCCATTAGCTGTACAGAGAGCCTGAGGTGATGTGCTTGCACTCTGATGATTAACTCACAATGTCAGAAGCTAAAGGCAGATGAATCCCTTGCACAGCACATCAGCATTTGAGCAGCCAGCCCTGCAGACAGAAGGGAGGGGGTTACAGAGCACAGTCGACAGCCACTGTGGTGGCTTCTTCTAGCACTGCAGAGATGTACCTGGTGACACGTCCAGTGACTACCTAGGAAAGAAATAGCAACCTAAATGCTAAGAATAGGTCAGGAAAGGAGAAGGGCAATACATTAAAGAAAGATAAAAAGAAATGTGTGCAGATAGCAACCAGCCCGCAATTTCCTGCTGGGTGTTTCCTGCCCAAAACAGCACAGCTCAGCACGACCAGTTCTATCTGAATGATCCAGAACTGAAGTAAGACTGTGGTTAGCCCACAAGATGATCTCACACTGCCTTTCCTTGCATCCACGGTTCTACCATGATGGAAATTTGGTAGACTGAACATATGCAAGCAGACATACCTAAATGCATATGAAATCTTGTCTGAAAGGCATATTCCTTTCCATGGCAAGACATTCATGATATCTGAAAGGAAACAACTCAGCAGGCTCTACATCATCTACCTACAAATGAAACCACGATCAGGAAACCACTGATCAGGTTTGAGGAGTATTGCTGGGATGCAGTAAGAGATAATCCAGTTATGGTGATTCCTCCCCACCATGTAAACTGAGTACTTGTCCCCAGTACCACTTTGTGGAAATTGAAGAGTCCTCTTATCACCATGCAGAGCTGGGCAGATAAGACACAAAACTCTCCTGAGTACCAGCCTGGTGCCATAATTACTGACTAATGCTGCCTCTGTAGCCTGTCACAAGAACAGTTTTTGGCAGTCATTTCAGCTCATTTCACAGTCACATGAAATTAATTTAATTAGTTTTTAAAATCTAAAGAATAATGGAATTTAATTGACTTAATGTGAAACTTTCTGGGCTGTCACTCCATCCAGCTTCCGATCAACTTGAAATCATTCAGCTGTGAGTGACTGATGTTTGTGCCTTTCATCGAGAACACTTTGTCTCAGTTAAAATCCTTCCTTCCATACCTAATTTTTGCATAATATTGCTTTTATTTTTCAAATCTGTTTTCATTGCCTGGTACCCTGGATGAAGGGCTCTCCGTGTGGGACTGATACAACCACCGCCTGCTTCTGGAAGTTGGTTTTACCTGGGGCTGCAGGATGTTAGGGGAAGATGGGTGAGATGGAGAGTCACTGCCTGGGACACACATCAGAATGGAGTCAGAGAGCAAGTTGTTTTATTCAAACATGCACATATCTAGATAAATACCAATCATGATGATGGCCCTGCTGAAGATTATGGCCCTGTTATGGCTGATGTGTGAACACATATCAGCCTTACCATCCTCCTCCAATGCCCAAACAGAAGTAAGAGATGGCAGAAACTCTATGGAAAGTCCGAGACAGAAATTTTATTCAACACTGATGACCATAAAAAATGCCTGGGAATCTCATTCCTTTGTTGTTCAAAATTTGAGGAGCATATTAGCACATCATTAATGAGATCCAGAGACTTTTGCTCTTTCTCTATGCCATCTTCCACTCTCATTTTAGATCATGGAGCTCTCCAGCAGTCTTGAACACACTTCATCAGAAAGCACCAGGACAAATCTCTTTAGTTTTTCTGTTCCTTTGGTAAAGTGGGAGAGATAGAACAGAGACTTAGTGAATGGATTTTAAACCAACACTCCACATTAAAACACAAGTTTCTAAAGCTGTGCATAATAATACCATTTCTGATTAGTGACAACCTCATTAGACAAAGCAGAGGTTCTTTTACTTCCATTCTTCACTTCTTGTTTTCCTTGTATCCCATGCATACATCCTTCCTTAGAAAAGCAGAAGCCTTCTAAGACTCTCCTGTGGCATTTTTATCCAAATTATTTGGTATGTGGGGAAGCTTCCATCCTACCTATTTTGGTAGAAAATATAGCATCAAAGTCGCATTTGACAAAATTAACATTACTAGTAAAAATGATGTCATTATCAGATGGAACCACTACTTGATTTTTAGACATTGATGGCCTCTAAACTCTCTCTATGGTACTTCCATAGGGTATCTATCATTCTGTACAGTGTATGCATCGCAAAACAGAGCGACTCCACTCCCGTGTGTTCAGACAGCGTGGACGCAACGTTACAATCCCAAAACACGCTCGCAAAACCACATGGTTCTCACTCCAGCCCCGCCTGCTCCAGGAGCGCATCTCCGGCATCGGTCAGCACCGGGTGATCAGGGACGGACTGCGAAGAGTAGGCAAGCCCCAAGCAGGCTGTCTCGGTTCCCAGACAGTCCCCGCATCAGGTACCAGCCCTCGGAAGCGCGCTGTCCGCCGACACCCCCTCTCTCCGTGCGCCTGCCCGCACCAGGGCGGGCTGAGGCTCCAGCGGGGAGCGGGCTGATCCAGCCCCGCAGCTGGGCTCCAGGCAGGGGGGCGGCTGAGCCGCCCCACGCCCCGACAGGGCAGCGACAGCGCCCTCCGGCACGGGCCCAGCCCCCGCGGGCAGCGGCCACGGCCGTGCCGGAGCAGCGGCAGCAGCCGCGCCGGGGAGGAGGAGTGCCGGCGGCTTGGGCCAGAGCGGCGGCAGCCGGGGCCGGGGCAGGGTCTCCCCGCTCCGCCCGCCGCCGGTGCCCGGAGCCGCCGTGCCCAGCGGTGTCCGGCGGCAGGCGGAGGTGCTCCCCGGCCGGCGAGGCGGGGGTGGTGCCGCGTTGCCGCCGCCGCGGAGCGGAGCGGAGCGGAGCGGCCGCATCTTCATCTTCATCTCCTCCTCCCCCTCCCCGCGGCGCGACCCCGCCGGCTGCCCCCGCCCAGAGGGGCGGGAAGGCAGCGGGCGCTGCCCGCGGTCGAGGCGCGGCCCGAAGGGGCTCCGCATGGCGTTCCCTCACCCGCCCGCTGCCGCCGATTAAATCCCAGTGCCGAGGGGCCAGCGCGGCACTTGGCGGCTGCTGCGCTGCGGGGAGGCGGCGGAGCTCGGGCCCCTCCCCGCGGCGGCGACCCCATACAGGAGCCGGAGCTCAAGGTGAGCGCCCGAGGCTGGGGGGCGGCGGGAGGACGGGACCGTGCGGGGGTCGCAGGGGAGCCGCGGTGTGCGGGGCGCTCGTCTGGCATCCCCCGATGCTGCCTCGAAGGACCGGCTGCGAGGGGGGAACCCCGCTAGCGCAGCGCGGGCGGCAGCAGGATGTTGCCTTATGGTGTCTCCGTGAACCGTGAAGTTTTCCTTCGCGAGCTTGAGGCGGGGTCCCGAAGGGCTCCTTGAGGGCTGCGGTGGCTCTGCCGGGGCTGTGGTGCCGGCGGGAAGCTCGGAGAGGGAGTGAGCGGCGGGCCGTATCCCGCCCAGCGCTCCCGTGGTCCCGGCAAGCAGCATGCTCTCCGGGGTTGTCCGGGCATCCCCAGTATCTATTAGTGGTGCTGTGAGATCGTCGCTAAAGTACCTCTCAGTAGGTAGAAAGGGCAGTGCTCTGCCCTTGCTTTCTCACACCCGAGTCGGGGCTGAATGGTGAAATGATGCACAGGATGTGAAAATAATTATTCTCAGTACTGTACGAGGTATTATGAATACGACTGTATTCCTTGCTTCAGGAATGCAGGTGTTGGACTGCCCATCTACCTGATAGTCCTTGTGACTCAAAACGAGCATCAGGTGGAATCAAGACCTTCGTTTGGCCACAGGCTTTGGGGTCCTTCAGTATATGTACCTAGAGAGCAGAGAACAGGGCTAGTTCATTTTATTGTTTGTAACCAACCTTACACTTCAAGTTTGGGTTCACTGTGACTAAATAATGTGCTATTAACAGCATAAGGCATTTAATCTATGTTTAGTTATTTCCTGGTGGCTGGGAATCTTACAGAAAAAAATCTGAAGTGTTCAGTTTCAAAGGATTGGAATTAGCATGTGATCATGCATTCAAATGGGGCTCTAAGTTAAAAAAATAAAAAAAGAAAACCCCACCAAATCTGCACCTCTAAGGATGCACTACTTTCTCACTGAGAAACATGTAAGAATAGCAACAATCCAGCAAAGTGCTTGTTAAATTCAAGTGAGGGCTTAGGTACCATGAGCTTCAGTGGAATTACGCAGAAGCTAAAGGCAAGGCTGAAGGCAAACGTGCTTCTGTGCTTCCCCAAACCAGGGCTTAAGTACTGTTCACTGAAGCATTCAGTCGCATGAATCACAGTCATTCAAAAGTTCAAGGCAGACCAAATCAGGGAAAGCATGGACTGAACAGCATCGTCAGGCTGTCTGCACAAAAACTAGGTAATCACCAGCCCTGTGGATTTTTCCTGGGGTTTTTTAGGAGGTCTCTAAGTATAGAGTGAGCTGTTCTTGACTCTGTCTTGAAATGTGAATTACAACCTCATAAGGGCCGCTAGCCCTCCATGATCATGGGTTGGCTTCAGCCTAACTTTGCATTTCAGTAATCTCTCAAACTTTGGGACTTGGGAGGGCAGTTTTCACATGATCTGCCCAATTTAAAAAATACAAGCACACAGAAAATCTCTTATTTGTTAAAACTATGATCTCCAAATCATTTATAAGCACCAAAAGTATAAATTGTCAGGCACCAGATACATAGGTAATTTTCAGGAACTGGAGCATTTGCCAGCATGAAAAAGGACATTATATAATTAGGATGTCCAAAGAGTAGCATTTATTTCTAAATAGCTTGGTTCTTCTGCAAGGTATTCTTTGATTCCTATGAAATTAGAGAAAATTGTACTTAACCATTCCCTGTTTTTCCTCTGTTGACAAAGTCCTGTGCATGCTGAAATCATCTGTATCCTTGAGTATCTTCCCATTCTTTTCAGGATGCAGATAAGCATGCCTGTCTTAAGAGCTTTAATAAAGTTAAGATGCACTTTTGCTTGTATTGTTATTTAACATCTCCATGAGTGTACAGACAGAAGCAGTGTTGGTTTCACAGTTCTGAGCTTTAGCCTGTTGCTGTTGATAATGTGCCTTTGTTGTTGTTGGGGGCAGTTTTTGGAATTGTTTTATTTTGTTTTCTTTTTCTGTAAAACTCACCAGCTTCACCAAGTGGTCACCTAAGACAGTGAATGTCAGCTTTAAAATTCGTGTTTCCCTGATTGTGGTATTTCTGCTGAAATCCTGGTGCCCCTTGCTGGCAATGGCACTAGTAAGTAAAGATGAAACTGGCAGCAACCCCTTTTCTGAGTGGGGGTTTGGATTTAGCATAACCTCCCTGTAAGAATGATATGTTTAAGACATAAGGATCTCTTCCAGGACACATAGGGAGGAGTCTTGTATATTAAAAAGGGAGAAAAAAAAATATCAATGTAAACAGCAAGAAAAGCCTTAAATCAGTTGAAAGCTGTTTGGAGAGTCATTGGTCAAATACTGGGAGTACACCAGGAGAAAGAAAAAGGTCACCAGGCCAAACTCATCTCCATCTAATTACATTAAGTCTGTCAAACTAATCCCTGGCACAGCTTGACTGAAAATATATTTCTGGTTCTCCTTTATAAAGTGACTAGTGTATTCAAAAGGCAAGCACCTATTTCTCCACATGCTCAAGTACGTAAATATGTCTGTTTATGAGCAGCCCTCATAAATTCTATAGCATTTGGCCTGTGTAAAATTAAACACCTGCCCAAGACTTTACTTTACTTACTTTACTTCTGCAAACACCTGGTGGATTAGCCCTTCTGAAACTTTTTGCACAGATAATTTTGTGCTCCTGAGAGTTGTGGCAGTAACAAATGTGGGGTCTGTGGAGATTACTGTGGTGGGAAGTTCAGCAGGTGCAGATGAGGTCAGAATTTGAATGTGACTGAGCTGAAGTAGAGATGTGATCTGTAGAAGTGAGTTCAGGAAGGCCAGGTAGAGAGCATCATGCTGAGCTGGGAATAATCTGCTGCACAAATGTACTATGGGAAGCAGCTTGCCTGGTAGCATTTTTACAGGAAACAAAGCAGTGCTGAGAGAAAGCCAGACATCTCACAGGGCTGCACAAAGAGGATTGCGCCCTACAAAACATGGTGGGATTTGGTCCCACAGCTCGGCAGTGGTGGGGTCTTGGCTGAAGGAGTCTGCCACTTGGGATACAGCTGTTCAGGGTGAACTTCCTGGTGAGGGTGCAGGGAGGGGTTTAAAAACGTGGTCATGAAGGAGATTAATCAGGCTCTTTAACCTCAAGAGTAAACTGAAGCAGGACATGCTTGTAGCCTCCACATTTACAAGTCTGCTCCGAAAGGGAGGGAGCTAGCTGCTCCCTGTGCAGCCAGTATGGGCTCAAGCCACCCTGTAACCGTGGTGTTGGACTGCTGGGAAACTTCCCATAGGGAAGCAGCAGTTGTACTCCTATCCAGACAAGGAAATACCCTGAGTCACAGGGTATATCCTTAGGTATCCTGGGCTTGGGTAGGACTTGGCAAGGGCACTTTTGTAACAGGGAGCTACTCTGACAAAGGGATATTTTTCTTTAGTCCCATGGAAAGAAAAGTCATCTCAGGCAAAATAGTTTGGGCCTCTAAATTATTTAGAAACCCAATAAGCAAATCCATCAGCCCCAACATCTAACTCCTTTGCTCACGTGGAACTACCCTTTTCCTTACTGTTTCCTCAAATCCAGAATGGGAACAAGGAGTCAAAATGCTGAAAGTAAGGCCACCCTATTGAAGACAAGGCTTAATCTTACACATGGCAGCTGCCAAGGCTGTGGCTGCTGCCCGGGGCTTTCTAAATGCCAGTTTTCCCTCTGTTGTCTTTGCTGGCTGTATCCTTTTGCCCAGCTGGCAGCTTCTTGGCAATACAATAGTCTGCCTGCTTTCCCTGGACCCACAGGGAAATGCCTCACCGCCTGACTGCTGAGGCCAGGCCATTCCTGCCTCTGCTCTGGACACAATCCACGTTGCCAGAGGTTCCTTCTCCACCACTTATAAGCACCCATTGCTGGGCACTTCCCAAAAGGCCTGTGGGATGTGGGGTGCAGCCTCTGCCAGCTCAGCCCCATTCTTGCAGAAAGATGCAAGGGGACATCTCTTTTGGGAGCAGGCAAATCAAGTATTTGTCTGTTGCAGAAGCTCATAACAAAGTTGCCTTTAAGGGTCACCCATGTTCTCCCAGGGGTCTGTCTAGGATCCTAAAAATGAAGGAGTTTTTGGTAGCACCAAAAGCATCACTCAGTCTCTGCGGTACTATCAAAAATACGCAGCGGTACCAAATCAGCAGCTCATCAAACACAATTTAAAATGTATAAGGGCAGCGTATTGCTCGTCCCCAGCATTGTCACTTGGTTACTACCGATGGAAACCCTGCTCCTTTACACTTCTGGCCAAATGCCATGGCTTCAGCCTGGCAGGGAACAGATGCACTGAGACCTTTAGTACCACACTTGCAGAATTATCCCTTTTTTCCTGCAAGACTTTCCAAGTTTGGATATCCTGGATGAATACCATGCTGACAGCTTCTAATTATGCTGCTGGTTGATTTACCAATTTATCCTCTTTTAAGAGCTAGAAGTCATGGAAGGCCAGGAAAGATCCCTTTCCTGAGCCCACATCTCAGATGAAGTGGCATCTCTTTGGCAGAGCCTTTCAGAGGAAGGGAGTAACACATATCCAGTTCTCCAGGATGGACAGCCCCTTTGTGGGCTCCCTGAGCCCTTGACTGTTTCCCGTTCCTCGAGACACCCTCTTTTTGCCTCTGGGTGTTTTTGCAGCTACCTGTGCTGTGGCAGCATCTCATCATTTTTGACTTTCAGTCCAAGGCCCAAATACACTGTCTAGCTCCAGGTCCACCTCCTTTTTAAATCTATTTGGAAAGATTTTGGTTTATACTTATAGCATAAGCAGCAAAAAAAGGAGAGATATTTATAGAACTACACATTTATTTACTTTGAGATTAACTTATTCCTCCCCACAAGCTAAATTAGATAGATATTCCTATTAAGGTATTAGTGGTTCTGGTTTACATTTTTTGTTTCTTTTTATAATCAAGCAGGCCAGGCTACCTGCTACCCCAGGGAGCACTTGCTACCTGCCTTGCTGTTCTGCTCTTTTCTCCTTTTTTTTCTTATTTTTTAATACCATTACATTGCAAATACTCATATAAATACCCATTTCAAACTAGGATAAGAGCATACAAATGGGGTCCTGCATAGGAAAATGCTCCTGAGCTGTGTCCCATGGGCTGGACTCTGTGCTGCTCCTGTCTTCCAGTGTCTTTCCTGTAGGAGATTAATTTGAAGCCAAGCATATAAACTGAAAAGTACCATTCAGAAAGATTTATGATCCTGTTTCATTAGGGATGCATATGTGGAATTATTCCCTGCCTGAAAGCACTGACTCAGAGCTCACATGTAAATTGCCAAGATAATTCCACTATTCCATGTTTCACAGAATTGAATGTTCTGTGCCTTGCTTCAAGTGTTTTGTGGATGAAAATCTTTCAATTTTCTCCTAGAGAGAGTTTTGTAGACTGTTGAGCTATAAGCATGTTGTCCTGACTTGCAAACACACAATGATTGCTAGTCAAATTAATATCTTAATTTTAAACTGGACAGCTTCCCATCAACACCACTCTGTTCTTGCAGTAATGCTTTGGAGTAGTAGCATTTCCCATATATGTGAAGCTCTGCATGAAGGGAAATACTTGGAACTTAGCAAAGCTGTATCCATGTGGTGTCTTAGCTTCATATCCCAAAATATCCAAAGATGCAAAACCTAAGTTGGCTGCCAAGCAAAACCTTGTCATGGGTGTTGGTGATCATAATACACACGCATGATTCACGTGTTTACACAGCAGATAATTTTGATCCATTTACAATGGCACTTCATTAAGGGATGTTAAAGCAAAGTGCTTTTTGAACTGCTGAAATAGGTTAGTAGTTAGCATCCAGTTTGGAAATTGAGTGAGGTCTGGAACAGGTTACAAGCAGGCACACATATGTTTTCTTTATTGGATGTTTTGCAACTGATTCTGCCAAACTTGTTAGGGTCAGAACAGACTGACCAGAGTGAAGTGGCCCAGCTGGGTACATGTGTGCACCCAGCTCTCTGATGCAGCTTGCTGTGTTAGCTGTCACTGCTCAGGTGGTTTTCCATACAATTCATGTTCCCCTGAGTTGTGACAGTCAAATATCCACCTTTCTCTTCCTGGTGAGACTAATGCCTTTTTAGCTCTCCTATTTCATAGGCCAGCATAAAGCAGGCAAGTGGTCTCACAAAGCTGTAAATATTTGATAAAACTGCTTTGCATGGTGTGAGTGTGAACTTCACAGTGTGGAGACAGCTAAAAACCCAAGTATGCTGTGCATTATCTTCTTGAATTAAGAGCCCAGGTTATCACTAGTTTTGTTCACTGGACTGAAAAAAAGATCTGAAATTCCTGAATAATTGGACAAATTATACATTTGGGGCTGGTATGAATAGAACACTCACCTGAGTTACAATTGCACTTTCCTGCTGTATGTGTACATGAGCCTTTCTCTGGGCTGCATTTCACCCAGCAGCTGTTTGCTGAGCCTTAGGAGAGCTTTCAGGGATATTAAAATACACAGTGTTCCTCTGAAAAACAGCAATCATCTTGTCCACATTGGAATTCCTCCCTCAAAAAACTCACTTGGACAAGGAAGGGCTGGGGGAGGTCTCATTAGCTCTTTGAGCCTTTTGTTATTAAGGAGTCTCTGGTCTCCTTTTTTGAATATTTTCCAGTTGTCAGGTAACATATGGACACAGAAGAAAAATCCTCCTCTTACAGAGGAGAGCAAAACAAACAAACAAAGTGAGTAAAAAATAGTAATAAACTCTTATTATAGTATGAGAAATAGTAGTTATCTAAGATCCTTGTAACTTGTGCTTGAGGAAGACTTTCCTTGATGGGACTGTGCTGCCTGGCTGAGCCTCAGTGGGATCTGAGGGGTCCAAAATGCTGTTTGGGCATAAGGGCAGCCAGTCCTAGCTGCTCCTTCTTGTGGAGACATTTGGAACAAGAAAGCAGGGAAATTTCTACACAGATTTTTTATTATTATTAAATAATAATTAATAAATAATATAAAACAAGCTCTGCATTTAACCTCTTAGTTAAGTTGGTCTCTGTCCTGAAGAGTTTGAAGCAAACACAATTTCTCTTCTCCCTAGTAGCTGCAGAAGTGTCTGTGAAAGACACACAAAATGGAGAAATCTTGCATTAACTGCAATTGTGTCAAATATGCTCTGGAACCTTCTCATATTAAATGGAAATTGGCACTTCTAAATGACTTAGCGTAGTCCAGTTGTCTCTTTGAAAAGGCTACAGTATTTAGTGTCGAAATACCAGTTTTCAGTCACTGTCGGTTTTAGCCTCTGACTTATGATTAAACATATATACTAAGCTTCTAAAAATAAATACATATCATACAAAAGTAAAGCTTTTTTGTTTCTCAAGTATTTGATAATAGAAGAACTGTTTGCAAACACTTCACAAAAAAAAAAACACGCACAAAAAGAAGAAAGGAGAAAATTTATCATATTTCATAGAGAAGGAAAAAACACATAAAGAAAAGTAGATACACTACAGACTTAAGCACAGCTTGCTTTGAGGCAAGTTTGATGTGTGGGTGGGTGATAAATATACTGGGATTTACTGGTGGAGGTACTTGTAACTGTTTTCACTTGCTGTCAAAAAGCACAGCGTGGATGTTTGGAAACTTACAATCCTGCAGTTCCTGTTAACTGTTCCTGTTAATAACTGCTAGCAGAGAACTCTGCCAATGCTGATGAAGAGTAGCCAGAAGAACAAGTGAGAACATCCTGGCCAAGCCCTAGGGACATCCAAGTTCAGGGAGGGAGATGAGCTTGAGGCTCATGCTAAGGCGCAACTTAGCATTACCAGGAAAGCTTAAATCTAGAGTATGGGCAGGTCCAGACACCAGGGCCAGCAGAGAAGTAAGGACTTGGCCCAGTCACAACAGTATATTGGAAGAAAAAATCCTGCCAATTTTCTTGAGTCCCTGCTAATCCACTGTACATGTTCTGGGGTTTTGTTCATATCCCTTAGGCACTGTGATGCCCACTGGAGCCAGTAGAGGTCTGGGAACTGCTGAGAAATGTAAGTGAATTTTTAATATATAATCAGATAGGGAAGAAAACATTACTTAAATGTCTTCCACTCTGTATTAAAACATTTAACTTTTCTTAAGCCCGTTTTCTTTACTCTTTGGCTGCTGAGGAAGTTTTCTAAGGTTAAATCCTATTATCCTGGCTCCTTTATAATTTGGGGAATTCAGAAGGTGTGTCTAGATCCAAGTGCAGGCTCTTCCCCAAGCTATTCATGTGCAAAAGAGCTTTTGCATTCCCTGTATATGAGATCCAGGCTGTCACACTTTAAATGATCCTGCAGCTTTTCCTCATGGACAGAGTGAGCTGGCAGTCATCACCATCTGCTGGCCACACTCAACACCATTCAGTAAGGCTTGTGACCAGGGGACAAGTATCTCACTGCTCCTTTCTGTATTCACTCTGGCTGTCCCTTGCCAGCGATTCTGCCTGGGCATCTGAGGAGGACTGGAAAAAAAAGGGATTGAAAGGGTGGTTCCAGAGCAGCCAGATTCAAATGATGGGGAGAACCCAGAGAGTCTGCAGCCTTAACTAAAGCAGTTTCCCACAAGTGAATGTCATTGAGTTACATCCATCTCCCGCGCTTCACCAGTGCTCCAGGTGTGACCAGCTCCTGTGTCACTGATCAGCCCGATACAGGAACATTCCCTAATATATAACAGGCATGTTCCTTAAAATGCTCATGGCTCTCCCTGCTGTGCAGCTGTGCCCTGGGACCTCCAGATGCACCACTGCCAGAAGCAAGCAGTAGAGCTGTTACCACACAGGCTTTGGAGCTTGAACTTAGAATGGAAAATTTAAAATGCAGAGGCCAGCATTTATCTCCTCTGGTGGTTTAACTTTTACAGCACAGCTTAATTTGATCTTCTCTTTTTCACATATAGCACATTCTAGTCAGCCATTTAATAAGAAATTCACCTAATGTTAAGAGCCACAGTAAAATAGTCCTTATTTACTGATAGATTTATAGCCCAGGAGCTTGCAGACAGCACTGTGTGAGCTGTGTGATGATTTTAATGGGTGAGCGGCATTTTCATGGATAAAGTTTCCATTTTTTCATAACCAAGCTATTGCTTTCTAACCGGGCACGCAATGGGCATTATTCAAGAGGTGGAGGGGAAAAGATATCTTTCATTCAGAAATTATATTTTGGATGCATGTAATAGCTCTCTTCTCTATGTGTTTAATTCATGATACTGATGATACCATGGTTTATTTTCAGAAAAATGTTTTTTCTCTGGAACCGTCTTATAAAATAATGTTTTTTAAATCTTGTATTCAGCAGGAAAGCATGGGGGGTTTTTTTGTTTGTTTGTTTCAGTATTTTAGGCATTAAAAAGTTAATTCAACAACAAATACCTTAATGGCACTTTTAATGTAACAACCTTTAAACAATTTCACTATCCAGTACAGCAGTACCAACACTGATCTAATTTTGGGCCATTTTAGATAGTGTACTTTTAAGCTGTTCCATGAGGCATGAAATCCTGCATGTGTAGTTCAAACTGTGTGCAGTACAAGGCTGAGTGATTCTGCGTGATCATGGAAATCATTCTGAAAATCAACCAGTCTGAATTTTCACTTACGCTAGACTGGTTTTTGGCAGGTAGAAGGTGGGGGGGGGAGGGGGGGGGGAGGGGGGGTGGGGGGGGGGGGAGGGGGGGGGGGGGAGGGGAGGAATAAAAGGATGTTACAGGGCTGAAAGGAGCTTGAAGTGTACAATGCATGTAAAAGTAGACCTTGGGCAGCAATTACCAGCCAGATGATGGCAAGAAAATCATCAACAGGTTATGTCTACTGATAATTGCCACATCCTGGCCATCTAGCCATGCCTAAAATCATGGAGTTGAATTACCAAAAATTCCTTGATGGTTCCTTGCATTCCTGCACTGAAGTGTCAATGCACAGAGATCTAGGTAGTCATTGGAGAGATCTAGGTAGTGAGTGCCTCTTGTGCAATCACCACTGCCTTCAGAAATGTCCCTGGATAACTGACTATTAATAGGTCTCAAAAATGGTGTCTCTTTACCTAATACCATCAGTACCTCAAAATTTGTATTCAATTTCTATTACAAACCTGTCAGATGTGCTAAAAAATAGTGCCCCAAATTGCTGATTTTTGTCAGCTTATTTAGGCATAAATTTGCCTTGAAGCCATTTTCCAGGACACTTTTGATCCTTCGTCATCAGTTTGGGCAGATGTGTTGATGCATTGCCTACTTCCAGTTACCCTCCAGTTTTTGTGCCAGTGTTTATCCCTGGTTGCATTATCCTTTGCACTGAATTCACATGTGGATGTAGCCAGCACCTTTGGAAAGAACCAGAATGCCTCTGATTGTGTAGAGATCTCTACACCTTCACCTGTAGACCCTTTTTCTAAATCAATGTCATCCAGGCAAAGAAAAATGCTTCATATGACTCAAAGAAACCTTGCATTTTTCTGACATTTTGTGTTCCCAACATAACCTAGCTAAGGAGAAAACCATGACTTATGGTTTGATGGGGGATCAGATGTGAGGTCTCTTCTCTTAGTGGTACCTGCAAACTCTGTTAATGTCCCCAGAAGTGAGATATATTTAACATCAGCTTTTTTTTTTTTTTAAATGGCTGTTACTCCAATTACTAGAAAGTCTTGCTGTTGTGTATACTGCTTCTGGGACTACACAAAGGAAAGGGCCTGGCTTTGGTTGAAGGATAAATCCTGCTGGTGAACTTCAGCTGGACCCTCTGGTTCTTCTGTTCTTGAGGTTTCACAACGCATCGTTTTTCCAGGACGTTCAGATAGACAGCAGGGAACTCAGTTCTGATTTTCTTCAGCCTTCCGACAATTCTGAGTTTGGTGAGACTTTCGAGCACCCCAGTATTCCTTAAACGTTTTGGTTGTTTTTCAATTTCCCCTAGTTCTATGATGCCTGGTCACTGTTGCAGGCAAGCAGCAGCACCACTCATCCCCCCAGGGGGAGGGAACCAGTCCTGACAGCCCAGCCATGGTAAGAGGAGACACAACTAGCATGTTGTCTGAAAACTGCTCATCCAGTTTCTCTCTCATTCTTTGCAACCTAGTCAGGGAATATGCAGGATACCACAAAGAAGCACTCAGGAACAGAGTAAACATTGAGTAAGGGAATATTGCTAGAACACTTCAGAGCTGCTGTAGTTGTGTAGATGATGTGCTAATGCCCTTCATTTCTAGCCAATGCTTTCTCTTGAAGCACAAGGAGATGTTTCTCTTGATGTGATCTCTCCAACGGCCTGAGCATACCACCTCTGTTGGACTTAACAGGCTAAGAGACTCAAGTGAGGCAGTCAACTGCTTTCCTTCAGTCTAGGAGCCAGGACCAAACAGAAACCTGTACAGAAGGCATATGGAAGCTGGAGGGAAAGCATGTTGCCCCTGTCATGAGCTAATGACAGTGAGACAGGAGGGGAGAGAAGTTTCCCACTAACAGGCAGAGCCTCTGAGCTCCCATTTTTAGCCCGGTGCATGTTCCCACAGCCTCACACAGGAGTGTGGGGATAGGATCCCTTGTTCCCTGTCCCAGCAGTGAATAGCTAAACCAGCAACCACCATTAGACAGCTTGCTTCACAGATGCTTGCTTTGTTCTAGCTGCATGTTCCTTAAAATGAATTATTAAAGACTGTCCAGAAAATTTTTACATGTTTTTCTGATTTAAGGGCATCAAATTCAGCCACTGTAGCTTAGGTAGTGCTGGTTTTGCTATTTCCCTCAATTCCCAGCAGAAATTAGGCAGAGGATCTGGGATTCAGATGTTTGAGATTAATGGGACTGCTCAGGTACTGAAGCAGTGACAAAATAGAAAGTTATTCCTAGTAGAAAACGTAATTAGTGCCTTTCAGATCTTCAGTTTGACAGTAGCACTAACATCAATTATTCTCTGTTGGGAATATTCCATTTTAACAAGGTTCACTGTAATATCATCCTTTCTCAGTAGTAATCGGAAGAAAGAAGGCCTTTTCAAATCATTGTCTTGCTACCTCGAGATTTTTAACATTTAAGCCTCCCACTTATCAGCTGATGCCTTGCATTGACTTCAGCACCTTAACAATTCCAATACTCTCAAGCGTCTGGAAATGAGCTCTTTTTTTTTCCTCCCTGTTTTTTTTTCTGGGAAGAGTCTGCAGAGAAAATCAACAATGTTTCCAAGCTAAAAGATATTGTCGAAAGTAATGTTAAAATCCTCAGTGTGGAGGAAATATGTCAAAATAATCTGGCAAAGCTATGAGTCTGGGTCTCAGGGTGAAAAGGTAGCGCTACTGTGTTGGTTTCAGCTTCATCAGGAAACTTTGTCAGCTCTGGGTCTCAACTCTGTTCCTGCAGGTCACAGCAGTTCTTCCAAGCAGAGCATGCCATCCGCAGCTTCTTCCAAAGGTATTAAATTATCAAACTCTGAATTCCTCAGGTGCAAAATACGCTTTTTTAAGAGTGGTGTTGCTGCCCTAGTGCATGCATCTTGGGGAGTTTGGCAGAGCCTGGTGCAGTTTGTACCGTTTGGTTTTCTCAGGCCAAGGACATCCTTCCTCCAAGCCAGCATTCCTGATGAAACCTCACAGCCCTATGCAGAAGTCACACTTAGTTTCTAACCCTGGTGTTGCCTCTACCATTTCACCATCTATAATCCAAAAATCGCATCTCCAATTTAGCATCATGTGTTTGAGACTGTTGAAACATGCTTAAGGAGATTTAAATGCACAGCTGTGTGACTCAATCCCCTAGATAGGTTTTATAATCAGCCTTTATGCATAGCTCCAAGTTATTTTGAATAGAGGACTGCTGAAAATAACCAGAAAAAAAATTAAAGAAATTTTAAATGATCTCTTTTCCCACACCTCCAGATTGAGATACTCTGTGGTTAAACATCTCTGAATAAAGCTGTTCTAAATTAAATACCGGCTTTGGTGGTATAGAAGATGAAGCTGGCAATAAAAAATACATAATATCCCATCAAGATGTTGAAGTCTTAATCCAGAACACAGTGGGACTGGTGTGAGCTGCTGTCAGCACACCTGGCCACAGTAGCTGTTTCACGGAGTGCTGTACCCTGATATGGCCCCTTTCTGCCTACCTGGATTTGCTGTTCAGATTTGCAGGGCAGATTTCCAGCTCCTTGCCCAAGTGACATCTTGGGAGGTGGTGGGACAAAATTAAATCACTGTTGTGACACAAAGAGTAGTGAGGGCATGATGAAACCAGTGAAGGGTCTGGAGCAAAGGGTCTTATGAAGAGCACTTGAGGGAGCTGGGGGTGTTTAGCCTGGAGAAAAGGAGGCTCAGGGGAGACCTTATCACTCTCTACAATTGCCTGAAAGGAGGGGAATGTTGGTCTTTTCTCCCAAGTAATAAGCTAGAGAACAAGAGGTAAATGCCTCCCATTTCATCAAGGGAGGTTTAGATTGGATACTGGGTACAATTGCTTGCTTCCCTGAAAGGGTTGTCAAGCATTAGAATAGGCTGCCCAGGGAAATTGTGGAATTGCTGTCCCTTGAAGTGCTTGAAAGCCATGTAGATGTGGCACTTAGGGACATGGTTGAGTGTTGGACTTGGCAGTTCTGTGTTGATAGTTGAAATGGATGAGCTTAAAGGGCTTTTCCAGCTAAACCATTCTGTGATTCTATGACTGCCACAGCTGGACAACATCCAGCTTCAGCCCATGGGGCCTCCAGAAGGGTTACAAAGTTGGGTGTTCTTTAAGGGCTCTCAGAAACCTTTGGGTTCAGCAGGGAAGTGGTTCTGCCTCTGGAAAAGCAGAGGGCTCCTGCAGAGACGTTTGCACCTGGCTGCTGTAGTATGGAGGCAGTCCAGTTGTCATAGGGACTTAGATGAAAATGAAAAGGCATATTTGAATCCAGTTGTGCTGAATACTTTAACTTGATTATTTGAAACATTTATAATGATTCTACTGAAACCCTCATTTTCATTGATGGGGTTGTTTTTGCAAACCATTAACAATTACAGGTCACCTTTGAAATGGAAACATCTTAGAATTTGTTGCAAAAACTTTTTAATAGTAATTTATGTCTTGTTTACTCTGTCATCAGATCATTTCATGTGCTAATGCACTGGGAATGTCAAGCTGTGCTGATAAGAACAGTTTTCCTTCCATTTGTTGTTACTCCTATGTAAATATAATTAAGGCAAAAAGTGTCTTGGGGGGGTGCCTGATCACATGCATTAAGTCAGCTCCCTTTTTGCCTCCTAAGGCAAACACACCCAGAACTGCAAGGTCTCTGGGAAAGACCCAGGGCTTAGGGTAGGACCTTGCCTACTTGCCCCTGAGCCTTCATCTGTGCTGGTTCTATGCAGGAAATCGTGGAGGGTGATTCGCAAGGAACTAAATACATGTCTCATCTTCAGCATGGCAACAGATCCAGCAACTGCCTCTGGAAGTACTGTCACATTTCATGTTAGGTTTGTGCTGAAGGCGTTCTGAATTTAGGTTTGTATTGCAGAAAGACTCCAGCAAACACAGAGTCTTGGGAAAAGTGAGACTGGGAGATTTGGGAGTGATTATTCCAAAATTAGTGTGAAAATTGAAGTCTTTCCACTATCTGCCAAGAGTTTTGTGTTAGACTTGTGAAAGAAGGTCATGGAGTGGTATCAGGAGCACGTCTGCGTCTCAGAACCGGAGCCAACATGACAGGAAAGCTTCCATGTAGCAGAGGGGAGAGTACACAAGGGCACACTGAAGACATCCAAGATGCAGGGGAGGACAGTCTTTGAACACAACTCTATCTTAAGGGTAAATTTTGAAGTTTTCTAATTATTCTCTAAAGCACCACAGGGAACATGCAGTATTCAGTGTGGCTCTGGCTGGGCATGAGGCATCCGAAAGATAACTTCATCCATCTGCTGGAGCCTTCAGTGTGTCAGAAACCAGGCACGCAAGAGGGTGGCTTGATCCCAGACTACCTAGCAAACAGTCATTCGAGATACTCTCACCATACAGACAGTGATTTAGGCAGTGGTCCATGCATGCAGATGACCCCTACAAACCAGACTGGTTTTGATTAAGTACCCAAGAGTGGTTTCAGATACCTTTTCAGATAAGGAGCCTAGTATGACTCGGTCAAACCACTCCATCATGACACCATGTAATTTGAAACATATAATTTGACACTATGTAATCCATCAGAGTTCATCTATCTCAACTAAAAGTGACTTTTGTGCATGGATATATGAAACCCTAATGCTGTCCCATTTTCCAGTTCCTAAAAATTAAATGTGTTCAGTAGAAGACTGAGAATATATAAGCGAAAAGATCAACTCTCTGCCCTTTTACACTGGCAAAAGGTTGTAGAAGACTACAATTAAAAGGTAGTCATAACTTGTGCCACAGAAGAACCTCGGGTGAACACAATTAGAAAAAGAGAAATAATGGTACATTGCCTCTGTATGATGGAACTGCAGATGGACAGTGAAGTGTCAATAACTTGAAGTGAGAGTGGCTGCTGTTGTTGCTATTTTTTTTTCCAAGCTACTCCAACATCCTGTGCCAAATAATTTCAACAGCTTCCAGCTATGAGGAAATACATAGGCAAAATTTACTGCTGTAAGCATATATTCAAGAGGAGGATGGAGTAATTCTCTGTGCTAATCACTGTTCTGTCAGCACACTGTTGAGTTGTGAGTGTTCACTGGATGATGTACATAGTGTCTGAAAAAAACATTGTTTTTCTGTTTCTGTTTACGTGGCTTTTTTTTATACTAGTTTCACCATCTTAGCAAAATATCAGATACAGTTGCCTTACATTGGTTTCAGCAGAGAAATCAACTGAAATACCCTGTTAATATAATAATGCTTACAAAGATGCAGGGATGAAGATAAGACAAACCATAGTAAGACTGGTAGTATAGCAGTATCATTAACCTTTTTTTCTTTCCCGCACTAAATTTTCCACAGACAAGAATGTTAGTAATTTTAACTTTGATTGAGAACTGCTATTATCCACTCACAGCATGTGGGAGCAAACAGGCACTTGGGCAAATCACAAAAAAGAAAACTACTTAACATGCTTCTTCCCTCAAAAACACCTTTTTGTGAAGGTACAAGGCTGAGTGCTGTAGTGAGAGCATGTGTGAAGACAGAAGCAAGGCTGCAACAGCCCCCTGAAGCATGCTTAAGGTCAGCCCCTCTCAAAGAAGACCAGGAGGTCACATTTGACTTAGAAGGTATTCTGATATGTTTAAAAAATTTAAGTAATTAAATAATTCAGTGAATGAAAGCCATCAGGATTCTAATGCAGTGTTAATGGGGTCTTTCAGAAATCATGAAGATGGGTTTCATGAGTGACATAACTGGAGCCATTAGCAAACTCATCCAAGAGTAATCACCCATTAAAGGTGAGTGCCTGCACCTTCTCTGTGCAGAGGAGCCTGAGGAGCAGCACAAGCATTCCTGTTTGCGACCACTACAGCGGAACACCAACAAATAACTTCTGAATTGCCTCACTTTCCTCCTGCAGGCACTCAGCCCTGCAGTGTTTGCCGCCCTTCAGCAACAGATGAAGCAGACAGCGACTCCACCAGCATGAGTATGCAGGAGGTCATCTTCTCTACAATCAGTGCTGCTCCAGCAGATCCCTGGGTGAGAAGCAAGTCAAACAGGTTTGAAACAATGGAGTACTTCACACATGGTCATTGAGAGGAACACAACTTGCTGGACAGTCTCCACAGAACTTCAACACTCTTTTGGAATGGCATTTCCTACCAAGTGTGCCAACTGTGTCAGCATGACAAAAGACAACTAGTAGTAAGGGCTACAGCTGCTCCTTTGACATTGTTGGGACAGCCTCCAGAATAAACTTCCAGCTCCTACTGGCCCTTACTGGATATATCTTTGACACCAAGGCCTCTGCAAAGTACCAAAATCAGAGGATGTTTGGAACTTCATCTGTGCTGTGTAGAATCCAGCAATAAATTATTCCAATATGGAGGTCTAATACAGTTAATAGAGCATATAAAACTGTCTACTATGTTTCATCATATTTAATTTGCTGTAACAGCCTGCAGATATCCAGGTTTCAGCCTCCCTTTTGCAACCATCGGGTGCTCTGAGAAATGCTGTGCCAGCTGAAGAGCCTCTGTGTCACCAGCACCTCTGCATCAACAGGCAGCGCAATGCTTCCAGAGCATTTGGCTGCTTCTCATTATGGTCCCAAGTGAATCAGAGCCCTCACCACTGTTGGGAGACCCACAAGGGACCTGTGGCCTGGTCATCCCCACAAAGAGTGGGCTCTCAGGAGGGAAGACCCAGCCTTTGCCTACCCCTAGATTAACTTATTCTGGGGCATGAGCTTTGGGGTTGCTCAGGTTGCACAGAAGGTTGGTGCATCTCACCAGGATTTTAGCCAGAGTTCTGTCTCTTTTGTGGTTTGTGAGGAATAGGATGCACTACCCCAGCAGCCTATCCTGCTGCCTATGCCCTGTAATAATAGTTAGCCAGAGAGCAGTGACTCACTGGTGTCCCCCAGCCCACAGGATGCCATATAAGCCCAGAAATAAACCCAGATAGCGGTGACACAGAATTACAACAGCTCTTTTTCTTAACCCAAAGTCTGCTCTGTTTCATTGGTACAATGTCCTAGAGACTCCACTATGTGAAGGAAGAATATGTACCTTGCACAAGTTTTGAGAGGAAATTTTTTTCAGTCTGGTAGGGTCTTCAGGAACATCCTGTTCAGAATCTAAGTCTGTCCAGTTAATGTCACACAGGTTAGTATATGTTTGCTTTAGAGACAGAGAACAGTGTTGCCTCGTGAGCAGTGGCCACATTTAACAAAGCAGGAGGGGTGGTGGGCCTGGCAGCCTGTTCAAAAAGGATTAGTGTTGTCTGTGTGGATGCTGCCCAGCTTCTCTCACTGCATGTAGTGCTGGGCTGGGTATCAGCTGCAAAGCTGACAGAATCTAGGAAGTGAGACAGCGACTCTTCCCACGTGGGATGAGGAAGCCTCAAGTGCCATGTAAGTGTTGTTCCAGCCCTTTCTGGGGTGAACAGAGGTCTTGCAATGTCAGCTCCTTTCCTTTTGTTACCAGGGGGCAGATGAGTCAGCACAGCTGTGGCATTCATGATTAGAATTCAAATTCTCAAACTCATGAGGGTCTTCAGGTTCATAGACTTTCATTTAGTATTTAAGGAATAACATACTGGTTGTACAATTTCACAGTAATTGTGTATGTACAAAACATACACAATGCACACATTTTTAGTTCCTGTATGACTTAGAGAATGTATGCTGGTTTAATTTTATAGAACTGATGAATTTTAAAACACTTTGCTATATTCACCTTTGATCCCACAATAAGTTCTACCCAAGCCTGTAACTACCCAAGCTGCCTGAAGCAGATCTCTGGTAAAGCAAGAGACAAACATCTTCTATCCCCTCATCTTCCTCTTCATTTCCGAGGCACAGTAAATCAAGGCTTTGCTTGTGCTGCTGATTAAAGTACTTTGGTTTAATCCACAAATTAATATTGTTCTTAGTGAGAAAAATGTATTTGAAATGCACACAGTAGGTGTGAAATGTATTACGCCCTTAAAATCAGTCTTCTACCACTGAGAGAAGCACCTGGGGGAGCCCTGTGGGGGAATTCTGGTTAATTCTTTTTTTCCCATGACCCTTTCCTTGTTAGCATGATGTTAATATCTCTTAATTGTTACGAGTATTAACTGCTGCAGCAAAATCCAACCAAGGGCAGGAAAAATGGTCACATAAGCATTTTTCTGGTTAAAAAGGCTGTGACATGCTAGTCATCAAAGAATGTCTTCTGTATTCAGTATAATCAATTTACTACCTAAGGGGAAAGTATAAATTTGGTATATGCAGTTTGTGGCTGAAAAACAGGGGCTACAAAAAAACCCTTTTTCTTTCTGCATCACACACACCAATGCCTACTATTTTAATGTATACTACTTTCAACAGAGCTTGATTCATCATATTTTATTGCACCTGCTAAAGGACAACTCAGTCTTAGTAGTGACTGAAATTTTGTAATTACTCTATATGTGTGTTGTATCTGTGGGTTAATTTTATTGTGCTTAATGGTTTTTGACAGCAAATTATCACTAATTCATATAATCACGTCTGACATAGCTGACATTGAATTGTTTTCATAATGTTTTTTTGCTTATTCTGTATTTACATGATGCTCCAGACAAGTAATTACACTGCCAGTTATGTGAGTTTAGTCAAACTAAAAGTCTCCAAAAGCAGACACGTGGGTTAGTTATTCCAGGCAGTGGAAAAAGTGAACATTTTAGCCGGGTTGTGTGTATTGTAAGGGTTTCAAGGAAAAATTACGTCTTCATATGAAAGCTAGAGCTAGACGTAGGTATTGCTAAGGCCCTGAATAATGTAACTGCAGTATCACAACAGTGGCTATTTTATTTGGGTAACCAAAAAAAATTGTTTGTATTTGCTGTCAGCTCAGCTCATGGCTTCTATTACCAACAACAAATTTCTGGAAATAAAAGCACAAACTCTTTTTCATGGCATTTTTCAGGTGCTATTGACCACATTTAGCTGGGGATTTTTGTTAAAATCGCGACTCAGGACCCAACCCCTGGAGCATTTGCCTTAAGAATGCAATGGTAACATGAGTTCAGTTCAAATACAAACTCCTACTGCCAAAAATGTACTGCAGCAAGTTTGGACCCTCTTCCAACTGGCAAACTGAGAGTGCATCAGGCCACCATAGAGTCAGAGCTCAGCCAGTCCAGTATCTGAATGCCTCTGCCTCAGCAGGATTTGCACCTACAGCTTGTACAAGAAGTGTTTTCTCATACTAAAAAGGACTCTGTCCTTGACCTTTAGGTTGCTGTACAACACGTCAGTAATTCATTTCTCCTGTGCTTGCAGCAAGCACACTGCCCAGATGGAAATCCCACGCTCGCGGTCCCAGGCAGCAGGCTCATGCCATCAGCCCAGTGCTTCTCACCAACATGAGACATTTTTCTACATGATTAGGGAGCCACAGCACCTTCTGCTACAATAAAACTATTTGTTCAGTCACACAAAATCTTCCTTTCAAAGCAAGTCTAGAGCCATTGTGTGAATCATCTGCTTTATTTTATCAGCAAGAAATAGGGTATATATTCACTAAGGCTTAATCTGAAATCTTTTTGCTCACAGTGGAAACATTTCCATTGATTTCAAAGGATCTCAGATCAAGCTTCAAGAATTACTAAGTTTTAGTCTGTTGGATTTGTTCTTTTGAGGCCTTTATGAATTGTAGAGCAGTTGTGTACAGAACCAAGCCATGTGGAGATTAAATAAACTCCATTGACATCAGTCTCCTGACACAGAATAGCAGCAAGAAACAAATATTGACTAGAAAAACAATGCTTGTACAGTGACATTTAGCTTGTATAAAGTGATAGTCTCCATATAAATGCAAATAGCACCATTTCCCCAGAGCTGAATAAACTATATTCATCAGTAAATATTTGTGTGTCTTTGACATGTCTCTAAGCAGCAAGATGAGAAATTGAGATGGAAAATGCATTTGCAGGTGAGAATTCAGTACAGATTTTTCTTAAAGTTTTTCTCTCAATGCATTTGGGAGACCTTAAAAAGCAGATGCTTCCCTTTCTGTAGTGACTTAAGTGCAAAGCATCAGAACTACAATGGACCATAGCATACTCAGTTCCTGCCAGTAGCTTCCTGACTCTGCCACTCATACTGTGCTACGTGGCAGGGCTCCAAGCCTGAGAACACTCCTCAGAAAGAAACCCTAAAGCAGCTAATTAATTTAGGAGCCTAATACCCATGTTCAGAAAGGATTTATGCACCAGGGAGCTAATGTTTCACTATCTTTATATGAGAGTTAGGGATTTTATAGACCAGGGTTTCAGGGACTTAAGTGACCTAAGCATCTTTAATAATGTAACCCCTGTATAAAGTACAGAGGCTTTTTCCTCTGTATGAGGAGCAACAGTACAGTTCATCAATATGAGGAATGAGTGCTCAGGCTCTTCAGTTAGGAAAAAGAAGATTGAGGGCCCAACTCATTACAGTACAAGTCTTTAAAGCCGCAGGTGACACAGGAAAGGTGTCTGGGTAGTAGCTGTTCACCATAGGGAACAAGTCTTCCTTACAAAGTTGTACTCTTAGAATCATATTTAGGTGATGCCTTGAGAGTCCACCTAAAAGCAGAGACTAGACAGGAGTAAGGGAATAAAGGTAGGTATTTATTTGAAGGGCCTTCAGAGGTACACCCTGGGGAGCCAGAGGCTGCTGCCAAGATGGACCCCAAGATGGACAACAGGTCACAAGTTCTTCACACTTTTGTAGGTTTGGTTCATTTGCATCTCAGGGCTAATTCTCCAATTAAAGCTTCAGTTTAATGATGTATTCCCCTCTGCTTGCCCCCCTCTCAAAGGCTTTTGGTTTATACTTTTTGGGCCTAGGACAGTCTGGGTGTCCTTGAAGACAAAGCCTGGAGAGGCTTTGTTATGTCTACCTAGCATGAGAGAGCAGAAGTTAACAGGCTACAAGAAACTTCAGAGTTACACACTAGGCAGTACAGGATTTAAAAAATACAAAAGTTAAAACCTAAGGCATCATTCCCCCCCTTTAGGGGCTTGACAAGGCCTCTACCTTTTTAAAGGTAGGCTTTAAGCCATAAAACAATGAAGATTAAATAGGATTTCAGGCGTGTGCCTAGAGATAATAAACCCCGTTCATGGGCACCTTACAGTGCTGCTGAACTTCTAGAACCAGCTCAGCATTTGGGCAGCAGGAGCTGAAGAACAAGTCAATCCCATTGTCTTTACATGGTCTCCCATTCACAAACTGCATTTCCCTCTCTGGAGGTGTTAGTAAATGAGGAATTGGACTGTGCCTCCCACCAGGCTGTGTACAGTATGTGAAGTATTAGACTTGCAGACTATGTTGGGATCTTCAACTCAAAGAAGTAAAAATAAAGATTGTCAGCAGGTAAGAAAACCCAACTGTTACCACAGCAACTCTTTCTAGTTATATTGGACGTAGTCCTCTTGTTCTTCAGAGGAATTTTTAAGATGTTCCAGTGAACTTCTTTAATAGTTTGCAAATGAAACGTATTTCTTTCTAATGAAGGATCCTTTTTAAAAAATGGTTTTCCCACATGGAATATCGCTCCAGCAAAATAGTCTTGGTCTACAACAACTTCACAAGCTCTGCATGGTTTCTGTTCCAAAAGACCATGAGGGGAGACTCAAAACAAAGCAGTTTTGTTTCTAGTTACAAAACAAGCAGAACATTATTAGTTCAAAGGATACTAAACTTAAAATTCTCCTAATAGCTCTTACTATTTTAAAAGTTATCATTCCTGGAGGTCTATGGATAGTTCTTCCATTCTCCACATAATTGCAACCTGGGGAAGTCAAGAATTTTTTTTTTTTTTTTTAATTGTAAACATTAATCAAAATGCGTTCTGAATATTGGATTTTCTTTTCATAAGCCTATTCAAAAGGGGAAACAAAGATTTCTTACTTAAAGGGATTACACTGTTAGTGACCAAGGGGACACTGAAATATTTTGTCCCTGGTTCCAATTTTTCAAGCAAGATTTTTTTCAGGAGAAATAGAGTGAACTCCTCTCTTTCTGAGTCCTCCCGCACCTTTTTATGTGATTCTGTATTTCCCTCAAACACCAAGATGCTGTCTCTGCTATTCCCAGCTTAGAAATGGGGGATCACTTCAGCACCAGTCTTCAGTGCCGTGACAGCATGGTCTCTACAGTTGGAATTACTGTCGTTTTGTTTGGGGTTTTTTAAGGTGAATGTGACTGTAGTTTACCTTGCTTTGGCAAAATGTTCCTGGGATTTGTTATGGATGGATCTTCATCTTGGTTGCTGCCTGGCAGACTGAGTTGTGGCTGCAGGAAGAATTGCAGGTTTGGGGGATGGACTCACCCGCTCAGGAACATTCATACATTGTGTGCCTTCACTTTACAGTTAAACCTTATTAACCAGCTTCATCTGTCCCTGGGCCACTCATCAGTGAAGCACCATCCCAAACGTTGTTCTTCTAAGGAGGGCTGTAAGTGCTGGTAATGGCACACTCCTCTGTCCTCTCCTGCTACGAATTACAGGGTGCGATCTCCGATCTCCGATCTCGCACAGTTTAGCTGCTCATGTCTGATAGGGTATCTCATTATCCAAGCTGCCCTCCTACCTGTATTTCATCTGATTGCAGGTCTTAGTCATACAGTCAATGAATAAATAGTCTGAATGGGAGGTTGAGCAGTAGGAGGAGGGATTATGAAGGGCCACAGTACTCACCAATACTCAGTGTTGACGCTCTTTTCTTTTCTGCTTGTGTGTGTGCCTTGCTGAACCATTCAGTAGAACAGAAGGGAAGCAGAGAGCAAAACAGCCAAGCCAAAAGCAGCAGTGGGTACTGGCAGCAGCACAAAACCCGGGGTAAATGTCTTCCCTTGGGATAACTGCCTGTTCCAAAGCAAGTGATTTGGGTCTGTCACCAGGTCTTTGAAGTTTTATGTTTTGCTGAAGCATGAAAACATCCATAACAGGGATCAGTGCCATGGTCAACTTTATAAAACAAAATAGGCCAAAAAAAAAAATTAAAAGCTTTAAAAATTTACTTAAAAAGGAGGAGAGGGAATTTCGGTAACAGAACATCTTGTAAAGATGCATGTACAAAGCAAGGTAGAACTTAAAACACAGAGGAAAAGTCTTCTTTAGTGAAAAACATGAAGTTCAAGAAAGACAGTATTAACCACAAGTTTTCTAAAAAAATTAATCAGAGAATAATGTCTCTGTGAGAGTTGACTGCTAAGCATGAAGGTTGCAAGGCTCAGTAACAGATACAGATTTTATTTTTCTTCTCAGATGAGAGGTTAAGTGTGTAGGTTACATGTCTTCCGGGTCTGGCTATCTACTAAATTAAGATATCACCAGGGATATCAAGAGCACCTTTGCACTGAGATAAGATCAGCTGACAAGCACAGCTCTGGAGCAGTTAAATGCTGCTCTGGGGCAATCAAACAAGCTTGCTGCCTTTGTTAATATAGATGTCATGCACATACGAGGGGAGAGCACTTCAGCTAACTTTGATCAGATTAGCTCAGTAACAAGGCTGTCTAGCTGTGGGAATCAGGAACTCCATGACTGAGAATTTACAGTTTCTTGGCTGGGTGAATTAACCCGTTCAGCACTCCATGCTAATATAACATGATATTTCTGTACCCAAGCTAGCTCATTTCAGCACTTACACAAATGTAGTCTGCAAAACAACTGGAGACAATTCAAAACATCTTTTTATTTTCTGTTCTGTCAGGCATAGATTCATCGTGAAAGGAGGTTTCTATCTCCATAAATAATCTCTGGAGGAAGAACAGGTACAGGGAGAACGTCTTTCTGCCACAACTTGGTGGGAAAGGCAGCACTTACATGTTTTGACAGTGTTGGGTTGCACAGCTGATTACTATAAACTCTACCCCAAAATATTTTGCAAGATCCAGCTACCCATGTCGCTTGGCTCCATGGTATGGGAAATTAGAGCCTCTGGTGTCCATCCATTAAACATCTCAGGATATAAGGTAGAGCACGAAAAGGGTAAAGTGAAAGGAGCTACCAGGAATGAGCTGAAGTTTACGTAGGTATTTTGTGTAGTGTAAAACAAAAGAGATTCTTTACATGTACGGTGCTAAGGGTCTAAAGGGATGTGAAGATGAGTTTTAAAGTTATTTTTCATTTGATAGGTTCTTTAGAGCAAATTACTATAAATTTAGAGTATTATTTATTACAAAATAATGCAACTAGAGTAGGGTGCGACTCTAGTTTTTTATGAGAAATCTGTGTTTTAACTCCCCCAGAGAATTTTATTTATGTCTGCAAAAACCAGGATTAAATGTGCATTAAGTCCTAGTTTGTATCAGATTGCAGCTCAGCAGCATCTTGCAAGCTTTCACTGCCTAAGATTTACTAACTTTCATATTGAAAGTAGATAAAAATGAGTAATCATCTGTGAATGATAATTATACCACTGCTTGTGGGAGGGAGCATGGTTTGAAGATCATCACTAATTATTGTTTCTCATTTGCATGTGCCGAGATCTGCACCAGAAAAGCTTATCTCTATAGTGTAATGCTGGAGGGATTTATTTAAAAAAAAACCTGCAAAACTGCTGGCTTGTGGTCTCTCATTGACTCCAGATCAGATGGCACCAGGGCTTTTTGAGAGGCAGCACCTCCCCTCTCCCATCAGTTTTCTCCCAGGCTTCTAACTTGGGAAGGAAATCCTCCAGGCTGGCAAGGTTCACTGGGAAGGAAGGTGAAGTCTTCCTGATACACAAGCGGAGATCCCCTTTCTAATGCTGAGGGAGTTAAAACGTGGTCACCCTGGCATTCAGTGAAAGAGACAGAGATTAACATCACAATATACAGTGACAACTGTGATAGCAGTGACATAGCACCGCTTCTCAGCTTGCCATTTTAGCAACCTCTTAGACAGAACTTAGTTTTCATTGGAAAATAAGCAGAGCTGTGAGGTTTCCTGCACACACCCACAACTGGCCTGCACCAACACTTGGTTTTGCTCTTGCAACAGGACAAGAGGACCTGGACTCACCTCATTGCCCTGAGGAGGTGATGGCTTCCAAAGCCATCAGGCCTGGTGTAGGCATTGACACAGCAGCACCAGCGTGCTGCATCCCTCTGTCCCCTGGGTCCCATGCTGGTTGGGAATAACCCAGTCCTCCCAGCCTCCCAACAATGGTGTCAGGTTTGACTCATGTGCTCTGGTCTGAACAAGTTGGGTTATTGCCCTGATTTGGCTGTGGATGAGCAATGCATACTCGCTTTTTCCCTTGTTATCTCTTCTTCCACTTCTCATCCCTCTTTTCACCAGACTTGACACTCCCTTCCTCCATCTCAGCCTCCTCCCAAAAGGAAAACTCTAGCCAAATTACCTCCTCCCCACTGGTCCCAGTTTTGCAACAACTAGTGAAATCTAGTTTCTGATAGAATCGATGTAGGCAAGCTCAGCTTTATATGCAGTTACTGTTGGAGAGACTGAGGTACTGTGGGTTTTACAAGGCTGTGCTCCCGAAAAGTCCCCAGTGCTCCTCTCCACTCTCCTGTGAATTTCAACCGCATCTCATGTAACTCCACCTGCAAAACCCAGCCATCCCTTGGGGCTTCACCTGTGACTTGTGCCAGGCACCTGCACTGGTACCTGTCGTGTCCAGCACGTTCTCCTGTTGTACCCAGCAGTGTCCCCAGTGCTGTTCACTCAGCCCATCCTCTGGCCAGGACCAAGCTGGAGCAGAGAAATCCCTGTATCCCTAGAAACCTACATTACACAAAGACAGACTGCAGGCCATTATATCCTTGATTACAACGTACTGTGCTTTGGTTATTTATGTCAGGGTCACTACATGTATGAACATTCGTCAGATGCCCACAGATGCAAACACAGCTAGGCCTCCGCACACCTTGCTTACTGCTGAGTCCTTCCAACCTGTCTTTCCATCATGCTGCTTGGTTCACTGGTGTGCCCAGGGTAAATTGTACCTTGAAGGTCAATTTTATAGGTCAATTTGTGCAAATTTCCTAGTAATTTCATTCCTGGCCTCATTCAGTCTGTGTAGGAAAAGGTCACATCCCTAAATCTATGGTCCCATAATGCAGCTAGGAATTCCTCAGACAGGTTTTTGTAAAATTTTGGGTTTCACACAAAAATAGTGATTTCCTTTATTGTCCTACCCCAGTTTATGCTTCTGTAAGGCAACCCCGATGCACCTTCTGATAGTTTACCTTCATTTTGCCTACAATACAACTGCATCTAAATCTCATGCTGTGGGTGTGAATAGGAGCTGCCTGGTGACAAGAAGATTTTGTTTTGCTGACAATCTTGCCACAGGTTGGTGTGATTATGACCATCTCCACTTTCTCAGCTTTTGGATGCTGCTTTTCCAAATACGACATGTTACAAGCAGCATCAGTGCCTATATAAATCCATAACGTGACCTCTGCAGCACTGACATCCTCAGAAACCCAAAGCAATACCCGCATGACAGAGCACAGTACTTAGTGTTTGGAAACCTATAATCCTTGGTTAAAATCAGCTCTATTATTTGATTACCAAGGAGCCATGAAGTCCAAGATTTGTTGACTTTACAAAAGCAGGATGATCTAGAAAGTTGCGAGTGAAAGGCCTGAATTTCAGTGCTTTGTACATAAACTTGGAAGAGAAAACCTCTTTGAAGGAAGAGGAAGAGCACTGAAAGTTTAGCATCTTTTCATGGTTTGAAATATTACCATTATCATAAATGTGCTAAGTCATATTTTCCATAAACTGTCTCACAAATCATGGTATAGATTCTTGCCCTTCACAGCTCAAATCATGGAAATATTGAAAGTGAAAAGCACTCAGACCAATTCAGAGTTTAACAGAGTCAAACTGATTTATTGCTGTCAAGGGCACAAAGATGTAGCAGCTGTACAGAGCCATAATTGCTTAGAGGAAATGTAAAACCATGGATGTAAAGGAACTAACCTGCCTTAAACATACACATGTGCAATGCCAGTTCCACTTGTTTGCTCCAAGTGATGTTGTTCCATTTGTTATGAAGTGGTGCAAAGTTCAGTGGCCAAGGAGTGGGAGTCAGTCTGTCCAGCAGAAATTCAGAGTATTCTGCTACACTGTGGTACTCTGCTGAGAAGGGGGAGATGTTTTTTTGGCAAGAGCAGACATGGACATTGCCACCTTACAGCTTAAAATGGTCCAGTTCCTTTTAAGGAACAATTAATCAAACTCTTTCCCCTTTCTTCCTCCTAAACAGCACTCAAAGCCATTACCAATAATCAGCTAATATGAAACATGATTGATTCCCATTTGGAGGAAGCCAGATGAGTTTCTTGCACCAAATGTGGGAAATTAGTCTGTGTGTGTAAAATTTTCTCTGTAGGAAATGACTGACAGCCTAAAGCAA
Source organism: Corvus cornix cornix (assembly GCF_000738735.6). Lineage (NCBI taxonomy): Eukaryota > Metazoa > Chordata > Aves > Passeriformes > Corvidae > Corvus > Corvus cornix. The sequence goes on along the minus strand of NC_047056.1, from coordinate 79,252,563 downwards.
TACAGCTGCAAAACATAAACACGGCAGTGCTTTTAGTGAGAGCACTTTAAATAACAGTTACTAATGTCCCTTCCAAGATGTCACTTAGAAAACCACAATCAATTACTATAGTGATAGCAATACTATATATAGCAATTGTATGCAAGTGATAGAGATGCTGGAAACCAGCTATTATTGCCTAGAGATAGTAAAACTCTCCTTGTTAACACTCATGTTACAGCCACAAACACACCTGCATTTTTAAAGATTAGTGATAAGTAGCATTTAAATCCTGCCCTGTATTAATAAGCAAGGTCAATCACTGGCATCTCCTTGTAAATCACTTCCCAGTTTAAAACATTATTTCTTTCCTGGCCCAAAGTACTCTCTATCTGTGTCTTCTAATACAAAAGTAGAGTGAGGACAGTTGGACAAGCGTGGACAGTGAGAGAGTGGGTGAGGAGCAGGCACTGCAGGAGGGTGGACGTGAGCCCTGGCCGAGCCCCCAGAGGTAATAACGACATGGAGACTGATGGATGGATTTCCATCTGACTTCTCCAGTCAATTTTCAATAATCAGGCCTAATATTTCCTCCTAGGCTATTCACAGTTTAAAGCTGTTTAAAGTAGTTTCTTAAGAGTAGAGTATGCTTTAGGGGGAAGGCGGTTCTGCAGTTCCTTGGGCAGAATTTAAAACATTTTGCTAACCTAGAGACTATGGCAGTACGGATCTGCTTTCCTAGATCCTATCCACAAATAGAAGCTTTTTTCTAAAGTTTCTATTTTTAATTTTCCCTCATTCAGCTCATTCTGAAGATGGCACTCCAATTTTTGAAGAAGAGCATATATACACAGAGCTAGGCAGCCAACTAGATTTAAATTCATAATTCCTCATTCAATTTCTTAATTCCTCATTCGCTTGCATGTGCAAACTCAGAGCCTAATCCAAGTCCCACTGGTGTCAGTGAGAATGGGTTTTACCTCTCAAATTTAGTCATATAAAAATCAGGCGTGTATTCTAAATGCAACTGTGGAGGAGCCACTTGTAGTCAAAAGAGAGAAAGATCAGCATTTCCAGGATATGATTCATACCATCTTCCTTAAAGGCTTGTCTCGAAAAGGAAGAAGTGTATTTCCAGCAGCCACTATCTTATTCCCCTGCTTGCTGAGGGAACCTGTACAACTAACCTAGAAGACTTTTTACTCTTTGATAAATGAAGTCAGGGGAAGCAATCTTCCTGTTTATTTTGATGGAAAAGGATTCAGACTTTCAGTTTTCCACATCCTTTACACCGAGATAAATTACAAATGAGTAAGCAAGGTGCCAGAAGTTATCCCAAGCTGCATCTCATGGACTGTTGACTCTGGCTTCAGTTAGTGTTTGGGATATATGGAAAAGATATACGAACTTCTGAAAAAAAATTAAACTTTTTTTTCAACTATTGTTTGTACCTTGCATCACACTGGACTCCCTGACAGGGAGCACAATTAGATAGAAATCTCAAAGCAGTGGCAGAAGCTTTTTGTCTGTCTCCTCTAAAGACACTCACAGTGGGATATGTGAAATGTCAGGAATAATTAAATAAAACTATATAAGCTCCTACCAACACTGATGTGCTGTGTAAAACCAAGCATTTGCCATAAAGCTTTTAAACATTGTTGGAAACCTGCATGATAAAGGTAACCTAAGTAATTTTTGAGCACAGTTTCCAATATATTAATACAGACATGGATATGAAAAAGCAGAATAGAAAGCTATGAAATGCTGGCATGCCTTTGCCAAGATAGGCTGCTCTGCTGCTTTTTTTCCAAAGGTGATAGATAGAAGTAATTGATGCCACTCATGTAGCAATTAAAATGAAAAGGCAAATTCCTTCAGCTCTTCATCTGCTGGAGTGTATTTTAACAAGCAGAAAAGGACTATCAGGAAAAGGTATCAGTATCACAACAATCATAGGCATGTTTGTGCAAAGGGACTTCTGGAGGTCCCTTAGCCCAGTCTCCGACTTTAAGCAAAATCTCCAAAACCAAAGAAGGAATAACCATTTCACATCAGCAGGAATCTGTCCCAAATTGTCCTTTAGAGAAGAAAAAAATGAACAATGAATGCAGAGAAAGGGGGAGAGAAAAGGCAGAAGAGAAGGGAAAACAGACCAACATTTTATCTGAGATAATAATATTAGAAATAGAAAACTTTTTACCAAAAGGTGGGATTATCCTAGATTGGCTAACTGATGTGTTTTTATCTTCTAGGAAAACAATGAACAGGATGAAACCTGGAAGCTTTTTGCTGCTCTGTTGAATATGGAATTATTAAAAAAAAAAAAATACTGCACCGAGAGCATCTCTTTCAAATGGATAACTTCTGAACCTGGAACTCTTCATTACCAACTTCTTGCATCCTGGAGGGGAAAATGAATCTCACAAATTGCACCACTGAAGCCAGTGTGGCTGCAAAGCCAAAAACAGTAACTGAAAAGATGCTCATTACCCTGACCTTGGCCACAATCACAACCTTGACCATGCTACTGAATTCTGCTGTAATTGCAGCAATCTCCACAACCAAGAAGCTCCACCAGCCGGCAAATTATCTCATATGTTCACTGGCTGTGACAGATCTCCTTGTTGCTGTTCTCGTCATGCCCTTGAGCATCACTTACATAATGATAGATAAATGGACTTTGGGGTACTTCATCTGCGAGATCTGGCTTAGCGTCGACATGACCTGTTGCACGTGTTCAATCCTTCATCTGTGTGTCATTGCATTGGACAGGTACTGGGCCATCACAGACGCTATCGAATACGCCAGGAAAAGAACGGCAAAAAGGGCTGGGCTGATGATAGTGACCGTGTGGACTATCTCCATTTTCATATCAATGCCCCCCTTGTTTTGGAGAAATCACCGTAGCATTAATATTCCCAGTGAGTGTCGCATTCAGCATGACCATGTCATCTACACGATTTATTCCACATTCGGAGCATTTTACATCCCCTTGACTTTGATCCTGATCCTGTACTACAGAATATACCATGCTGCAAAGAGCCTTTACCAAAAGCGGGGTTCGAGCCGCCACCTCAGCAACAGGAGCACTGACAGCCAGAACTCTTTTGCCAGCTGCAAGCTCACACAGACGTTCTGCGTCTCGGACTTCTCCACATCTGACCCAACCACAGAGTTTGATAAAATCAATGCATCCGTGAGGATCCCTCCTTTCGAGAATGACTTGGACCTGGCTGGTGACCGGCAGCAGATCTCCACGACACGAGAACGAAAGGCTGCTCGCATTTTGGGGCTGATTCTGGGTGCTTTCATTTTGTCTTGGTTGCCCTTTTTCATCAAGGAACTGCTTGTGGGCCTCCACATTTGCACTGTTTCTCCAGAAGTAGCAGACTTCTTGACCTGGCTTGGGTATGTCAACTCACTCATCAACCCTTTGCTGTACACGAGCTTTAACGAGGATTTCAAGCTGGCCTTTAGAAAGCTCATCAGGTGTCGAGAACATACTTAAAAGTACTGAGAGATGATGGCACTGACATGACTCCTGGCCTTAAAAATGAGCAAAATTATTTGACTCTGCCACCATTTCCCTTGATGAAGGGTGTTTTTGTGTTTGCCTATTTGCTTGACTGTTCTTCAGCCTGTAATTCATTATGCCGTTTTTTTAATCTCTAGTGTTATTCATGGTAAAGGGTTTGAAATAAATTTATTCTATAAAGGAAAAGATTTTTTAGAACTGAAACAACAACAAAAATATTATTAGTATTAGGTACTCATGTCTAAGACATTTTGTGTAATCAATGATTCAAAAGCAAATAACGATATTCACTTTTTTACTTCTTCCATTTAAGAATCATACATCTAAATTATCATGCACTGTATAAACTGAACCCCATAAATACACCTTCAAAAATTAATAAACACTTCATGGTCATGACAGTTAAACAGCACCTCTTTACTGTGGCATTCTGAAAAAGCTGTAACAGCCATTTAGGAGGAAAATTGCCAGCATTTCCACCTGGGGCTGAGGCAGAATAAACTATTTCTTTTTTCAGGAATACACTCCCAGAACAGAAAGCAAAGTTCAGTTCATTGCATCTAGAAATGATCCCATTTCATACCCCAAAGGAATTATTTAAGTGGCTCTTTTTGTGCAATATTCCAGATTAGCATTCAAGGTGTTGGGCAGACACCCATGCAGTTTGTTTGGCAGTTGAGAGGATGCAGCTAGCAAGAGTCATACTTGTGAAACTAACTGCACGTCTGAGTGGTCACACTTTCAATTCCACTAACCCTATTTCTTCAGGCCTTGTGCCTTAGTCAGTTCCAGGGTGGTATTATTCACCTGTGCCATGCTTCACCTGGATCTTGTGGTGCATAACCCCAAAGGTCTATGGATCTTACCCCCACCAACTTAGACAACTGCATATCTTCTCAGCAGACCAGCAATATACAGAAATTCAAAAACATCAGCTAAAACCAAATTATTTCTGAACATCAGAAAAAAAATCAGGAAAATATTTTAAATAGCACTCTGCACATATGCCTTGTCGTCATCTCACAATTTGCAATGGCAATCTTGCCCACTTAACCTATGGTCAGGTGGTCTGGGAGGATTTCTTGCTCTGGGAGTCTTTCACAGACTTAATTCCTCTGTCCTGAGAGACAAAGAGTCCTTTGTATTCTGTCTTTTGTGCTTATGGAAGTTAAAATGTCCTGATTCAAATATTGTGGAAGTCAGTCTGGGAAGGGGCAAAATCAAAGCTGAGAATTTGATACTGTCCGTTAGCAATTCCTAAGCACAATTTAAATATTTATTATTCCCCTTGCACCCTAATTTTCTTCCCTGTCCATTTTTCTGGACAAATTCTTTTTGAATTACACCAATACACAATAGAGGAAATATCACATACGTCAACCTGACGTGCAGTAACAGTGAAAACTACAGTATGGCAGCTCCAAATCCATCAAAACAAACATTAGAGGCAGCAAAAGTGCTATAACAGCACTAGAAGCCATCTCTTAAAAATGTTTTGAAAATTTACAAGATGACAATAATCTTTCTTATCAAGAGTCAAGGAAGTGTAAGTAATCTGTGAGCAATAAACTGCAAATGGAACTGAGAAATGACATCCTTACTGGTGAGAGAAAGCATTTGGTTGGAAAGATGCAGTGCCACAAGCTGAGCATAAACCAAGTCTGAAGGCGACAAAAGCATGACCTGCTGTGATGCCTTAGGTTCTCTCAAGACATCAGCTGCTTACCCACATACAGTGGGATTCTTCTTTCAGGGCTCCCTGCCTGAGTTTGGGATGTTTATCTCCAGCTGTCCTTCTGAAGCTACTGTTGCAGCTGCCTCCTCCAGATGCCTTTAGGTTCCCTACTAGCTAACATTAATACCTAAATGGAGGGGGAAATTAATCTCAGCCACTGAAAATTTCTTTTAGTGGGGAAGCACAGACATCCATTATGGTTCTTCCTCTTTGCAGCTTGTTGGAGGTGGGAACTGTTGTTTGAAACCAGGGAAGTGTGTCCTGATGCTGTCTATCTATAAAGCTTCCAAAGCAGCTCCCCATAGTACATACACTATTAAGAAAAACATAAACAAACCTGGAAATTAAAATAAAAATACGGTATTCATAAGAAGTGCTGCAGAGTAGTATTTTTTTTTCTTTCAGCAAGCTCAATAGAAATTATTATTAAAGAATAAAGAGTGGGCATAATTTCCTGAAACACGTTGACTCTGTGAGGGAAGACAGGACACCCAAGCAGTTATGGCTATAAGGGTAGGTTTAGCATCCTTTGGGTGAACAGAGTGCCCAGCTGCAGTGATGATCAGAAAGGGAAGAGTAAATGTGCAAGACTACCCTAGCAGACAGTCTGAGCCACCCCAAGGAACTGAGCTGAGGCAGAAGCTGCACCCCAGCCAGGTTCTTTGGAGCTGTCTCTGGGGCTATGGCTCAGCTGTGGGGTGGGCTGCACAGGGGTCTTTGCTATGAAGAGAGAGGGGGTGGGAATGACAGTGCTGGTGAAAGGTGTTTCAGAGGGGAAAACCAACAAAATGAGAGAGGCTTCCATCTCTGACTACTGCTCCTAAGGGCACATGGCACAGAGAGTAATTTAGTTCGGAAGGGATCTCTGGAGGCCAACTAGTCCAAGCCCCCTACAAACAACAAACCTCAAAGCTCAACACTGCTCTGAAAAGCCATGTGCAGTCATGTTTCTTGTGGAAAAACAGCAGCTCAGTTAACTCTGTTGTCAAGACTAATGCTCATTTAAAGCTGTAAGTGTGGCTGAAGGGCTGGAAATGCTGAATGTGACCTCCACAGCAGCTGTCATAGGCAGGTAGCAGTGCTTCAGAAACATGTACGAAAACTGTGAAATACAGGAGCCACATCATCTTTATTTCTACTAATGGCTTCCTTTCAGTTTGTGAACTCCACTATTACCACTCAAACTACCAATCAGGTTGGAGGCTGTATTCAATTTTAATATCTAGAGGTAATTAACAGGAAAAAACAGATGGATGCCTAATTTCCGTGCTTCCCTGTTAAATAAAGGCTCACCATTCACTGCCAGCTGACTACTGATTTTCTAATTAAGTCATTAGCTAAACACAGAGAATGTTTTCCAACAAATGCCACTAGACTGATGAAGATGTATGTTTTCCTCATGTTCAGAATCAAAGTCAGAAACAATATAAAGGGTTGGCTACTTAAAACAATTCAGCTTGATCAGAAATTACTGGTCTTCTCATGAAAATAAAAACTTTTGCTAGTCTGACACCACTGTTTGACAACTTCTCTTTTTTTTTTTTTCTATGTTAAGTTTTTGCTGCTTTTACCATGGGTTTGGAGACATTTCTTGACCTGTCCATGGCAAGTCCCCATTCACACCTACCCTGATCGGGCCCACTCACACCATGGTCTGCAATACAAGGTCTTCCCAACAAGCTCTTAGTGATGTATTCAAGACCTACAGACTACATCCATCTTCCTTAACCTTTCTAAACCATTCTGCATCCTCAAAGCCTTATTTTCTTTAATGGTGCCCTTGAAAAGTTGTCTTGCTTTACAACCCCAGCTCCCTGTCCTGCCTTTGGGTTTCTGACTCTGTCTAATCCCTACATTTATTGTGGTCCTACTAAAGCAAGTCCCTGTTCTCTCCCCGTCTCAGCGGTGATCAGATTGTGGCTGTTCAAGTCTGTCAGATTTTACTCTGTCTTACTAGTATCCAGGCCACATCCTGGATTTTTGCTCTGTGTAAGCAGCCAGTGCTTTGGAGTGAGTTCATACACCCATAAAGATTGCACCCATCAATAAGCTGCCCTCCCCAAAAGACATGCTCTTCAAATGCTAATTTACCTACTTTTTAAACTTGTTGCCTTTCTTCTGTATCCTATCCTTTTGTTCCCTTTCTTCCACATTAAAAGTGACCCTCATATTATTGTTTTATGGACCTGTATCTTCACTTTTAGGGACTTGTCCCTGCACAGATTACCCATGTTTCACTCAGCTCCCGCTCTTCTGCCTGTGCCAACCACAACTCTCTTCTCTGCAAGCTTTGTCTTCACCACTTCCATGAACTTTCCACATCTCTCCTGTTTCTTGCAGTTGATGGGGTTTTTCCTTCTCAAAACCACTTGTGATGCGGTAAGACTCCTGAAAGAAAAGCAGTCAACAAGGGCAATGGAGGAATTATTCTCTGGGTATTGTCTGTCTTTTTTTCTCCACCTTTCCCGTATAGATCACATCCTCATCTGAGGTGAGCTAGCTCTCTCTAGTGCACAGCTTATACAGACACAGCAAAAACACATTAAGAGTTGCTTATGTCCTGAGCCACTTGGATTTGGTTCATGCACAGGCCTTTAAAGTTCTGGGTTCCTCACCACAATGATGTACCGAGCTGTTCACAGCATGAGATTAATTTTGTTGATCTTCCTGAATGGAGATAGATGATAGGATTGAACTTCCCAAAACGTTTAAAACAAAGCCCCTGCCTCACCAACTTTATGTAAAAGACTGTCACTATTCAGACTTCACTGCCATGCACCTGAGCTGTCTGTAGTTACCACTTCTCATTTCTTTGTCCTTTGCATGTGCTAGGAAGGAACAAAACAAAACAAACAACAAAAAAACCCCCCACACACAAAAACAACCACAAAAAACCCCAACCAAACAAGAAAAAACAACTTTAAAAAATTTGGTTTATTCAAGACATTACAAGAATAAAGGAATCTTTTCTAAGGACTCTATTTCCACCCCTCTGTTTTGAATCCCAGTTATCAAAAAGTAAAGAGCATGACAGTGTTGAGGGGAAATACAAGCTTCCAGCTTAAGTGCAGAGATGGTCCTTGTGCCTGGGTGTTGTTTAACCATTGCAAATATCAGTGAGACAAGCTGGTTTATGTTCATCCTTTATACACCCAGATGATTTCTATGAAGAATTATCTTAAATTGTTTTATTGCTTAAGAAGACACGGTAAATATTGTGGTATTTTTTATCGGTCATGTAGTATTTCATAAGAGTCTCATGCAATATATAGTCACCCTTTCTAATTGCCATCTGTTTTTCACTTGGGGCCAAAAAGAATGATTTTTTTTTTTTAAATTATCTGACTTTGGATAAATTCCAGGTTCATCAGCTGTAAAATTATTCTTCAACATTCTCTATTTTATTCAATGTACCTTTGCAAACATTGGTCCCTTCCTCTTAAAGGGGAATTTTCTTCATTAATCCCATGCATGTAATCATCTGTAGATGATGTTATATGATTAAATTACTCCTTCCTACTCAGCTAATTTCTATGCCTCTATGAATCAGTGCTTAAAGATAAATTTTTGATGTTGCTGCTGTAAGTAGAAGATGTAACCATGAATGAGCTGTGGGAAAAAAACATGATTAGAAAATTATATGAACATCTTCTCAAAGACCTAAGGGAGAGAGACTCATTCCAACTTTTTACCTTCTTAATCACTTTTCTTTCCTCACTTCACTATTTCCCAGTCTGTGAATCCTGTTCATTAATTTTTTTCCCCCTGTTTCTTATCTTTCTCTCCTTCCTTTCCTTGGCAGCCTTCTTCAGCACCACAGTGGCATCTAGTAACCTGTAGCAAGAAGCAAGGCTGTGTTGTGCTATGTTGGTGCACATCACCTAAGCATCTGCTCTTGGTTTTAGGAAATCAGGTTCCAGGCTCAGTTCCTTGTCACTGTTCCACTCAGCCTCTGCTTCAGCTTTATTGCAGTTTTACTACAAATTGTATTTCTAATGTGCATCAAGATTCTTCCAAGTGAAAGATGCTGTGCATTAAATCATAGTTTCTTCCCACGTGTCACAATTTTTGAAGAGATCTTTTTAATAATTCCCTCTCTTCTCCTCACCCATGGGGCTTCTATCAATAAAAACGAAAGCCACAGCTAGCATGGTTTTCAGATGCAATAAGTGGTGCTGGAAATGCCCACGCCACTCCTCCCACTGCCCCTCATATTTCATGCTCTTCTAGTTGCTTCCACTGCATACTTAAAACACATTAGCATATAAAGCAGCTTTCTGAAGTCTTCGTGGGTTAATTTCCTGCATGACAAGTTCTGAGCCTCATTTCTATCTGGTGCAAGATCCCTTGTCACTAGGGTACTCAAATCTTCTAATGTACTATGTCTCACATATTCATCCTGTACACTGCATGACTGCCAATGGCACACATTTCTATGAGGTGAGGCATAAAGCACTGTCACCTTGCAACTACACTTTATAAAAAATGCATGTTTTGTCAATTAAGAAACAAAACATAACTTTTGGGAAGAGGGGGGACAAAATTCCTATTCCCTTGTAAATTGTTTTGTGCACAATTTGAAATGACTCAACTTCAGAATATTCATTTTAAAAGAGCACTAAGAAGCAAAACATGAAATCACATGTGCATGCCTGAACAACTTGCAACAAGCAGAGTGACCCTCCAGTGGATTTTACAATAAAAAATTGTTTCTCTCCAAAGCTTTCTACAACGACCTTTTCAAGGGAATAGAAAGTTCCACAGAAATGACTTTCACTTTTGTAATGCCACTAGAAATATTATCTCAGTCCTTTACAGGAGGAACAGCCTGCCAAGCTGCTAGACTGCTGGGATAAGCCTCAACAAGCTTATTTCTTCAATAAATAAAAAATGAGGATAACACCTCCAGCCTGAGGGTTTTAAATTGAATTGACCACTAAAATAAAGTCTATCAGCTAGAGTTTTACTTTTATTCGTACATATTTCAGTGCAATTCCTCGTTTGTTTATTGCTAAGCTTGCATATGAGAAATGAAAATAATCACTTTTTAAATTCAGAATAACAAGAAAATACTCTCTCTCTTGTTTTTCCAATTTCAGAACATTTCTGTATTATGACTGGACAGTCATTTTGAAGCAGGCAGAAAGAAAAAATTAATCCAATTAGGTTCAGAGAAGTTAATCTAGGACTGCAAAATTAAGCATGGTTGTCTTGGTCTGCTGCTTGCATATACACGCAAGTCACAGATCAAAATCCTTTAATTTTTCACTACAGCAGTTTCTCTACTTGCTGAAGAGCGGGTTATCTGTGGTTTTAATTAGGATCAGTAGGAGGCTGTACCCTTTCCCACCATGCACGCAAAACCCGTAGGCAGGAAGGGGATTGAGACCGGGGGCTTTACGGCTGGCAGAGACCGTGCCTTGTCTTCCCTGCGCACTGGGAACGTGGTGTCACCGCTGTATCCTGCCTTCCTCAGAGTCCAGTCTTCCCCCACACAAACCATGGCTTCCACCTTCACCCAGAGGACTCAGGGCACCTCTGACCAAATAAAAGTGAGAGGTGTGAAGGACAGAACCACACTTCCTCCTGGGCTGTGCACTAAACACGTGGCTGGAATTGTGTCCCCCGATACCATCAAACCAGCAGGCTAATGACAGAGCAGGACAGGCTTCTGGACAGTGACAGACTGCAAATAAGCCACCTGCACAATCACCACACCCTGGGCACCTCTCAGCAAGGCACTGTCCCCAAAGCAGTCACTGTCCCTCTCCCTGCTACATGATGCAGCACACCAAATGTGCTCCACACCAGCAGCTCCATTCAGACCTGCAGCAGGGACTCCCAGGAGAGCAGACCTGCCTGGAGCAGGCACATGCTGCCACATCCCTGCTACGTTCATCAAGCCCTTCTAACACATTACAGCAAGGCCTTGCAGCAGACAGGGCTGATCATCGTCCCTCAGTGGGGTTGTGCTTGTGTGTCAGCCTTGCAAAAGCTCAGGCTGCAGCATCCTGACCAACAGCACTCCAGTTAATGCAGACAGGACACATCACACGTTACAGGGATGCCTTCACCTTGCTCAGTGGGGCTGCTTTCCACTGCCAAACCCTTCTTTGTATGGCAGGCAGGCGCATACCCTTAGGGCAACACCAGACCATCTCACAGCGTTTAAACAGTCACACGAGGGACAGTTTCTAAACCTCCCCATTCCCTAAAGCAGACTAACAAGTTCTGACAGTCTACAGATCAAAACATTCCCAGGCAGGAGACTCAAACCCTCTGTGAAAGGAAGGATTGCTGTCCTCCACATCCAGTGGTCCCGGCTGGAAACAAGCCATGTCTCTCCTACAGACACTGCAGTTGGCTGCTCTGGCTGACAGGTGCTGACAGTGGATACCTGTTACTGGGACCAAACCTAGCTCCCACACAAAGATAGCCAAGGCACACAAAGACAGCCACTACTTGTCACCAAGACAACTGAAAGATTGTGTGGGCAAAACCAAGGGAAGGGCTGATAAAACTCACCATCCAGTGACAGCAATAACCCCCAAGCTCTGTGGCTGGGATTCCCAACAACTCACAGAGCAGCCACCAATGTTCCCAAAAGCAACCACTGCTGAGGTCTTACCAGTCTTTAAGAGCCTGTTGAGGTGACAGCAACTCCTCAGCTCAGTGCCCAGCTTCAACAGCTGAGGAAACGCAATGCAAGACACCAAATGCCCCTTTTTTTTGCCCCAGGCTGGGGAACAACAAGCTGCTGCCACTGCAGCCCAAGAGCAACCACAAACGTGGATTTGCTGCTCTCTATCCTCAGGATAGGCACAGGTATGGAATAAGGGAGCTTTGGTCCCCAAAACTGATAGCCTTAAATATGCTATGTGGCAACCACCAAGAGCAGCCTTGGCACTCAGCAAGTCAGGCATGTAAAAGCACATGAGAGAGCTCATGGGGCATGGAGAGCACGGAGCAGCTCCCACTGACTCTCCTGGCTAACTAACATCCTCTTGCCTCCTTCCACATCTATGTTTGTTCATTTTCCTCTCCCTGATTTGAAAATCAGTCCTTACTGATGGATCCTGATCGAGTCAGCACAGTCTGACATTGACACGTAAGTCTGACAGTCTTAATATCAAACCCCTCAAGGTTTGGATCAAACTTTGCAATTTCTTTTAAGTAGCTATAGATGAACAGTTGTGATTAAGAAACTGTATTGTGAGCATTGTATGCTTGGCTAGTCTTTTGTTTTAAGGAAGAGGGAAGACAATCCCAAGATGAATGGGCTGTCTGTCTGGTAGCCACCAGGAGTGAAGTCAGCAGAAATAACCATTAACTGGGGGAAAGGCAATTCTGGCAGTGGGAGATTGCAACCACTGACTCATTGACCACTTACTCAAAACGGACCCCAGACTCAAATGGTGGGAAAAACTGCACATGCAGGCTAATTAGCATGAGAAACAAGAGATATAACTAGCAAATAGGGATTTGAGTACTAATTTCAAAAAACATTATGTAATCTGCAACCAATGAATGCTGATGCCTTTGTTTATCAAAACATATAAATAGTGTAAAGTTTTGATGCCTGGTGAGCCAGCCTTTTGTGGGTTACCACCTAGCTCCCTACTTTGCACAAACTAGAATGAAAAACTGAAATACCTCGCCTTGGTGTGTCAATGGGTGCCATGCACCAGGTAACGAGCCTACATTTGGGACAACAGTCTGACACGGACACCCCAAGTCAACCGCAATGACTAACAGCACACTGGGCCAGTTGCACTCTCTTTGGAGATTACACTTATTTCCATATTAAAGAAACAGCTTGTAAGGTACCTTCTAAAGGAGAATGCTTTTGAGAGGACAAAGTTCTGAGGAGTTCTGGAGTGTGGTGATCTCTTCATCATGTTAATGTTTTATATATTGTACACCCATAAAATTTTGGAAACTGGATCCAAAGTCAAAAAAGCCAGTGTTAGACCTCATACTGTCCTCAACTACCTTTGAATGAGTCTCTTGGTGTGCAAAATTTGAAGCCATTTTTGAAGGCTGTTTGAAAACTTGCCTTATAATCTGCATTTTGGAGTTACAGTAACCAATAATGCCTGAATGCTGATTACCTTAGATGAGTGATTTTTTCTTGATCCTCTCGATTTTCTCCCTCTTTCACACATTCCTCCACTATAATGTTGGATTAATATTCTACTGTGAACCATTATCTTAGACCCAGTGGATCAGTTTGACTTTTGCAGCAACACAGAGATTAGAATGTACATTCCTCAAACTTTAACCAAAAGCCACAACAAACATGAGAAGCAGGATGGTAAACAGCTGCAGAGGTAGAGCATAACTGGGATGAGGGCTGATGTGCCTTCTAATTTGCTCCTTACATTTCTGCACTGTATTTCTCAGCAATTTAGTATCTCTGCAAGGCATTCTGCACTTGGTGGCACTGTGAGATCAACCCTTCTGTCATCATAACGACAGGGGAAAGTGCCAAGCAAACTGAAGAAGAAGTGACAAGTGAAATGTATTATGCTTTCACATATATATATGTGCACCATGAGGGACAGAGCTGCCATCAGCAGCATGAAACACACAGGCTGCTGTCATACGAGCTAAAAGGAGTGCTTCCCTAATAAAAAGTCTTGCCTCCTTGGCAGGCCAGCAGCTGGAGGCAGAGGGAATGTCATGCCCCCCCCCACAGACCCTCAGTGCAGGAGGCAGGGAGGGCTGCCCGGCCCTGGCCCCAGCCCTGATATTGGGCTGTCAGGGAGCAGACAGGCACTGCACTGCCACCTCCACAGCACTCACCGGGGATGCTCTGCTTGAGCACTGACACAGCTCAGGTCTGCATTTAATTCACAGTTGCTGACTATTGTCTTCCTCTGCTCAAGAGCGTGATTGCAGGGTGGAGATGATACGTTGCAGGGAAAACAAAGGTTTGGAAGTGAACCTCCTGCCAAAAACTGTTCCACATTCATCCAGCTGCAATGGACTTTGCCATGGGGCTGGGAATCCCAAGGAAGTTTGATAGAGGTCTATGCATCCTGGTGTCTCATGTACTATAAGCTAGAGAAAAGGCAGTTTTACCTATACTGAGTTTGACTTTGTTTTCCCCATTGCAATTGATATCACATATTTTTAACAGCATCACAGAAGAGTTTGATTTGAAGAGGCAGCCAGTGACCAACCCCACCAGGCACACCCCTGGGTTCAAAAGAACAGCTGCCAGCCCCTGGAGCACATCGGTGTCATGCATGTCACCGCTCTGAGCTGGGACAGGCAGTGGGAAGGCAGTAGCTTACTGCCTGGCACTCACACCTGAAATTCCATTTCTCAGGATGACCATGAGAAATTCCATTTCTCAGGATGGCCATGAGACAGTCATCTTCAGAAATACTCCTAAACACCCAGCTTGCTTTGTAGTGCAGACAAGTGTCTGCGTCAGAGCTATAGTACCCCGAGGGGAGTTTAGTCTGGAAAAGGAAAGCTACTGTTTATTAAGTTAACTAGTCAGTTCTGTTTATTAGGAGGGTGTATTTCACAAAGAGGCTTCAAACATCATTTGTTAGATACATAACCTGCCAAAATGTTACCAAAAATGAACATGCACAAGCCTAAAAATCAAACAGATCCTGTTTAAAATGTTCATTGAAAGTGGCAGAAAATCATTATTTTTAAAGGGAAATTTGAGCTAAGTAAAAGGAAAGAGCCAGGGGTGCTCTGGAGATGAATCTTTCCTATAGGCTTTCACTTAGGTTGATGAACTGTCTCCATGCTCTATTGTTCCCTGTTAGTTTACGCTGAATACTTTCCAATCGTAGTTTTCTGCCTTTTAACCAACTTAAAACACAAGTTGTTTCCACAGATCATCAGGTCTGCTAGTCACATAGTTCTTCACATAAGTCTTTCCATTTTTCCTGGTAACCCACCATTTCATGATCTTTTAAACCTATCTACCATTCTTTGTAAGGTGATTGACAAGTGAGCATCTTGAGAAGCCACATTAATTAAAAGCAAAAATCAAATACTTCCATAGATGTAAGACCTCTCTTTGGCTCTAAAGTAGTTTTGCCACTTATCTTTTGAATTCCTGCTGATGTAATTGTTACATTTTGCCTTACAATAAGCTAATTTTATTGCTAGCACAAGAAATTTAGTACTTGGCTTTCTTGGGATTCAAAGCTTTTTGGTGTTCAGTTCATGAATGCTTTGTTCTCTAAAGGCAAAAAAGAAAGTTATGATCATTTCACTTACCCTTCTGCCTAAAAAAGAAGACAGCTCAGTTGCTCATTGCCAGCAGATACAAAATGTATTGAAATACCAAATCATCAAGGCTGCGTCATACCTCCAGCTTAATGAGGCTGAGATTGGGAGCACAAGGGGGATATCAGAGACTGTCTGGAATGGAGACAGATGGGACAGGATATGGCTGCTTATGAAGACACAAAATTTAGATGTACAGAAGTACCTTTGTGTGTGCTGGGTTTGTCTGCTCCCTTTACATCCAAGAGAGATTTGTCCAGCAGAGCCTTTGGAGTCAGGGGCTGTAATTCACTTCATCCTGGAAGATACACCTGGACCCAGGCATGACACAGGCCTCACAGACCTGCAAAGCAACAGCAGGATACTTTAGGGCACCTCAGGTGTCAGTAGATGCCTACCTATGGGCAGTGGGGTTAGGCCCTAGATTTTCAATGTCTCCCAAGGGAGCTTGGACTCCTGCAGGCAACTGCATATCAACTACACTTGAACACTGAAACATGGTCATGCAAGAATAAATTTTCTACTTTGACCTTTTAAAAATAAAGTCTTTTAAAAATACCCCACACTCTCTGTGAAAAGCCCATTTCTTAGGGAGAGATGGTTCTCTTCTTTTTCCCACTAAGCACTTGCTTAGTGGTCTGTCTTTGAAACACATAAAACTATATTCTACTGCACATTTTCAAGTTTGTCATGTGTAGAACAACAGGGTGCTAGAAACAGCAAGGCTATCCAAGGAAATAAAGGTGAAAAAATTTGTTCAGATGAAAGAAATAGACACCTTTTTGTAGTTAATACATGAGCATGCTGGAGAAAAGGAATGCAAACAAAGCCAGTCTTGCAGGTCACCTAATTCCAAAACCTGGAGATAAGATTAAGTTTCTGCACATGCACACACAAAAAAAGAGAGGCTTAGAAATAATTGTTGAAAGGTAAGACAGTACAGCTTCTCTGCTCACAAGCTCATGTGATACATGTGGGGCTGTGTTAACGCCATTTTTATTGAGGGTATTTTTTAATCTGATAGTGTATCTGTGTTCTTGAAATATTTGTTAATGAACTGTATAAAAATATCTTTTGGTCTGTAGGTAATGCAGGAAATGCAAACATGGGCGAAGCTCCTTGTCTTGACAATAGCCATGAATCCATGGGTGAGATACAGCCTGCTGCTCTCCAAGAGCAGCCCAGTTTTCTCAGCTGCACAAGAGAGATGCACCAGTGCTTTGGGGAGCAGCATGGATTGGGGATTTGTCTCCAGGTCCATGACTTCACCTGGCTCTGCCAGGTCTTCAGGACCACATCGACACTTGATGTGGTCATGAATGCAGGGTGTGATCATGCACTATCACAGACAGGGTAATGTCAGTCACAGAAGCTACCCCACAGATGGTTTTAACGTTCCAGCTAGTTCCAATCCTTGTCTCATCTCCAGTCAGAGGCTCGTGCCTACCCACAGACTTCTGATCTTACTGTGTCAGCCTCCCCACCTGCTCAAAATGGGAGAGAAAAGCAGCAGGAGATCCTTGCTTACCCCAGACAGAGGGGTCATGCCACAATTCTCTCGGTCATCTGTACTGCAGATGTCCCAGGGCTATTTTAGGAGCTGGAGTCCCAGCACCAGCACCAGCCTGTCTTTCACACACCAGAAATACAGCCCATTGATGAGAGCTGTTGCCGTCAGTTGTAAATCTACTATGTCTTGATCATTAAGGACAACACAAGTACCCTGTTGGGACTACCCTGTACTTCTGATTTAGGAGAATGCCAGGCTGCTCACCTGGGGATGTGGATCTTCGTGGTCCTGGGCTCAGAGCAGAGTAGCCAGCAGCTTTGTAGTGGCAGTTCACCAATGCCCAGCCTCAATCCCCACACAGATCCAGGTAACTGCTCTCTTCTGAAGGCTCACTTCAGTAACCTATCCCCCCTGCTCCACAGTAGGTGCTAACCATCAGCAAGTTCATCCTTACCGCGGAGGCCACAAGTCATGCTGTCATCTGCTGCCTCTCCAGCTTGCTCCCCCTGTCCCAGCCCAGGCCCCACCACCCCCTCCCATGTAAGCAGTACGTCTGACTCTTTTGGAGCTGTTGGGACTGGACATCCCTCCAAGCAAAGCCGTGGTTATGGCAATCACAATTTCTTCTTAGACTGAGACCCCACCAGTCACTGACAAATTCACACACAAAATCATTTGCAGATACGGTGCTGGCATACCCTGGAACCCCGTTCTTCCTCCAACACGTGTACCTATACTGACACCTAGGGTGTAGTGATGGTGACAGTTGCCGATTTTACCACCACTTCTGTCATCCCAGTAATCACCGTGTTCACTGGAGAGCAGCCTTGTTGTCATTTCCCAGCAGATGCTGTCAAGCACAGATTTTGGTGGCCAAAGGCCATCTGGCATCTTGGCCATCTGTGACCAAACTGCATTTCACACACCATGGGAAACTGTGGGGAGCAGATGCTGAGTGGGCAGAAGCTGATTGGATACTGGGAATGGTACTTGCCCAGCCAGCTGACCACCCTGGACACAGCTTTGGTCCAGTTGGCTTCTGTAAAAGACATACGTCATGTCACCTTAGGCTCATAGTGAGAGAGGGAGAGACAGCAAGGGAAGCACAGAGAGCACGCAAGGAAGAGGCATCGTGCACCAGGTAGTACCAGGAAGATGCTGTAATTCACACGGAGTGCCATATGAGCCAGTCTGCAACATCAGAAGCAGCAAGTGTTACACTCAGACTTTTTAGAATAGGCTTCCTAAATAGATTCCAAAATCCCTTGCTTCATTTTAGGAAATTAACTTCAATTAATTGTGAGGCATTAAACTCATGTCTGTTAGGCTGACTGTTTATACTCCCAGTGGTCTAACAGTCTGACAAGCACATTATTGTGGTGTTTATTCCAACAGACTTGTCTGAAGTAGATAATCCACCTCAGAAAGCAGCAGATCATAAGGCTGGAAGGGCCTCATCCGTTCCCTACCCTCAAGGCAGGGTCACCTACAGCTATGTCACTTCTGACAAATATTTGTTCAATCTGTTCTCAGAGTTCTCCAGTGATGGAGATACCTCATCTTCCTCAGACAGCCAATTTCCCTGCTTCATTTCCTTCAGCAACAGAAAGCTTTATTCACTATCTAACCTGAATCTCCTCATTTGCTGCAATTGACTCATGTTGCTTTTCATCCCATCTACCACCAACAAAGAGAAAAAAAAATGCCCTATTCTTTGCAACAGCCTCTGAACCCTTACCACCTGACAAACCTTCCTTCATATTCTGGTTTTTTCTTGCCCATAAGCACATTGCAGCTATTTGGACATTACAGTATGAAAAGTTTCCCTCCAAATGTCATGTGTTTCAAAGGCTTCCATTGTGCAGATTGCTGCTATGCTGCATTTGCTTCACAGACCTCCTGAGACCCCTTCTCAGCTCAGCCCTGGAAGGAGGCACTTATACTCCAGCTTCTGCTGAGAGCATTTGCTGACAGCAAACTTCCAATCTGCTTAATGTGAATAATTGCTGAGTAAACTTTGGCTGCTCAAAAATATATGGAAAGCGAGCCAGAAAGGTTGGCTGTAGATAGATATTTGCTGTTCACTGGAGGAAACCATGCACTGCAAAAGAAGGTATTTAACAGCAGGCTTCACTGTCACTTCCTACCTGAACCCTCATCCAGGGTTTGCCTCCCAAGATTCTCAGTAATCTCCATCTCCTAACCCATCAGCCTTCTCCTTGAGGCACCATCAACAACCTCCTCTTCTTCAATGTCCTTCTCTCTGCCTCAGGCCTCAGGCAGTGCCACTGCAGAGGCCAAACTAGCAAGTTCAGCACTGCTCAGCAGGGCAGATGCTGCTCTACCATCATGATATGTGATGGTGGCAGCACTTTCAGGTTCATCTGACCAGTTAGCAATTCCTGCTGTAGGAAACACTCAGGTGGGATTTGTTTCACCTAGTTTTGGCCACCCAGAAGTGAGGCACCTGAGTGACTCATGTAATCTTGTTCACAACACAAGGGCACAAATGACCCCCTGTACAGGGACTTGTTTCTCTGTACTGGTTATAGAGGTGATTTTCAAAATTCCACTCCTGGCGAAGAGAAATATTTTCATTCATCAGTGCCAAAGTCATTGGACTTCACACAGTTTCCAGCAAAATTCAAACAAGAAGCAGTGTTTGAAGAAAATACTACTATCTCACACCTAACAATGGAAAGGTCAAGGTCAGCATCAAAGGCTCACTGCACAGACAATTACTTTTTCTCCAGATGCCTGTTTTTCTGCAGATCTCAGTGCACAGGGAGCCTGAGGCCCATGAATTGCAAGTGAAAAAGATCATCAACTTCACCTCAGGTCAACAGGAATAGAAGACAAGAAACCAGCCTACATTCAATAAACACTTCAGAATGACAGGCTTTCTTATTATTTCTCTTCAGCTGGGTGCCTATTACAAGAAGTACTTACAAGTTTGAAATGCCCCACACAGCGCACATGTAACTATCAGAGCACTCTTCAGCAACTCTTATTCTAGGAGGTGTATTACAGGAATCATACAACTTAAGAAAGGATGTGTTTACCAGGAAAAAAAAAAAAAAAAAAAGACCTTTAGCTGCAAGAGAAGTCTTGCATACATCTGAGCTCCAGGCTTTACAGCCAGTTGTTTTCCATATGCCTCATAAACATGCATGGAAAAGTTGTTTTTCAGTTAAGTACATAAGGCCTGTACATAAAATAACCACTTATCGTCAGGTGGTATTCTCAAATATCCCTATCAGGCACTGACCAGGAAAGGAGAACACAAGTGACTCCCTGCTCAGCTAGCAGTGGTGGCAATCCAGGCATCCAGCAGGTCGAGGACTAACTTGGACAATAGTGACAGCCCTTCTCATTTGAGTCTGTCTCCCTCCTCACTCCACATATACTGTGTAGCAGAGCCAGTCTGAGGTAAGAGGGAGCGTACCCACACACATAGCAAAAGATGGGATACCAGTGTCTCTGCCTTGGTATTGTCCACCAAGCACCATGTCATACCATCTCTTTTACTAACACCACATGCCACCTTAGTCTAGTTTGCCTGTTTCTTTGCCCACCTCAGAAAAGGCGTTTCTTCCAAAATCCAAATGATTTGACCGTGTGCACTGGTGCCAGCTTGAAGCCCAGTGCTTCTCAACCCATGTACTGGTACGGGAAGGTAAGTGCTGTCATGTATATACATGACAGTGGGAAAGATCTAGGTTTGTCTCTCTGCATCCCTGAGTCACAGAACTGACATAGGAAAAAATTCAGGTCCATTTACTAGCAACCCAGAGGAACGTTCCAGATGTGTCACTTTTCTGAGCTTTTCTGCAAAGGTTTAAATGAAATCACAGCACACAAGGCAGCAAAGAGTTACAACCTTCAGGTTCCCTCTCTTTGCAAGGAGCAAGAATTTATCCCTCCACATGCCTGACATAAACTTTGTCTTGCAGTGATCAACACATTTAGCACAGGCTTCAAAATATTCTGAGGCTTACCCATGCAACTATGTGCATTCTCCTCTTCCTCCTACATGGCTGCCCAGTGCAGTGGCAGCTGCAACCAGTCAAAATTTAAAAGGACAGCAATGACAGACTTGAACATGTTTCCTGAAGCCCAAATATTTAATCCCTCCCTTGGAGGAAAATTAGACAAATTAATCTATTTCAGCAGATTTTCAACACAAACCAGCAGTATGGCCATCAACCACTCATGCTCTGGGCATCTGGAAACAGCAGTCCTCCCAATCAACCTCAGTGTTAAATTGCTAATGTTTATTTGTCAGATCTTAACAATTCCTTGAAAAGAGTTTCCATTAACAAGTGGTAGAAACACTGTGAAAATGTGTTTATAAAACTGGCAGAGTCCCCAGAAAATTGAAGTCTAGGCTTCCTTTGTGGCTGTAGAAGGAAAAGGAAAGTAAATGTCTTCATGAAGTGTCGCCTAAACTTTCCCTTGGTTTGCACTGCAGTAGAACATTGACAGGCAGCATTTGTTGGAGAGACTGTGAAGGAGATTTCTAGACAAAAGTATTGATGCACTTTCCAGGAAAAGTTTCCTAGTTAAAAATTTAACAGGCAGCCAGAAAACAGTAACTTCTCATGCAAGTGTTCCCATCCATCCTTGATGGAATGAACTCTGAAGCTATTTCAGCCCTGAATTCCTTTTGGCAAAGACATTAAATGAAAAATGGTGTGGTCATCTTCTACAGCAGGAAATACCCTTCCAGAATGCAATTTGATTTGGCTTATTGTCCTATGGAACTGTTTAAGTTCAGATCCTCCTGCTCCTTGGGATCTTTGATGACAACCCTCTTTAACCTACTGACATACAAAGCTCCTGTTTCCCAAAAGCATTCCCAAAGCACCAGGGCCAAACTTCCACTCGGCACCAACTGGAGTCAGTCTTCTCTCTCCTTCTGGGTTGGATTTACTTTGCAATCCCCATTTTTTATCTGCTCTCCATCCACCCCAGCCATGTACTCAGCTAATATACCACAGGTAGTCTTCATGAGAAAAGCTGAGTTGCATTGCCATAAGGATGGAAAAGGTCAGTCTACAGAAGAGCAACAAAACCTCTTTGGTTTGCTTAGGTTGGGTTCATGTGAATGGGACATTAAAAAAACTGAAGTGCAACTGAAGGAAATTCGGTGAATTCAGTAATTGCTTCTAGGAGCACAGGTGGGATAGGGCTGTACAGCTCCCAGGTAAGAGAAGATCTCCTCTAGCCCACACAGCTGCTGCCCCAAGCACCTTGGCCACTGTCAGGGGTATGCTCAGTCCCCCTCAGTAATGACTGAAGCAGCCTGCTCTGGCTGCCTTTGTACCCAAAAAGTCTTCTCCCTCATTTTTTACCTAAATCTTCCAGGTTGTACATCATTGAATTTTTTTCTTGTCCTATCCCACCACCCTATCTACAGATGTAAATATAAGAATTTTCTGGCTTCTAGGAGACAATTACATTCCCTCCAGTCATCTCTTTCCTGGGCTAAACAAGTCCACATCCTCAGCTTTCCTTCACAGCTCATGTGTCCTGCACCCCTGATGAGACACAGTCTGCCCACAAACACCTTCTCCCCCCAGAGCTGAACAGAGCCAGGTAAATACCTTTTTCTCTTACAGACTATTGTCCAGCCAATTCACTACAAGGTGCCATTTGGCCTTCTGGTTTTTGGGGGTTTTTAGGTTAGCAATTCCAGTTTTACTCCATGAAGCTTGTGACAAGAGACTTCTATTTGGCTGCCACAATGCTGTTATATAGATAATATACTTTGTAATATCTGCTTTGCATTACACTTCCTAAGTATTGAGCTTTCACTTGCCTTTGTTTTTATTTAATGTCCTTGATTTTGGGACATTTTCCCAATTTATCAAATCCATGTGAATTCTTCTCTTCCAAGGTACATAAACCCACCAACCACTTAATACCATCCACAAAATTTGCAAATATCCCAACTAGTTTATCATCCAAGTCATCAATAAAAATAAGGATTAGAGCTGCCCTTAGGTCTTGTCTCATAGGGCCATCTTTATGTGTCTTCGATAGTGAATCCTTGAAAAGTGTTTATGAACAGTTTTTCAGCTAGTTGTGCACTAGGGATTAAATTTTTTTTCCAAACCCAGACATAATGTTAAAATAATGTATCCAATAGCTGTATCAGAAATCTGATTTCAATGCAAGGTAAATTACACTTCTCGCTTCCCTTCATAGGCCGTTACTTTGTCAAAGAATGAAACTAGGGGGGTTTTGTCACAATTCATTTTCAACAAATCTATGCTGTTTCCTTTTACTTGAGGAGGTGTATACAGATTGATTGCTTAAAAGTGTGTCCTACATCTTGTCAGGTGTAAGAGTTAGTTTGGCTAGGCCTGTAGAAGGTTTTTCTTTCTTAGGAATGACATGATTCAAGCCATATTTCACTTTTCTAAATGCAGGCACATTAAGTCTCCCCACACTAATTTTCTGTGATAGTTGTTAATTACACAGAGGTGGCTTTGACTAGTTCTTTCCATACTTGTTCAATCAGACGTGTTCAGTCTGACAACAAACTTATATGTTCTTTAACCCATTCTTTCAATTATTTTTAGTCTATCCTTGATCACTTCTTCCCCTTTCTGACCTTGATGTGGAGAAAAGCAGAGAAAGTGCAAAAGAATCAGAACTGTCCTCCCCCACAAGTATGTACTTCCTCATGAGGTGAAGTGGAGGGGCAGGCACTGATCTCCTCTCTCTGGTGACCAGTTACAAGGACCTGAGGGAGTGGCCTGAAGTTGTGTCAGGGGAGGTTTAAGCTGGATATTAGGGAAAGATTATTCTCTCAGAGGGTGGTTTGGCATTGAAACAAGACCCTCAGGGAAGTGGTCACAGCACCAAGCCTGACAGAGTTCTAGAAACATTTGGAGAATGTTTTCAAGCACATGGTGTGACTCTTGGGGATGGTCCTGTGCCAGGCCAGGAGCTGACCTTTGATGATTCTTGTGGGTCCCTTCCAAATCAGGATATTCTATGAGTCTATGATTCTGTGTAGCTTCTGATGTTTGACTAGCTTTGATGGCATCTGCTGGCAGACACAGGATATGCCACCGCAAAGTAGAGAGGAGCCAGCAGACAGACACAGACTGTCAACAGGAATATTTGCACCCCCATGACAGAAACCAAAGTAAGACAGAACTGAAAGGATAGGTCCTGGTGAAAATTGTGATGTCTTGTGAGGAAATTATCTCCACCCAGCACCCAAACTCATTTCTGTGCTGCTGACAACAAGATTTTAACTGCTCTACATGCAAATAGAGAGGAACACTTCAAACAGCAGAACACTACCCAGACTCAGAAATCTGAGGAGAGGCTCCAGGCGGAAGCCCAGTTGAAAGGCAGAAAACACACCTGTGTGGTGCTAGAATAGCCTGGGTCTCGATATGGCTGCACAATGTATCCATCAGCTTCTTCAGACATGAGAACCATGGGCTCTAGTTGTGCAGGACTGGCAGAAAACCCCTTGTTTGGCACCAGCAGTGGTCGACTCTGCTGGGATCGGAGACCTGTGCTTCCTGCTGGTGTTGCCACCATCCTGAGCACCAGCAGGACGTGTGGCTGCAGGGCATTGTCCAGGCAGGCATAAACACCCACACACGTGGTACCTGTGTCAGGATTAACTCAGTGTAGCACTCGCATTCCCTCTCTGCTTCTTGAATCACCTCCCTTTACCCTTCTACTTGGAATTAGTGGCTAACACCAAAACTGGAGTGAGATACTGAACCCCCTGGACAGCCTGAAGTGAGGAGCTGAGGGAGATGGTGGAAGGACCACAGGCAGCCCTGCCAGTCACTGCTTGTCTCTCTCCACTTGGGTGCAAGGGTACAAGGAAGGCAGGGAAGCTTAAAACTGTGGTATCGCTAAGGGCTGTAAACTAGCAAGCAAATAAACTTACAATCTATTGTTAATTATCACTGTTAATAATTTAATTACTTTTACACTAAGTTCTTAATTTTTGAGGCTTGATCTGTGCTTATTTTTCAGCACTTGGAGAACTGCTATGAATCCTGGTTTCTAAGAGAACTTTGTTCTTGAGAGATGTGGCAGATAAAAGAGGGATGCAACTTGCCTCATCAGGAGAAGTGTATGCGAGATCCTTATGGAAAAGGTAGTAGGAATATGTCTGTCAGAGCAAAGAGTAAAGAAAAGTAACACCAACAGAGCTGAGTGATACCTCTTTCCTGGGATTAGTGTTCAGTGACAGGCACACTTGAAATTTGAATCCCAAAAGGTATGCCACTCTTGTTGCAATAGTTTCCCTGAAAATTTCACCTAGGGAATTCAGCGGCATTTCTGATCCCATAGTCCCCAACCCGTAGCAGCCATCGCAAACATGCAAATTGTTTAAACAGTCAGGATTAAATGAAAATTCATTTTGTGCTAACAGCTAAGGACTGAGCAGCCATAAAGGCCAATGCCAAACATAATTATAAACAGTGTTTGGGATTCAGGAGATATTTGAGTACTATATTTTAGAAGCTCAGGACCTGTACACAAAAAGTACAGACACTCAGCCACCTAACACCACAAGTCCTTGCTTCCAGCTCCTAAGGTGAGCTCAGGAGTTCTCTGATCCCTCTCTAAACTTTTCTTCCAAGACAGGAACCATACTGGAAAAGTCCCAAGTGTTCTCTGTTGAACCAGATCTGGGATTTGTGCTATGTGGCATAAACTGACACAGTGTCCTGTGTGTGCCAACAGGTCACCAGTATGAATGTCCAAGTAGCTGGAATGTCCTCTGGTACTGTCTGATAGTAGCCAGGGAGAAGGGAATTGTTAGGTGGAAAATCATGAATATCCATTCATCTCTGCATCCCAAATCCTTGCAGGGCAATTGCTGAGGATGGTACACGTGGAAGCCTGAGGCTTCGGGACAAAGGCTGACCTTTATTGTGGTTGTTTAGCACCAGGCACCATAACCAGTCACACCTCAGGGTGCAAGTGGGGAATCCCACTGGAGGGCAAGAAGTCATGGCTTGGCAATAATCTCACTGAAAATCAGAAGTGACTGGGCAGAAACCATTTTAAATAAAAAAAACTTCCCCAAATGTAATGAATTTTAAAGGAACAAAAATTCAGTTTTGTGGAGATAGGGAAAAAGAAGAGGCTCTTACATGTTAGAATAAATAAGAAAACGAGGAATTGTTGGGGTTTTGTTATTGTTTTAGAGTGGCTTTTTGAAATTTTTTTCTTCTGTTTTTCCAGCCATTTCCTCTTTGTTCATTCTATATTGCCCTCATTAAATGGCAGTGGTGGGACAAAGCAGAAACTGTGTGAGAAGAGAAAACAGTGAAAATGTGACTTTTTAAATTGTGATTTCAGAACTGAGCCATGATAACTATTTGAAGAGCTGCTCTTATTCTATATGTTTGTTGTTTTGGATTTTTTAATTAAAAAAAACCTTCAAAATATATTTCTGACTTCCAAACAAACCTGCTGTTTATTTGACAGGCTGAACTGTCTTCATTGTTATCGTCAGTCTGTGTTTTTGTAATTGCGTAGAATCAAATACTTACTGAATCCACACCATAGGAAAGGCAGAAAGTGCTGTTACTTAAGTAACAATGTACTCTCAACAAGGCATATTTTGCAATCTCTGCATGTCAAATTTCCAAAACACCCAGCTGTTCCAAAGCCCTGCATGGAAATAGTTAACAAAGCTGTCTCCCTCCATGGCAGCTCACATTTTAGTTCTCTTGAGCAAGCAAACCCCAAGAGAAAATTCTGCCTTAAAAAATCATGATGAAGATGAAAAAGTCAGCCCTTGCAGTTGTTTGAAGCTTGAGCTTTAAAGCCAATTATAATTCAAATTATAAATGCAGTCTATTTCTGTCTCACATTTTAAAGAACTGTGAAACGCCAGATGGCTTTTCTGTCGCTGTGCCCTGCCATATAAAATATATTTTTATGGTTTCTGATTTCACTACAAATAGGGCATGAGAATGATAAGCTCTTAATGTAAAAATAATTTTCCGTGTGAACTTGCCGTGTCTGGAGGCTGTTTCTCAGCAGGCTCGGAGATGCCCTGCTTTTCCACCACTGGATGGCATTCAAGGGCCATAAATACTCACACCGGGAACTGCAGCAAAGGAAAATTAAAACACAAAGCGTCCAAAGCCTTTGGATTGTTGGTAATGCTTCTGTAATATATTCATGCTTTCAAAGTTCCAAGGAAACAAATCTGGAAAGATAAAAAAACAGTTTCTGAGGAGAGAGGAGCTTTCCTCTGAGACGAAACTGAATATGCATGTAGGATGTGGAACAGGAGATCTGAAAGCAGCATTCCAATTAGGAGAATCCAAGTCATATGTCGGCATCTCAGTCTACATCGACATTAATACAGGTTGGCAGGAAACAATTTGATGCGTCTTGTGTTTTTCCTACCCAATATGGACCCAACAGGGAGAGAAAAAGTGAGATGTATTAATTTGACCTTGGGTCTACACAGACACAACGCCCTGGTTGTGCAACACCCGCACACACAAAAAGCTCTTTAAAGCATTTCTGCCTTTGTATTCCTTCCTTAAAGCTCAGCCCCGTCCTACCGCCAGGCAGCATCATTAAATCCACCGCGTCTCACAGCTGAGCGGCTGAGAGGAGGCTGGGCTGGAGACCCCCTGGGGCCCCTTCCCACCTGAGCCGCCCTGCACTTCCACCGCCTCATTAAGAATAAAGACAGATTGACATCTCTTATAGATAAGAAGAGCCCGGCACAGCGGTAGCAGTATTTGTGGGGGTGTAGCCGTAAGGGTCTGGGAGTGCGAGTAGGGTCGGGTTTGCAGAGAGACAGCTGCTTTTACACACCAGCTGGCATGCCCGGGAATGAGAGGTGAGCTCTGGAGCAGACGAGTATCTCTGCAGGTCTGAAAGAACACAGCACGCTTCAGGCAGGCAGTATTTGCTGAGTTTCACCAGTTAACACCTTCAAAGGAAAACACAGTTTGCACCTCTGTGGTACAAAGAAAAAATTGGAAGAGGAGAGATGGCAGAGCCATGGCCTCTGCTGTGTAAAGACAGAGTACAAGCAACAAAAAAGCTCATCGGGAAAAGCTGTGATATTCTGGGCAACCAGTGTCGCTGCCAAGTCTGTAGTTTTTGCTGTGAAGTCTAGCTATGAATTTTAGTTTCCTCTTCAATTTTTTAAATCTGCCTTGGGAAACCAGTGTTGCTGCCTCTTGCTGAGAATGTGGCTGGTGGTGGTGGTGTTCTGGCCTCACTCACCCAAAGGTGCTTGCGTTTCTCAGGCTGTGCTGCCTGGACTGCTGGTCACGGTGTTTGTGGTGATGTGCTCAGGACTCTTTGCTCTGCTGCAGTTTAGTTCCATTTGGAGTATGATGGCAACAGGATACGTTTCCTTCTGGTGAGGATTTAGGTCAGGGGACAGGTGCCTGCAGGTAAAAAGGGGGGAGGTCTGAGAATACCCAAGTTAAAATGTGATCTTCTCCAGCTATTATACAGGGCAACTTCACAGCAAAGAGAAATTGATGGGGCTTAATCTTCCTATTGTAGTGAATGTCTGTAGTATTCAAGTATCACATAAAAAAAAAATAGAGTATTTAATAAATATCTAACATAAACATATATTACATGTTATATATTTGTATATTATATGGTTTATATACATATATTCATGTCCCTAGAGATGTGTCCTTTGTTTAGAGAAGATCCCCAGCTGCATGTGGGGTACACTCCTCAGAACAGCCTGGCGGACTCTTAGCACCCAGCTACAGACAGCTTTTAGGGGTGCTTGGTTGCTGGTTTTCTGGAGAGGCTCATGTTGCTCTCTGGATCTATGATATATGATAACATGTAGCTTATGAGGCCTAAAAAGAAAATAGTGGAGTTACAACAGCGCTGCCTGTACAGCCTTGTTCTCCCAGCCTGGGCACTGTTGTTCAAACCAAGGCTTGAGGGCAGGGAGAGGCTCTCAAGGAGCAATCTTCTGGTCTTTTTTCATAGCAGTCTGCTCAGAGGACTCTTATCAGATACAGACCTTGTCCCTCTTCCTGTAAGGTCTATTTTATGTTACCTGAAGAGGTCCAAGTGGGTGGAGTGGTTATCAGTCTTAAAACTGCTATGTACCATGCACAAGATTTTCTGCCCAGCCCATTGAAACAAGGTTTTAAAATAAGAAAAGCAGAACAACTTTTTTTCTTCCTGTGGAAGAAAACAGAAACAATGTTTTTGATGCTTAGTAGTACAGTGTAATAGAAAACAGAAGAAATAGGAAACATCAAGGGCAGAGTTTTAACTCTAAGTATCAAAACACTGATTGTGAATTGGGTTTTAGAAACTACAAAGCACAGTTCAAATACATAATCATTTCTCAACAGAGATTATGTATACAACAAAGGCATTGTGTTCTATCCAACACATTCCTCATGTAAGAATCCCAGCATTATCTTTGTCCCATAGCCATTCTCTAATCAAGCAGCTAAAAAGGAAAAAACTTCCTAATCACCCACACTATGGCTCACAGCCACATGGACACCCAGAATCACATCGGACGCTGAGATATGTTGTTCTGTGGTCATCACCTTGTGCCTGTAGAGCCCTTACACCCAGATCAACAGCCAGGAACTCAATTCCTCCTTGAGATGATCCGCAACAAAACTGCTGGATGGATCCAGAGCATAATCACGAGACTCATTAATATTGTCACCAGCTTTCTCTTCCCAGGCACTTCAGAGAAATCTATTGCATCCATGGCACCAACAAAAAGCCACTGGGCTGATGCTGCCTAAAGATGGGGAAACTTAAGAACACAGAAAGGCAAGTTGTTATAGTAAATAGCGTCATGCTGTCTCCATGTTTATTATTCTGAAAACTCTGCTGGTTTTCAGTCTCCCCACTGCTAGATAACACATCTAGAGCAAAATTATGTTTTCTCTTCTGCTTGGGACAGAAAATATTCAGTAATGTTAAGAAACTAGAAGAGATCCTTATTAGGAATATTGTTTCACTATGAAACCCAGTATCATTGCCCCAGCAATGGTTAATGCCTCATGCCCAAGGAAATGAAAAAAAAATAATAAAACCTATCACAAACAAGTATTTGATCTGACCAAAAAGCAATAAAAAAACCATTCCTTCTAATGCCTACAGGGCCAACTTACTTCTTGAGCAATGGATTTGTTTATGCTTCCCATTATCTTTGCATTTATGGCTGCAAATGTTACTAATGGCCATGCAATTACCCATCTCTTTTAAACATTAGCTTAGAGCTCTTTCAGACTTCTACCTCCAGCTCTTGTGCTTGGAGGCCCCATCAACTGGAGCTGTTTCCCCTGGGCTCTCAGGCAACTGTGCACCCTTATGTCTTCCAATAACACGCAGCTCAGTGTTTTGCCTTTTTATTTATTTGGTGACTTTTCAGAATTGCTTTGCTGTTGTATCCTCCTCTGGGAGTATATTTGCATGAAAGGAACATTACGAACTGCTTAGTACAAAGACATAAAAGAAGTAAAATAACAAACACGTGTAAAAACATAGTTATTCCAAATCAAGCTAACTCAAAAACCTGCAGGGGAAAGAAAAATCTTTCTCCCCTCATGCCTTCATGTGGCCTTACCTTACTTAAATTAAGAAGCATACACTTGTGTTAAGGAGTGAGAACAAGGAATAACATTCTCCATCCCTGTCTGCTGAGGATAACACCTGATGGGCCTTTGCACTCACTAGAGTATCACTATGAAGAAGATGGGCAGACAATGATGAAGGGGAATAAAGTGGAAAGAAAAAAACCCACACAGGGAAATAGAGTGTGTTGGCTTTTCCTCTTTGAACACTGATTCCTGTAGCTGTGACCACATGGTAGAAGTTACCATGTTCATACAGGCTAGCAGTGACTTACTATCGTCATTTCTGAAAGTAGGAGAAACAAGGATAGAAGCTGTGACTGGAGTAGTGGTTTTATTTCTGGACTGACTCTTTTCCAGGCTGTTTCCATGCAGAGGTGTAGGAAGTCCAAACCTTGCTGTCTCTGAGCCAAACTATAGCTAGGCTTGATCCAAAAGAAAACACCCTAACAAAGTTTTCAAGAAGTGGAAACTGACTGCTGTAAGGAGGCCTGACTCCAAACCCAGCAGCTGGGTAAAGGCAGTCCTAGCAACCACCAGGAGATTGCTCAATCTCTGTCAAGCAGCAGCTTGAGACAGCTTGAACTGGATACTAAGAGTTGGGGTGTTTTACTATTATAATACTGCAAAAAACAGAGACATGCCAAAATAATGCTTAAAGAGATTTTTTAAAGATGCTTAAGTTGCCACAAGGTTGGAAAAAAGGTTTCTTTTACAAAGTAAAAGCTAGCTAAAGGATAGGAAACAAAGGGTAAGGCTAACTTGGACCTTTTATTTTCAAGAATCAGTTTTACTCAACATATTAATCAGAAAACTAGAGCAGGAAATCCTCTGTGACATTTCCAAATTCATAGATTGTACGAAACTCTTTCAGACAGCTAACGTTTATGCTGATGTAAAGAACCCCAGAAAGACCAAACAAACCAAAATGGTCTAACAGGTGTCAGATAAACTTCAGAGTATATAAATATAAATTAATGCTTTTAGGGAAAAATAAGCCAAACCACAGATGATGCTGAATGCAGAACTGGAAGCAGCATGTAAGAAAAAAGATCTTAAGAGTCATTATTTACAAATCCCGGGTCTTACAAGTCTCTAAGTTAATGTTTAAAAGAGATGGGTAATTGCATGACCATTAGTAACATTTGCATCAATAAGAGCTAAACCAGTATCCTGAAAAAGGGTACCAGAAGAAGACAGAGGGCATCATTTTGCTGCTACACGTAACTTCAGTATAACCACACTGGAGCACAGGTCGGGGTCTGCTCTCTGCATCTCAGGAAGGGTGAAGTAGAGTTAAAGCAGGTATGGAAAAAACAACCAAAATGATCAAGCGGCTGCCTCCAAGGAAAACCCTAAAAATGCTGGGGTCTTTGTAACAGAGAGGACAATGCTGAGAACAGGAACAGTTGAGTATTACAAAATAATTAAGGCAGTATCTAGGAAATCAGCTTAAAATAGAGTAAGTACTTTTCATACTTCTTCAACTTATTGTGACAGGAAGTTATGAAGGCACATAATATCAGCAGGTTCAAACCAGAGTGGACATATTAATACAAAGTAAGTGCATGGATAGATACAAAAAGAACAAAGCAGAGGTGTAACCCCTAGCACCCCCAGTAAACCAGTGTGGATACTGGCACACGAGGGAGTGATTCTGTGTTACTGTGAGAGCGGCACAAGGGAAACCAACTGCAAGAAATGGCCAGACTCTTTTGCTCCCATAAACAGCATCTCATACTGTCAGAGTCAGAAACTGAGTGCTTGGGCTAGAAGGATGATTGACTTGACCTGAAAGATGTTTCTTATGCTTTTAGACCATCAAAATTATGGAGAAAGATTGTTTTAAAAGCAAATTATCAAATCAATAAACCCCAAGTTCTCAAGACATTACACTGAGCTGAAGTCTTCTCCCAAAGCAAGTTTCCTGGCTTTTTGTTTGCTTCAACCAAAAGAATAGTGGTTTCTCTCATACCTCCACATCCAGAACGGTTTGGCAGAGCAGTAACTGCTAGATTTGCTGCTTACAAGTGTGCAGATAATGAGATGGCATCTTACTCCAACCTGACAGCAGGCCAAGTGCTGGGTTAACATATGTCAGAGACATGGGAAACTGCAGAGCAACAGGGAAACCCCTTGAATGGCAAAATCCTCCAGACACCTGCTCTAACAGACACCTGATTAACTGTTAGTTTTATTTCATCACCAAGTGAGTTTACAAGTTTCCTGGCATCATCTTCAAATCAATCTTTTTTCATGGCAATCTTCATTGATGCCCTTCCCTCCACTGCAAGAGACTCCTGCTATATATGAATATATCTAAGTGAATTTCAAGTTAGTAAGGAGCTTTTGCCCAGCTGAAAAAGGGAGACACATAGGCCTTGCTTTTCCAAAACAAGCCCTGGGATAATGTCTTTCCCCCTCACCATTATTAAAATACACCTTTTAGGTAGGGTGACAGGGAGAGAAAAGGACTGCTCACTTGGAGCTTCTCAGGCTTGCTCGAGTAAGAGATCTGGACTGAAATGTCAATTCATTAAAATCCTCACAGCTTGAAAGCTTTATCTTTCTGCCAAGAAGACACCCTTCTGCTCTCACCAGCTGTGGACTGGAAATCACAGTACCTTGAATCATTGGAAGGTTTTTCAGCCTGGCACCTGGAATTAGGGAGGCCCTCACACTGTCTGTCTGTCCACACAGGTGTCTGATAGCTGCTCCTCAGCAACTGTTTAACCCTCTGGTCAGTTTTGAGCATTTTTGGATGATGGGTAATGACCTCAGCCCTTGGAAGGTCTTAGCAGATCTGTGAAAATGAACACTTACTAATGGCAGAATACAAAAATTGGGATTTGGCTAAAAAGAAGTTGGTAGCACCCCTAAGAAAACATGCTGGATGGACAAACAGAAGCCCTGGCTCTGGATAATGGCTCTGCAGCAGCTTGGGAGGGCACCTGACAGGACCACCAGGCAGGAGAGAGAGGGGTTTGCTGAGCAAAATGGATCTTCAATGAGACGTGGCACAGATAGTCAGGAAATCAAGCCTCACTTCACAAAATGAAGTTGTTATTAGGACTATGGTGATATAAGTTTATATATGTCGTGGTTTGACACTGGCAAAGCGCCAGGCACCCATGAGAAAATCATCTACTTATTTTCCTCTGCTATACCTGAGCAGAGGAGGGGGAATTGAAAACTTCATTTTCATGAATTGAGATAAGGGTTATTGAAAAAAAAAAAACCACTTTAAGGCAAAACAGGTTCAAGACTTAAACAGTATAAAGATTTATTATTAGCAGAATTAAAAGTAAAAAGGCTAATGAGAACCAAAGCAAACCTTCAGAACACCTTTCTTTCCCAGTCCCTCCCTCTTTCTACCAACCACACAAGGAAACAAAACATGGGGTTTTGGTCAGTATTTCACTTCTTAAAAGTCTTTCTTCAGTTTGTTTAAGGAAAAGAGTTTCTTCTGCTGTGCCGTGGGATCCTTCCCACAGGAGATAGCTCTCTGTGAACCTTCCTAGTGTGGTTTTAACTTCCACAAGCAGCAGTCCCGCCCGAACCTGCTGCAGCGTGAGTCCCTCCCACAGGCCAAGCAGTCCTCCCAGAACTCCCTAGCAGGGCTCACTTTAGTTCATGGGGTTTAGTCTTTCAAGGATGAGCTGTTCTAGTTTGGAAGCGAAGGCTCTCTTCCTCTAGCTCTAAAAGCAAGGTTCATCTCTCTCTGTCTGAGTTCCTCACTAGATTACAGCTTTTCAGTATCCATGCGCTCCAGCGTGAGTACTCTTCCTCATGGGCTGCACACGGATCTCTGCACCCCCCTGTGCTCCTCATGAATTACAGGGAAACAGTTTGTTGTATTATAGTCCTCACCACGGCTTGCAGGAGAATCTCAGCTCCGGCGCTTGGAGCAGTTCTTCCCTCTCCTTTTCTTTCACTGACCTCGGTGCCACCATGTTGGTTCTCCTCACGTGTCCTCACTTTTCCTTTTCTCTGACTTGGAAGAAAGTTGGTGTCTGTAAGTTGCAGTTGAGAGGTTGATCTCATCTGGGCTCCACATCTGGGAATTGCTCACCATATCTCTCTCTGCTGGCCACATGGTCCTTGCCAGCACCGCACGGCCAGCCCCGGCCTCAGAAAGGCCCCAGCCGCACAGTCCCGGCCTCAGCAGGGCTCTGGCTGCACAGGCCCCGGCAGCCCCCACCAGGATGGGTCCTGACAGCCACCTCATCACCCCTCAGGAGAAGAAGGAGAGCTTCCCGCAGTTTTTCCTTCCTTAAATATGTCATCACAGGGGCATTACCAGCTCCTCTCATTGGGCTGGTAACCTGCCCAGCGTCAGAGCCTCAGCGATTGGGTCTGTGCCAGACAGAGACGTTTTGAGCAGCTTTTCTCCTGCCCCCACCAAAAACCAGTCTGTGTTAAACCAATACAATATAGGTCACTGTGACAGCAAAAACACATCATTTTTATCTTCAGCCTGCTTGGTCTTCAGCATCTTTAATCCACAGTATCAGTCTGACTGATTCATTGTTACTTTTAAACCACACTGATAAAGGCTTCATTTTATCTCCATGCATAAATACACTGTTCCTAAAATATAGAACATGTACATTGGCTATCTGTGTAAACAAGGGATTAGTTTTTCTTCTGATTTTATGACATTGTCTGTCCATGCCCTCTTGAATATATATGACCAATCAAGCCTCTACTTCAGCCATTTTATAATACAAGGAAACTGTATCGTCGTTTTTCCTGTTTTTTACTGTAAATATGGTATTTAATCCCTACAAATATAAACCTAGATAGACTTCCAGTATATATTCCTATTCATATCCCATTTATTCTCTATTATGGTCAATTGTATTAGCTTCCTAAAAACATGTAGCATTGTTTTTCCTAGTCCTGACTGTAAGTGGGCCCACTGACCTACCATTACCATTCTTCCAACTATGGCCTGGGTTTTTGCACTTACTTTCAAATATAAACAAACACATTCTGACCTCATTGTGACAGCTACAATGACCAAAAAAAATGTATTTGGATAATACATGCTAAAGATGTAAAGGTTGGCTGCTGAATCTGGTGGACTCCAGGACCCAGGGATCTCTCCAGGCTGACTGGTGCAGCCCAGCTGTGGGCACATAAGAACTCTCCACCCCAGTCTGTTGGACACAGCTCCTGTCCTTGTGTGCAGGTTTGTCCAGCAGCAAAGCTAAGCATCTGTCCAAGAGAAGTGCACAGAGAACAACCGTGCACATGGAGATTACCCAACAGACCACTGCCTTCAGCCACACATAAACACCAACAACCCTCACCCTCTTCCTCTCCACATGACAAGGATTTAAATCCTCTATGAGAACATGTCCTCGCTTTCTAGATTCACAAGTGCAGTTACATTCACAGATCCTTGAATATCAGCCCAGCTTGTAAAGCCCTCTAATACCCATGCCTGGCTCCCTTACCCAGTAAGTGGGTCTCCTCCTACTCTCCAGACAGTCCAGCTTGAAGTTTTCTAGCAAGAAAATGTGTGGACCACACATTTGTGTCATAAACCTCTCCACATTCAAGGATTCCTTGAATATTAGCACAGCTTCTCTGTCCACCCATGCCCAGACCCTGTGCCGCCTTATCCAGCATGACCTCAGACCTTGAGTTCTTCCAGATTCAGACTTCTTCCTGCTCATAAATTAGTCCAGCTTAAAATTTGTCATACAATTACACATACCTGTGCATACAGGATTAAATTAACTGTGGGAAAAATAAGCACATTTTGGTATTTACAGGTGCTAATATTTAGAGCTCTCCCACATAAATATACATCCTGGTCCCTCCAGTTGCTGACAACTTGACCTATCCACTGTCCCTCCAACTGGGACAACCCTTGTGTCTAGCAGAAAATAATTTCATCCCAGATTATGACTGTTCCCTTTTAGAATGATAGAATCATTTCAGATAGAAAAGATCTTTAAGATCATCTAATCTAACCATTAACCCAGCCCTGCCAAGTCCACTACTTAATCACGTCCCTAAGTGTCACATTTAGGCATCTTTTAAATACCTCCAGGGCTGGTGACTCCACCACTCTCTGGGCAGCCTGTTCCAACCCTTTAACCACTTAACAACCCTTTCTGTGAAGAAATGTTTCCTAGTATTCAATCTAAACCTCCCCTGCTGCAACTTAAGGCCACTACCTCATGTCCTATCACCTGTTTCTTGGGAGAAGAGACAGACCCCCACCTGGCTACAACCTCCATTTAGGTAGTTGTAGAGATTGATAAGGTCTGCCCTGACCTTATCATGCTGGTCTCTGGCATATTAATCTCTCTAGTTGTTGTCACCAAGATCTATGGGTTCCATCTGCAGTTGCTAGCACTCAGGCCTTGCAGCACTCACACATGGGATACAAAGTTTTGCCCACTCCCCAAACACCCATGGCACCGAGAGCAGCCTCATTCCCCCTTCCCATCGCTTAGGAAGCCCAGGATGCCCCCCCGCCGCGGTGCCCGAGGGCCAGCCCTAATGGCCCATCAACCAGTGGCTGAAGAAGTCTGGTTTCTGTCTTCTTGTTTCCTTTACCACCTGCTGATAAGTTTGTTTATCTGCGTGCTTACCCTATCCCTTGTTATGTGATGCTATTTCTAAACTGAAAAGTTAGAGCCAGGTAACTTAAAGAGGCAGATGCTGCCCCATTCCACACAGCCTCACAATACACACTTTGCAAGCTCTTGGTGCCTGAGGTCGCCTGAGGGGGAGGGGGGATCCATGAGTTGAGGAGCTCACAACTAAAAGGCTTGGTACAAGCAAGAGGGGAAAAGCTGCTGAAAAAACGCCAGGCATCCTAGCAGGACACAGGGCTAGAGCATGTTTGGTTTTGGTTTTTTTTTTTAAAGCATGGATTTCACTCTAATTGGTACTTCTATGGTTTTACAATGCGAAATATGGAAGTTGATTCAGAAGTTACAAACAAAAGTTTATTTTGCTGCTATTGTGGGCAGCACAAGCATAGTACTCCATACTGCCGGAGGAGATCACTTGAGTAAGATGTCATTCAAGAAGGTTGGCAACACAAAAAGGCACCTCACTCCTGCAAGCAAACTTCAGGAAATGTGTTTCCCCGCTCTCCCTTTCAGTCCTGTCAAAGTTAAGAAAAAATTCAGTACCATTCCCATTCTCGAAGGTAATCATGCTGCAGCTTCAAATCACTCCTCTCTCATTGCCCAGGAATCCCAGGTAGGACCTGTCTTTCCTGCAAAAGTAGCCACATCAATCACGTTTAATAAAACTGTACAGCAGCTTCGAATTGTGAGTCAGCTACAGCAGCTGCTTGACATGTATTCCCATAATGTTTTGAGTGATGATCCAGAATGAGAAATTAGACTTCTCATCCTGAAAACCTGTGCTGCTGGTGTTACTAAACTAATCCTAAAAGACCACCCTAGTGAACTTTCTCTCCTCTGACCAAAAGTAACATGGAAACAAATGAGACTTAGATAAAACACTAAGGGAAAAGCTTTCCAGAAAATTGAAATTTTCCAGCGTAGTAAGAACAGTGAAGCAACGAAATCAGTCTCCTTGGCAGATTCGGTTTTTTTCAAGACCAAGTCAGGCAAAACATCTCCCAGGAACCGCACGGAGAAGTTAGGACATAGGAGGGAGTTAAGGCATGGAGATCAGGCTAGTAAGGTTTACTGAACATACACTGAATACTGGCTTCTCTAAGAACCTCATCTCCTCCACATATGAAAAGTCTTTTCTTCCCCACAAAGCCTCATGATTGTATTCTTAGGAAACAACACTGAATTTGCACTCCAAGAGGCAGAAGGGTGGGTGATAATTAGAAGCCGAAGAAGAGTTAAACGACCATTAGAAGCCGATCTTCAGCTCCTCAAGTGCCCCATCACAACTTAGCTCTGGGGACCCGACTCAACTACTTCAGTCATTTGGCATCGGCACAGGTATCAGCCATGGCCATGTCCCAGCCACGTTCACAGCTTCACTCCTGTAAGTCTTCCCTATCCCCATTGGAATCCCTTGCTGCTATCCTCACAGCTTCTACTGCAGGAAAATCCCCCACAAATACATCTGAGGCTTTTTGAGTCAGCACATTTAAACCCTTGTAGCCAGTGACCGTAGCAAGGATGAAGTTATCACCCCAAAAATTAGGATGAAGAGCAAGGGAATGCATTCACTTCAGTTCCCATGGGCAGGCTTCAGACCTGCAAGCACTTCCCCCAGAGACCCCAATGCAACCCACTACAACTGAACAAGTTTTTGATACTAATGTCAGGTGTTATAAGTACGTGTTCTGTGGTCCTCTTCTCACCTAACACATTCCCGACTTTCCATTTGTATACATTGGTCTAGCACAAGGCATTTGGGAATTACTAAAGCCCTATGCCTTCCTGAAGACAAACAAAAGGTAAGCAGCTTAAACAGCTAATACTGTTGTATGACTTCTCTATTCCACCATTGCTACATGAAAATGTACAAAAATTCTTTATAATGTTTGATTTTGCATCATTTGCCTATCTACATGGGAGGAGATTAAATTCAGAGAAAAATAAAAGATGGCACAGAAAGACAGAGTACTGTGCATAGATGATACACTGCTATACTTTCTGCCCATAAGGTAAAATAAAAATGGAAGAGAAGCAGGAGAAACAATATGTTGCATCTTAAAAAATCTGATCACTAAGAGAATAAGGGGAAAATAATTCTTGTTCTGTTCAGCTTCCCATCCCTCCCTTCCTTCTTCCCTCTCTCTCCCATAAAAAAAACCTAGAAATTTTAATTGCATCAGAATCTTTATTTGTCTGTTAAGCTAATAAATCACCATTTTTCCTCAATAAACACTGATGATTTAACTGACAGTTTATTTTAAAAATAGATCGAGTGTTTGGTCATGCAAGTGCTGTATTTTATCCGTAATGGAAATAATTAAACTTACTTAAATGCATGAAGAAGCAAAGAGGAAATAAAATAGCCATCTATCTTATCCAAAGGTCTACCCAGTGTCTTTACCAGAAAACATAAGGTTTTACGCTGTGGCGCTATAAAAGCAGAAAAACAAATGTTCCATTCACCGTTGTCCTTGATCATTAACAAAGGGACAGGCTTTAGGATTTATGATAGTAGCAGGTACTGCAGTGACAATCTGTATGGTTCTCTATCTTCACATTGTCCTTAAGGGTAATCTTAAAAAAAGAAAGCACACACATATAACAAATAATTAGGATTAGCTGCACAGTAAAAACAGCATTGTCAAGTAAAATATGTCTGAAAACTTTTTCTTAACCACAAAGTACACAGGACCTTTGGGGTACCTGTACTAGAATGACCTCAACACCAACCTATGAAGCTGCATCATCGCTCTTTTTGGAGCTGTAAAGTGAAGGTTTTCAGTAGTGACATGCATAGTGACATAATTTGCTGTTCTTTAATTTGGACACTTCTTAAAGTGTCTAATTTTCCAAAAGTGTCAAGCAACCAATCTATGGAAAATCAGAAAGTGTCCTTAAAATACATCACACGGGAATTACAAAAACAAAGGCCACAAACACAATGAGTCACCTTTATACTTAACCTCAACCAAATTCTAGCTGCTGCCTATGGGCAAGTATAGCACTGTCAATGTAGAATAAGATCTATGTTCTCCTCAGGTGAAGAGTCAGGATGGGTTCAGCATAGTTTAAAGGCAGGTATCTGGCTTTCATCACAGCCAATGGAGCCCCAGTGCTCTCTTCAGCTGCACCCACTGAGCTGTCAATTGCCATTCCAGGGGTCATTGGGGATCTCACCAAGCCTCCAGCTGTCACTCTAGAAGCTCTTTCATGGGTTCTGTGTCTGCCAGCCACAGGCATACGACTTCAGTACCCTGAGGTATTTCAAATGCACCAAATCTGTGAGTGGGTAACTCAGCTGAACCTCTAGTTGACACATTTAATAAGCCTGATTCAGGTCACCTTAGGATAGACACCTTAGCTTGTTTCAACTAGTTCAACATTTATAACGTAACACCTGAGGTTTCTTTACTTGGAGCAGAATCATTCCCAAAACAACCAGATTTAGAAGAATCTCTCTTTAAAAGAAACTTCCAGATGAATGTTAAGTTCTCACAGTACTTGCACACTTTTATAGTTCCCTCTTGGTTATACTATTAAAAGTAAAACACAATCCCAATTAATCTAACAAGCACAGATGGTTTTGGTCCCTCATTCCCATATATGTAATTGATAGTATTGACCAGACACCTTCCCAGAGAACTCCTGTCTGTGCAGGAAAGAAACAAGGCAATTTACTTATTAAAATCAAATACACACTGCACAGCACTTAAGGGGAGGGTGCACATCCAGGAGACTGAAAATACTGGGCCAAGTCAACCACCAGAGCTGCAAGTATCATGAGACAAAGTAGTATCATAGAATTCAGTGGCACTGCACCAATTTCCTCATCCCAGCTGAATATCAGACTTGCTACTCATTGATGCTTTAATTTCCTCTTTAGAAAAAAGAAAGAACCAAAGCACAAAGGAAATAAATGCCAAGGATACTTCCCTCAAATTGTTCTCCAGTGTTCTCCAGCAAAACCGTATTCTTTATTATTCACTGCTTCAGCTTAATATTGCATCCTTAATGAAGCTTAAGCAGATCTCATTCTCACCCTCACCTTGGTAAAAGCCTTCGCTACACAGCATGTTGCTTCTGATGTAATGTCTTTTGGAACAAGCATGGTCTTCTTAGACCTCACTGGAGTGGGATAGGCACGGGAGAAACAGCACCCAGTGCACTGGTAAATGGGTGCTCCTGGCTTGGAAAAGAATCTGTTCTCCCCTAGTTTGCACTCTGGACAACCTGCCATAAAAATATAAGGAAGAGAATTTTACTTGGTTTCCAGCTGTATTTTCATTTTCAAAAAGAAAGGGAAAGTACAGGCCATAAGAGGAAGCAAAAGTCACACTCTGCTGCTTGATGTCTGCACAACAGAAAAGCACAGCCACCAAAGCTCTCCTCTTTAGGTTTTTTCAACTGCAACATGCACCAGCTGTAAAACTAGGCTGTGGCTTTCCATATAAACCACAAGCACTACTGTATCTCTTCTGGTTTTCTTTTCAGTTTTGTTGTTAATTCTGAAGGTTTGTTTCTATGTCTACAGCATTAGCTATCCCTAGAAAACTTCCTACTAGCTGTACATAGTTAAAAGCACCAACAGGATTTGTAGTGATTCTTAAACATTGCCTATTTTCAGGTAAGATGTTATTGAGAGTTTTTTAAATGTTTGATGATACCAAGATTTTTCTAGATCACATTTTTCTATATTTTATTTGAGGCTAAACAAAAACCCCTGCGACCTCCAAAATACCCTTAAAATCTAACATGCTTCTTTTATAGAATGCTACACCACCAGCATCCCATATTCGGGGCTCTACAGAGGAAAAACCTTCCGCACGTTATGAAGAGAAGGTGTGGTTCTGCTGTTCCTAATGTTACATTGTCATAGATATTGCAGTAGTAGAAGAAACCAAATGTTTCTATTCGATAGTGTTTCAAGGATTAAGGTTACCCACAACAACTTGAGGGCATGGTCATCTGGGACATCCTTGGCTTGGAGAAATTACGTTTAGGGAAGAAATAGGAAGCATGCTCATAGTGAAATTATCTTGATTTATTACACCCTCCTTGTCAATAAATGCAACTGAATGATAAAATTTATGACCACATTTATAAAACATGGAAATTTAATTAATAGTCTTTATAATAGTTCTATTTCTGAATGCTGAAAGCAGCTTACCCTGCATGAGAAACTCTTCATCTGGGAAAGTATGAAGAAGATGTAGAAATACAGAAAAAATGGTCAATGTGACAGCTGCATACTTCCCATAGCAATCCATGATCTGTCTGGAAACACAAATACACATATTTTTGAAGGCTGAGGCCAAAGCCAGGATGAAAAGAACATGGCCCCTGCCTCACAGCAGTTACTAAAGTGGAAAGAAA
Organism: Corvus cornix cornix; assembly: GCF_000738735.6. Taxonomy (NCBI): domain Eukaryota; kingdom Metazoa; phylum Chordata; class Aves; order Passeriformes; family Corvidae; genus Corvus; species Corvus cornix. The sequence continues at coordinate 79,209,941 of NC_047056.1, read as the reverse complement.
CAAAGTTTATGAGCAAGACTCATATGCAATGCTTTCCAGTGCAATGAACAAAGGCAATGGAAAAACAAGCATCTTCGTAATTATGAGAGAAAAAGAAACAGAGGAAAGAGAATGATCTGAAAGCCAGCTAAGCAGAATGGCTAAGAGGTTGATATGGTGGCAGTTACCAGGTGGTAAGGCTGGGTGCTGGGTACAAGTAACTTCACCTCCTCCCTCCCACCTGTCCAGTGAGTCAGTTCACCCGGGCAGAAAACAGAGGATAAAGGAATTAAAAGTGGCCAATAATGATCAGGAAGAAAAAACAATGGCAACAATTTTGGAAGCACTGGAAATAAGCACTCAGAAGAGGTATCCAAAAGCCAGTTCAATGTATGTATGCAGGTATGCATACAGGCTCTATGCAGCCTGTGGTTATCCGTCTCTGCTTGCACTTTTACTGAAAGCTTCGGAAGCATTGAACATGGCTGTCAGGTTCCTGAGAAGCAGGTGCCAGCCTTCTGTGACCTGTTCCTTCAACAAGAGTAAGCTGTGTCTGCAGGAGAAAGGTGGTCCTTCACACTATTTAGATCCACAACCTCTTGTGGTCCTGCCAAACATTTTGGGAACTGAACTGAGCTCACAGCATCTATGGAGCCACACTGAGTGGATTGGCTGGATCCCTCCCTCCAGAAAATAAAGCGCTCTTTAAAAGATTGTCTTCTGTATATCCTCTTTGCAATCCCTCAGAGGGGGTGTGACTGCTGGCAGACTTTCCTGCACTGAAACAGACTTTTCCAAATGATCTGTTTCTACATCATCCCAAGCCTTTTGGTAGCCTAAATGCTCCAGTGGCTGCAATAAAAGAAGCCAGCCACAGGAATAACACCCAACCCTAGACAGATTGTTTCATGTTTTTTGCTGAAGGCACTGTGGCATCCTTCATCCTAATTCTTCCAAGAAGACATAATGCTATAATTTGGTACACTGCAAGGTCTCAAGGGAATCCCAGAGGGAAGTTTTTTACATTACATTAACCAAAAGGCAAATTGAAATTGCAGTTTTGCACTTCCTCTATTGAGTCAGATTGTCAGGCTCATACCAAAACCACCAAAGAGGCCTGCCAACAAACCGCAGATGTGATCTTCTCTTCTTTTCCAAGGCAACAGCTGTTTTGTCTGATGGTCTTACTTAAATTTTCTGACTGTGGCCATGCTGTTAATCCAGTTAATGTTCTCACCACTCATCTCACCATCAACTCCAAGGAAGCTTCTACTTTGTTCTATTAAATATTATCTTTCTTAAGCTACTGGAACAATATATAATGCCTGAATTTCAGGAGTTCTTTGGAAAGATAGTAATTTTAAATCTTTCCCGTGAAGTAAAATCTCACCTCATTATTTACAATATCTTGTCTTTTTGTGTTAAGGACTCCAAGAGATGTGCTAATACCATAGGTTGTGTAATGTTTGATATTTGACAGCAATTGCCACCATTGAGCAGGAGAAAAACACAAAGTTACTAATTAAGAAGTTTGGGACCCAATCAGAAATCAAAAATTATCAACGTTTAGCTGCAATCTATTTCTAGACCCTCATTTTCTCTTACTTACAAAGTTAGCTTAACCCTAAGCACTGATGTTTTAGTTCCAAAGCAACTTTTAAATTAATGTTCAAAGCAAAAACTTCGACAGAATGGAAGGAGAAGAAAACTTTTTGAAAGAAGGAAAAGAGAACGTCAAAACATATGCAATTGTCCCTCTGTAACAGTAATGAAAAAATAAAAATATATTACCTTCCTTGTTCGACAAGAACAAATCAGAGAAACTGCAGGACGATGTTTGAAGATGAGCTGTCCTTGATGCTTGGATGTAAGTTCCCAAAACTGATGTATGAAAAAGTTGCATCTTTCTTTTATACCAGTAAAAGCTAGATCATATTCCTCACCCACATCTAAGCCGTTGGATCAACTGTACATTTCCTCTAATGACTGAACATCACTTTATGTAATTACCAGCCCACCATGCTGATCTTATCTTCAACCTGACTTTCATAAGGATTATTTTTTTGTCTTATATAATGAAAGAAAGGTCAGATTGAGAGCACAAAGTCAGTGATGTATGAGTTTCCTGGGGAACTCAAACACTGAACATCCATTTTTTTGCTGCAGTTTTCAGTGAACAGAAGCTCATTTTCAAAAAAGAACAAAATACTAATGTTTTCTAACACTTCTTTTTAAACTGGGGAATATTATTGTGTAAGTTTAACACAACCTGGACTTCTAGTGTGGATGGAGGAAGACACGGAGGCTGCTTCTGACAGAAAAGCTCCCCAAAACTTCTACTGTGTCCAGCAGAGGCACTCCCTGAAACCTCTGGCGATGGACATACTGTCTGCCCAATTAGACAAGTGGGTAACCCCTCTGTGATGACATAGCAGAGAAAGGAAAAACCGCGGGAAGTTTCCTTTTTTTTCTCCCGAGGGGTGGTGAGGCGGCTGCCGGGGCCCATCCTGGCAGGGGCTGCCGGGGGGCGCGCAGCCGGAGCCCTCCCGGGGCCGGGGCCGCCCGTGCGGCGCTGGCGGGGACCACGTGGCCAGCGACAAAAACACAGCGTCAAACCCCGACAATTATTTTAAAAACCGTCATAAAACACTACTATAGAAACGGCGTTGTTTTAGCAGAGAATACAAAGTAAAGAACAACAGTGACACATGCAAACATTTAGAAGAGATGTTAGTTCGTGAATCCTCAACTTGAATTTAATGCCCAGAAAATGAATGCATGGATAAGCATAGAAATATAGAAGAATCACCTTTATAAAGTTAAGATTTCTGGGAGGATCTTATCTTGTTTTTAGAATAAAACTAATGCAATGGAGGTGCTTCTGAAAACTGCATCAGAGCGCAGCTTTCAAGGCATAGAGACTTCTAAGTCCTCAGTTTCAAGTGACAGAGTCTCTGTTGATGCTGGCTAAATAAGACGGGTCTTACTCTGCCTTCTGGCACTGAGGCCAAGCAGTCCAGCAGGGCTTCCCTTCCTCTTCTCAAAGGGGAGGACAACATTCATTCCCACCCTCTTGGGAACAGCCCCTGGAAATGCAGACAGCCTTGGGTTGGTGCTCAAGACCCTGCTCTGTTTCCAAGTGTGGGAGACTTGAGAGAGGTTCACTTCAGATGTCAGAAGTTAACTGCCCAAACCCTAGTCACTCACTCTGGATTGCCCTTACCAAGAGTGGAGAGAAACAGCCCTAAACATCTATTTCAGTACAAGATTATGCCACTTTTACCGTGTGCCTATTTTTCATCATTGAGAGCCCAGGGTAGCTACCTTAGACTGCTCACTGTCCTACCCAGAGAGATTTACAAATGTTTTATAGCTTCAAAAAATTCCAAAACATCCAAAGGCTTAAAATTACCTTTTAAGCACCTCCTTTGTGTCACACATTGAAGATGGGATACTGAAAGAGACCCCCTGCAGCTTCTCATGTTCCTATGAAAATGAGGCTTTTATTTGCAAAACAATCGGTCTCTTACAAAATGTTTATTGTATAGTTGGATTTGGTGAATTGCACCTCTGTAGATTTCTGCTGTTTTCTTCTCCTTCGCCCTGACTCTCTTTTTAATAACAGCAACACCCCCAGACTCCATTTGCTATTTCAGACACATTTATCGCAAACCTTTATCACCTCTGCCTTCACTAACAACCTCATCTGCTTCAAGGTGTCAGACACCTTTTTCTCTTCCATTTGTTCAACTCATCACTGTAACAAAGTTAAACTCAAGACAATTGTCCCCAGCCTACACTTGGCTTGAAAATGGCTTTTGTTTTGCAATTGAAGACAGATTTCTGCACCTGTAAGCTTGTCTGGCTTTTTTCAACAATGTGCGCTGGTCTAATAAAAGATAAATTAAAAAAAAAAAGGTCTCTCTCCCTACAATTTTTGCTTCATTTAATAACAAAAGCATACAGCTGAAATGTGAGAGCTATTGGTAAACACAGTTTATTGAGAAGTGCTTCCCTGGAAGACAGAAGCTTAATATTTCTTGTCATTCAAAGCAAATTGATGAAAATTGCTGAAGTTTATAGAATGTCTCTGTCCTGCCCATTTCATACTCACCTCAGCTTGCAGTCCTATGGGAAATCCAGGATGACCTGTAATGCTTCACAAAAGCTAGAAAACTGTCTTCATAATCAGGAAAATAAGTAAAACTCATATTGTATATTTAATACTCACCTATGTATTGTAGCAAATCATCTACTAGTAAAAAGCAAAAGCTACGCAAAATGTTTATTTCATTAGAAGGATTCAAGCACAGTGGCAACATTATCCCCACAGTGAAAAAGAAAAATAAAAGTGCCTGCAACCTGGTACTCTTTCCCTATCAGAATGTATTAGGAATAAATCTTGTGAAGTCGATGGAATTACACTGGTATAAAAGATAGTTTAAAAAAAGCTCCTATATTTATTAAGAGGATTTCTTACTTTAGCCGCTCCAAATCTCCAACTAAAAATACTTGGTCAAATCTGTCTTAATGTGTGAGTGAATGAGAAATGAGGGAATGTGGCTCACTGTTTTGGAGGGGGATAGGGCACCCTCTAGTTCATTAAATCACTTGGCGATACTCTGAAGTATTTTTGCCACACTGATATAATGACTTTATGGTCTATACAAGCATATGGATAAAAATAGGGGTAAATATGTACCCCAGACTGGACCATCGAATATGCTTTGCCAAGATCAGTATTTTGCCATTCTGTGTTGGAAAAATGCAACAAATTGCTAAAATTTTCAAGTTTCTTCGAGGCCAGTATGTTCCTAAATTGAACTGAGACTCTATTAAGGAACATATGTGACACTAAATATAGTGCTTGTTAAGGCTGAAATCAGTGTGAGCTCAGAACTTAAATCCTATGGAGTTTCAGAACTTCTGGCTCCTTTCTAGGAGCTGGGTCCCTACAGCTCCTCCTCTGGCTTTCTCTGGAAAGGAGAGTTTATGTCTCTTCCCTTGCTCTGCCAGATGCTGTCTCAGGGTATCTGTCCTACTTCCCTACTTAGCGATATCTGCTTATCTGCCGGCTGCTTCCTGATGCTGCCTCTTCCTTGCTAGAGGAAAGCTTTTCTACTTTGCCACTCAGCACTGACACCCAGTACTGTCTGTAAAAGACTGGGGAAGGGCTCCTTTGCTTCAGAAAACAAATGCTTCTATTCAAAAATAAGTCCACTCTATCAATAAACAGAAACACACCCTCCCAGTGTGGTTACATATTAGCACTATTAAACAGAATCTGCCTAATTTTAATAAGGTTAATACAAGGTTTACTATACCATACCCCAGCAGAAAAGACTGTAGAGAGCACACCTAACTTTTGGTTTTTAATTACTGCTGTGTTCATCCCTGCCTTCTTTATTGGTCTTCCTAATCCCTGCAGACAAGCAAACGAGAAGAAAAAACCTTTAAAATGAAGTTTTGATAACATTTTTAGCTTGGATGGACAAGCAGGTTGTGTTTTGGAGGATTTTTTTTCAGTAATAAAATTACATTTCAGAACTTCCTCCAAATGCAGCCAAAATCCACCCTTCATCATTTATGCAAAATTAGAAAAGAGCAGTCCTTCATCTGAGAGAATGGAATGCTCACCAAATGTCAGAAACTCCTCTTTCCTTCTCCCTTGCAATCTTTAAATACCTCCTTGACATCTTTGTCCAGCCCTGCCCTACAGGCTGATACAGCACCCACAAGTGCAAGCCTGCACCAGACCTTGCACCAGAAGGCATCCTGAAGCACTGGCACTATCTTATGCATTTTGGGTGTCACTTCCTTCATTTCTTATGCTATCTTCCAGATGTTGGGAGAGAGGATCCCGCATACTACAAGTCGCTCTGCACTGACCTAAGGAAATTATCAGGGTTGTTGAAGAGAGAGAACAACCAGAAGGAGTGAAAGCATTTCCTGGAGAGAAAAAATTTGCTGGGGATTCAAGGAACAAAAGAAGTAACTTGAGTGTTATTTAAAAAGATGGGCAGTTATTTCAGTATTTCACTGAGTCTCCCTACTCCTCAGTTTGATCCTAATTTTTTCAGCTGCCATCTGTTTATTCCTAGAGACAGTAACACCAGCTCAGTGCATATATATGTGTGTGTAATTACACACACACACACATACACATATATATGTAAAAAAGGCCCCCCAAGGCAACAGAAAATACAGATACATACCATTAGGAGCTCCTCTCTGCTAAAATACTTCATACTGTATTATGCAGGAGTGAAAGTCAAATTTTCTGCTCTTTTACAGATGCTTTCAACTGATTATCTAAAATTATCTCTCAAAGCAATACTTCTTGGCCTCAGCCTCCTTTGTTTAAAATTGATGGGAGTTCTGCCATTATTTCAAATTACACTGGATTGAGACTTTTAAGATTAGCTATTAGTGTTCTCAAGCTTCAGCCAAACATTGATTATTCTGAGATAATAAGTCTTTCAGTACTTATTGCACATAAATAATTGACTGAAAAGCCTCTCCTGTTCTAAAACCGTAGCGTAAAGCAGGTCCACTAATACATATTTTTTTCTGGTTTTTAATGGAATTAATATTACAGACTATGGCACTTCAGAAATATGTGCAATAAACATTACTTCATGCAAGCTAAGTAAAAACTGTGCCACTGAAGAAAATCAGTAAGATTATAAGGAATAGATATATTTTTTTCCCCTTTCTTACTGCAATTTTCAAGGTCAAAATGTTTAATCATTGCTTGTTATTAGGCAACTTACAGTACTAATAGGATGATGACTCCTGTTTCACTCTGTTTTCATGCTTCTTTTATGAATAGGCTTATTTGAAATCCAATTCCTTTGAGCAAATTTAGAATAGATAATATTACAATTCTCACAGCATTGTGGGACAGCAAACAAAATGTCATTAACATGTAGGTTAACTTCAAGGGCTTTAGAGATTGCATTTCAATATTCTTTTTCTCTACTTTTACTAAATAAAAGTAAGTCCACCTCATATGATGACTAACGAGATCACAAGGTCAGGAAGGTCCGCTCCAGTGATGTATAACACTGCTGAGTTGAAGTAACCAGGTTTGTTAGACTCCTGAAACAGTAATTACTAATAATTGATTTATTATCAGAGGTAAACCACTGGACTACATAGACTGCTGATCAAAATGATTATGTCAATGAATATGTTCCTGCATCACAAGGGTAGCCCCATAAGGGTAGCCCATGAGAGATGGGTAATGCTGCCTTACTTTTAACATATTTCAACATTTATGTCTTTTTCTTGAAAAAAACCCACACAAAACACACCCCTACACACCCCAAACCATATGAGTGGATCATTGCATGTGAGGTTTAGACTTGATAAATAGCCATCTGAAAGTGAAATGTATACCTCCAGCGCATCTAAAACAAAGATGCCTGATCAATAATGCAGGATGTCTCATTTATACAACTAGCTATTTCAGCAACTCTCATTATCTTATACAGTAATAATTGTTCAGACAATTAGCTATTATCCTTTTCTAGCTGCAAATCGGAATGCTTTCATATGCTCACTGTATCACCTCTTCTATTAGTAGAGGTTTATATTATTAATTACTTTCACATTTTGCAGAACTGTATTTCTTGCCTTTTACAAATGAAAGCAGAAAAAATGCCCAAATTCCTCAAATTCCAATCAAACTGCAGCAAGCAAGATGTAGCCTATAGTGCTGATAAGAAAAAAAAAAAGCATTGACATAGAAACTTAGCTGGAAAAAGGTTTCTAAAGAAAACAGGTTATTTCTATCACATTACCAAGCGGATTGTTACCAGGTTGCTGTTACCCTCTCTGCTGTCCCTGCACAGAGAAAACTGGCTGCCAGGTAATCTGGCTGAATAAAAAATTCACCATACTTAGGTTCGATATTGCAGCAGCACCTAAGAAACCCACACAGAGAACAAGCAGGTAATGGTCCCCTGCCCTGGAGAGCTCACCATCGCATAGTGGCTTTGGGGGAGTAAAGACATTCCCCTAAACTCTTTCTGTTCAGCCCACTTGGGCATTTTGCTTAAGACATCAGATGTCAAACTGATGTTCTGGGCTTCACCAAAATTTTCAGATGAGGCCTTAGGTCTACATAGTGCAGCAGGTCATTTCCCACACTCGCAGTGGTCTCTTCTGATTATGTCTAAGCAATCCCTTCATACAGCCACCTGCCCTTTGGAGGAACTGTGCACAGCATTTGTTTCATATTTGCCAGAGATTATCAGAGCAACTAATAAAGGAAATTATACATAGTATTTGGCTATTGGTGTGACTCAGCACATGGAAAATGGGCTAGAGCGTTATAATTAATGCCACATTGGAAAGCAGGCCAGTGTTGCCCACCTCCGTACAGTTGTCTATCAGAAATAAAAAGGGCTTACATTTACATAATAACACTTCAAAATAGAACTTACAGTGCTTTGAAGGCTGGATATTTGGAGTTGCTTTCCCACATTGTTGAAATTTAGCCATTCTCACAAGGCAGAACAGTAGCCATTTGCTGCCAGCAATATTACATGGCTGTCCTCAGGGACCAGCAATCCATTAAATTTACATCTCAAATTTAGGCTAAATGTCTATCTAAGTCTATCTATATCTATATCTATATCTACATCTACATCTATATCTATATCTATCTATAAAGGTCTAAGCTGTAAATTTGGGAGGAGGGAAAAGGCAGGGAAGGCAGTCTGAAAGCGAGTAAAAATTTAAAAGCTGCTATTTTATATTATTTTGTGATCCACACTATTTCTTAAGGTAAGTTTAGAACACAAAATAAAAGAGCTGAGAAATGACTGAACAAAGTCTCCTGTTCAGATGGTGTAGATGGTGTATGTGTCCTCTTTTCAGACATGAGAAATACTGTAGGAAATGCTTCAGGGGATCACTCCCTGCTTCAGCGTTCAGGAGTTACTTTGTTCATGCAACATTCTGTGTGCTCTTCAGTAGTAAGCTGTCAAGAAGCATAGATTATTGATATTTTACCCTTGCATGAGTGCACAGAAGGAGAAAGCTACCACAGTGGGATTCAAATCCCCTCAGCTTTAGACATCTGCAGTGCATATGGCCAATGTCCATGCTGGTTGCTCTGGCAGTCAGTTGAAGGACACAGGCATTTTCAGGGTGCCATTCAACTACTCTGTCCTAGCTCTCACCTTAGAATAAAATGCCCTACAATTGCTTCTTTCTCTCCACTGGTTATACACAGGTCAAGAAAGCTGGCTTAGATAGTCATATCTGTTTTTTAAGATATTCACAATGGACTAGATGAATCCAGTCCAAAGCATCTGTAATGTTTTGTCTAATATGCTGGAATGGATATAATCACGCTTTTTCTTTTGCAGTTAGACAATCTGAGAGACATGCTGTAAGTAGAAGTTCTCTGTAACTTCCCACAGCATATCCAGGAGGTTAGAAAGGGGAGGAAAGTGAGGATTGATTTTACCTGCTAATTGCCTCCTAGATTCTTTCTCTTTGTCTGTCTCTTTGTAATCTCCTGTTTTTGTGGTATTTAGCTTAAAATTCTCTGAAGCAAAGGCTATCCTTCTATGCAAATTATTTTTATCCATGATGTGGGCTCCTAGACATAGTATAACAACTACAGACAAACACTCTGCTTGCTTGATACTGAGAAGGGAATGCTCTGCATCATTTGAAAGGATGGTGCTGCAAGTGCAGCAGACTTTCAGGAACATAATCACCTTCCCAGGGTTATTCACAGGTAGAAGTAACTTCACCGGGACTTAGAGTCTGATAGGCGTAGAGAAGTCCACAGACTAACACAAAATGCATTTAAACAATATTGGGTTTGAATTCGTAGAAATATGTATTGAGGTCCTTCAGCTTGTAGAGTCTTTGGTAGAGGCAGATACAGACTGGCAAAAAATCATGCTGGCAAGTGCCACACACAATCTTTAAAGCAAACCTTCAGCTCCAGCTTCACGATGTTTATATCTGAGAGTGCACTACATGCTACTCTAAGAAGGCAGTCAGACCTTCTGGCTATCAAGCTAATAAAAACATTTGAATGTCACCACTTGTTAATTGACTGTAATTTTTTTTCCTGCTAATATCCTTTACAGTTGTTTTGGTAGTTTTTTTAAAAACATTTAAAAACGCGTATCTAAATATTAGGGGGGAAATTCAGAGATAGTAGAGCTTTGCTACTTCTACTGGCTAGGACAAAATACTACCAAGCAAAGTATGACTAAGGAACAAATGTTAACATTTGATATGCCTTGTCAAGCTGAAACATACAATTTTAATTTAAACAGAGCTTCACTGCAGCACTGAACCAGGCAGAGTGCACTGGCCAGTGAAACCAGATTTGCTGCTGTTTGATATGCTGCAGAACATGGCAATACAAGTGATTCATTACAGCAGATAAGGTCACAAGTTTACCATTGATTTATTGGTTTAAAGGGTCGTGTGTGTGAAATCAGCTCATTCTGACAGGGAACAGTAAAGCTCAGTGCCAATACCTTTGCGTTTTGACAGCTTCCTGGCGTTTGCTTTAGGTCTTCCACCAGTGCTGCTTTAATGTGCAGTGAAAACAGAGGAAGAAACATTCTTGGGAACTTTTTCAGACTGACATTCTTAGCAGTACGCTTTAAAAAGCTATATTAAGTAAATCATGAATTAGTACTCACAAACATACGATTAGTATTCCTCAGAGCACAACTTGCAGAATTGCTCGGTGCAAACAGGCAGGACAGGGAACGTAGTGAGTGGTGGGTTCAGTTTCCTGGGGTGTACAAAAGGGTCCTCTGTGATTACCATCAGTTTATGCTGGAGTTACTCATCCTGCTGTCTGTGAACCAGTAGTGGGGTCACAAGTATCTGGGTGGTGGTCTAGCACATGTTTCCAAGAAGAAATATGAATCCCATGCACATGCTTTCCCTCCCACTCAACCAAATTCTACATACAAAGTTGTGATCAGTGCCAGCTACAAATGAGGAATGAGCAAGCGCTAACCATGGAGAAAGTGATTCATCAGTCTAGCAAATTAAAGTCTAACAAAATAAAATTGAATGCAGAGGAAAGAGTGGGGAAGGAAATGAGGGGGGGAAAAAAGCGTGAATGGATATGAACTGATACTTTCATTATTTACCATATTTGGAATGTATCTTTGAAGGTATGGCTACATATAATCTTCAAAGTTTACCTGAATGAGCCTGAGATTTGTCTCATCAGACACAGGCAACTGCAATGTCAGAAAGACAGCTGAAATGTCTTTCTAGATTCCCTCAGAATCAGAAGAGGGGAAAAAAGGCACACTTAGACCTATTTTTGACAACTGTCTCAGGCCAAGATAAATTGGCCACTCTCCTTGGTTATAAGGGAAACCTAGATGTTATCTCAGATGTAAGCATGTACATCAGCATTTCAGATTCTTACATTTGGCCAAATAAGGCTCAAAACAAGCCCTAAATTACCAAAACCTCACCTTTTAGCAGCTCACCTAAATTTACTCTATCTCCTATTTCAACCACTAGTTTTGTCAGAGCATCAGTACAGACACCAAGGTTCTGAAAGCAGGTTTAAAAAGGCCAAGGCAGGTATCAACAGAGGATCTAGAGGCATTCTGCAGGCACCAAACAGCACCGGGATACCCACCGCAGTGATAAGGCCCCATATCAACACACCAGTTCAGTCACAAAAGAAGTAGAGACCCGGCAGCGTGCTGCCACATCTGAATTACTGTGTTCAGCTGATAAGCAAGGCTTGTCATCAGAGTGAGTCACAACAACATCCCGGTGCCACTGGATTGCTGCTGTACTCAGGATCAGCACATTTTAGGCGCCTCTGCACATGCTTCCCTGCTCGGGGTGGAGCTCACACGACCGATCCGCCGGCGGCCAAGGACAGGACTCGGTGCTTGAGGCAAGGCTGGCACACGCCCTGGGTTCAACACCTCGCCACACCCAGCCGTGACTCCGTTCACCTCTGCGCTCCCGCCCTACCAACACGCCCTTCCCAGCCATCCCGGCGTGCAGAGATAGAGATAATATCCAACAGCCAGTAGATATTCAAACACATTTCAGGGCAGGGGATCGCACTAGATCCCCAAGCGAGCAGTCTGCAGTTGTTTGCAGAGCAGCCGCGGTGTGAAGTCTCATTAACTTGGGTAATGTCGCAAGTCCCAGCGATTTCAGAGGCATTTAATCATGTACTTACACGTTGGCTGAGCGGAGTGTACGTAAGCACACACGCTTTGCTGATTACAACAATTTTTTTGACACTAAGCACACATGTTGCAGAATGGTATTGCTATTGTCAAGTACAAGCTTAACGAGTCCAAACCTTGATCCCACGATACTTAGGGGGGAAAAAAGTTAGAGGTGGTTAAATTAGTGGGCTGTGACAAAATTAACCATGAATGTTCAGAGAACTAACTGAAGTAATGTTTGAATCATTAATGATGATTTTCAAGAAGTTAACAGCAAGCAAGGAAGGTTCAAACCCTAGAAAAGTATAAATGCAATACTTATTTTTAAAAGAGAGAACAGAACATTTAGAGCATTTTATATTGACAACCTTTTATCCCCTGAAATGGAACAAATTATTAAATATAAAATTTGTAAATACCTGGAAGATTATGATAATTATCAAAAGACAGTTGAAATGGGTTAGTCATGAGAAGAATTGTATCAATTAATGCTAATATCATTCTCGGACAGGATAATTGCTTTAACAAATAAGTGCAAATAGCAGATATGATGCATCATGACAATGACAAGCTTCTGACATTGTTCCACACAGCATTTTACTAAGTAAGCCACATCAGTGCATTCCAGAGTTAAGTAGCAATCCTGTAGGTGCACAACATTTGTAAAACTTTTCTCCAAGTGCAGTAATTGATGGTTTGTTGTCATTCTGGGAAGCTTTCTCAAGAGAAGTGCCACACTACATCATCCTGGGAACAGTTTTATACCCCACATCCATTAACAGCCTGGGTGATGGCATGTGAGGGCATTGACACGGTTTGGCAGTGACATCAGCTTGGGTAAAGTGGCAAAGTGCTTTGAAGGATGGAAACAGCACTAAAAATGGGCGTTGAAGAATCAGCCTAAATCAATCAGACAAAATACAAACCAGACAACACTTTGGAAAGAGAAATATAATGAGGGCAGAAAGTTAAATATAGAATAGGAAACGACTGTGTAGGCAGGAAACAATGGGGGAGATCACAAACTAGAGCCAACAATGTAGCAGATGACACAAAGAAAATCATTCCACTTAAGTCAGCTCTGGCAAAGTCCCAGCAAGTGCAGAACTGGGTTGGGCACCGGACACTGTGCTCCAAGAAATAAAAATTGCAGTCCATCGCTGAGGGTGAGGGACACATATGACAGCAAGGAAAGTAGGAAATACCAGCTGTGAGGGAAGCTGAAGGAATGAGGTTTATGTGGCTTAGAAATAGGGCAGTAAATTGAGAAATAAAGAGCTCAAGGAGAGATATTATAGTAGCACTCAAAAATGTAGTAAGCTGCCATAAAAGATTTGGTGGCTATTGTTCCACCGTGACAACTAGAGGAAGAACAAAGATCAGATGAATTTCCAGCAGGGATTTAAGTCGAGTATTATGAATCCAATCAAACAGTTCAGATTGTGAAGCATTTAAATAGGCTATTTTAGAGGCTGTGAAATCTTCCTTCCAGAAGTCCTGAGCCTGCTTCTTTTGAAACGCCGCACAACAAATTTGTTTGTAAAATTAATAAGAATACTAAAGGTGTACATGGTCATCAGAGAGTCTGAAAGTCTATTTGGTCTCTGTAAGCCAGAAGTTAGTAAGTCAGTGTTGCTACATCATTGCAAGTCCACATCACAATGATTCGCTGTGTCTATAAGGATGGGCTTGAACTGCAACGTGATCAGACCTACATTTTTCCTTGCACAATGGTGCCTAAGGAATGGCATGAACGTCTCAGATCTTTTAATGTAACATAATTTAATGCAGGTTTTGTATTTGAATAGTATGCATAAATCACTGCAAAAGAATTGTTATCTCACTATAAGAAAGGAGCTACTAAACTGTGTATCCTAGACAAAGGAAATATTTTTCAAGAGGTTTGCTTGAGGGGGGATTTAACAGAGGAAGTTAATGCATTCCAGCAAGAATCTCCATCACTATACCAGTGGATTAATTGTAAGTAAATCTAAGGCTCTGAGTGAGGAAAATTTGTAGCATAAGGAATGTAGATGAAAAGTGTGGGATGGCTGCTGAAGATAAATACATAGTTTGAAACAAATTTTAAACTGGTTATATTTTTTCAGCATTTTGTTATTCCCATGACTAACTCTCAGCTATAAGAATGAGGTTTTGATTTTATTCCAAAAAATCATTTTTAAATCAAGAATTCATTAAATTTCCATCTTTTCATTTTCACTGCAGTGGTTTCTTCTTTTGTGCAATGATTTTATCATCTGATTGCAATCAATATTACTGTAACAGGCAGTATATGTAGTTCTTCATCAGTCAGAGAATGGTAAGGGATTACAGAACATTTACACTACCCATTCTTAAAGTCCACTCCTCTAACTCCCCCTCCTGCCTTTTGCAGGTTGAACCATTTTTTCCATCTATTGACACAGGGATCTATATTTTACCAAAGGTTTTCAATATTAATTTGCTGAAAAATTCAACAAAACTTTTTTTTTTTAAATAAATGTGTTGCTGCAAAACATGTTCTTGAGAAGCAGTTTTACACTTTATCACTGCACTTTATCACTGCAAAGAGCTGGGTGTCACTACTAGGTAATAAACTGGTTCTAAAACAGCTAAATCATGAAGAGTCAGGAATGCAGAATGCAGATCAACATGAAAAACAAAACCTTCTTTTAACTGACCTTACACCTACATAAGTTCTTCCTTTACCTAATAGCAGGATATTCAGTTTTATTTTAAATATACTCTCTCTTCTCCTTCCCCAACTTGTTCACAAGAACTGCCCTATCCTGATGCCCAATCCCTTTCTTCCACACTCATCAAAAAGATTCAGTTCTTAGACACAAAATTAAAGTAACCACCAAAAAAAAAAACAACCCCCAAAACCAAACCAAAAACGTTTCAGTGGAATCCTCCTAATTGAAAAGCCAAATCTTGCCCAATGGGGAAGGGAATGAAGAAGAGTTCAACGACAGGAAAATACACCCATCTCCAGAACACCCTTTCTTTCTCTTAATAATTTTTTAAAGTATAGCTAGAACTCTGCTAGATTCTCTCAATGAGAATAAAACCATTGAGGATTCAGGCAGTGCGCACTGGGAAGCGAACAAAGGAAAATGATAAACAGGAAACACAATTGGAAAGGTAGAAAGGCACCATTAATTACAGGTATTAGCACTGTGGTTTGTATTAAATTACGTAAAATGAGAACATATCCACTCCCTTGCTTTTAAGGTAGCTCCAAAAATATTTTGTAAGATTTCCTTCTGAAAAAACAGCTCAAGCCATAACCCAGGCTGTATTTTCAAATGTGCTGTCCTCCCTCATCGTTAATTTGCTCCTTTCTGCAACCTGAAAATAGATATTGCGAAAACTTTCTCCATTTCTCCCCCCAGTCTATGCAAAGACAACCTACAGACCAGGCTCTGCTCAGTTGTTTCTTTTCTTGCTGTCAGACATATAGGTCATGTTGATTACTGAGCAATATATAGACCTACATCAATGATTTTGAATATAGGTGAATGTGGCCCCAGCCCTGACAGAAGCCATCAGTATAATTAAGGAAGATGTGACCACACAAGATTCATTTTCTTGCCTCTTTTGGAGTTTATGTTTTATTTGCAATTAATTTTCATTATCAGATCCCTTTGTGCAAATCTAGTATTTTACCATTTTCATGAAGTTTCTTTTGTAACCTTGTGAAGGAACACTTACGTGCCTCAGAAACAGCACTATTTATTTTCTAACATGGTAGCTATATCTGTTTCAACATACCCAATAATCAGTTAACCCGTTTTTCTTCTCACACTACCATCCTTCAGCTTGAAAAGCTTTTGTCCTAACTAATGCTCACTTTTACTGTTTCCAGACTGAAATGATACTTCTTTTCACCTTTTGTTTCACTAAGCTAAATGAACCATTTTTATTCTCCTCTCACAAAATAGATTCTCCATATTACTGATCCTTCTTTGAGTCCTTCTCTGTACCTCCTGCAGTGCGATTTCATCTTTCCTGAATAATAGTGACCAGAATCGCATAAATTGTTTCAGATGAGATGAGACCAGTGTTTTTATCTGCAATATCTAATGGAAATAGCTGACCTGGCATGACACGTGATTTTAGTAACTTTTTTTGCAGCTGGAATATATTTATGAGTTGGCCATCCTCAACTAACACAATGAGCACTTCCTACCCACTGTTACTTCCAACTAATGAGGTTCTCCCCCAGCAGAAAGTACTGCTGTTAGTCTTCTTGCATGTTGTATTATTAAAATCAATCCAATCTGTTATTAAGGTTCTGAAGGTCATCTAGTCTTGATCCTTCTTATATGGAAATTGTCTCACTATTTGTATCATCAGCACATTCCATTATTATAGCTCATTTTTTTCCCCTACATCATTAATGGAAATTTCTGGATGAATAAAGATCTTCTGACGTTTCAGATGGGTATGTGATAGGTTTTTTGCTTTCATCTCAAATGTGGAAACATTCATTTTCATATCTTCTTTCTCATTAGCCCCTGCTTTAACTTCCTTTGTAAAGGAAGCTGAGCTTCTCAAAATTCTCACTTTATTCTTACCCTTCTTAATATTTTTCAAGTAATCATTTTGTTCCATTCCTTTCAAGCTTTTGATTGTTCTCAATAACCCTTTTGAAGTGGCTATTTATCAAGCTGGAACTGACTGTCACTCTTGTTTGATATTTGAATTACAGATATGTTTTTTCAGAGAGATTTGGCAGCTGCCAAACTTTTTCTACATGCAAGTCCTCAACCACCTAGATGCATTTGTCATCACCAGCTCATTCCCTTAATTTTTTGAAGTTTGACCTTTGAAATTAAGAACCTTAGTTATCAACCTACTTTTGTTCCAAGTAGTATTCTTCCTACTTAATCTTCCAAAAACTATTTCTCCCCAGACTTGAAGCCAAACATCTCCATCACATCTTCATTCTCTCTAACAGAAGCTCTTTGACACATTTTCCCAACATGGACTCAAACCAGTTCTGCTTTATCTGTCCCGTCGCTGTTTGTTACTTCAATATCTATCACACTGCAAATTCTAATCCTCCATTAATCCCCTTTGCTTCCCAAACACCATGAGTGTTCTAGTATTTGTGTGATCCCATCCTAATTTTTATTCTGTCATATCTTCTGTTATCCCTAAGAGATCTAGTTTTCTTGCCAGGACTCCAATGATATACAAATATCACAGCTGTTTCTTGCTAACATGACATTCTCCCAGGAAGAGTTAGTCCTCCTCCCAATTATCAGCTACATACAGTCTAAGCTACACTGTCATCACTATTCCAACTCTCTCTCTTTGCTGTCATCATCCTAACCCCTGATACTTTTCTTGCTATTTGCTCAACTTCCCTCTTCCAGTACCTAAAACCAAATAGTGGGTGACTAAATTAAATTTTTTCTATTTTCAAAGCTATTTCAAACAACTGATAGGTAAATAACCCACATACAGGGAAGTTTAGGTCACAAAGACTCCTTTCTCTCTTACGCATTTCTAACCAGGTCCTTCATCCCAAAACATACAGAGTATCTGATGTGCCTCCTCTAAATGACAGCTTTATTTGAGACATGAGAATTGAAGCATGGAGCTAGGAAAACACCACACTGTGGAAATAATGAATCAGTCAAGGAAGCAGCAAGAATAAGAGAACAGGGAAGAGGGTAATTGAACCCCAAAGAAATTCCTGATGGTGATGAATCCTTACTGCCACAAGCCCTTATCTTAAATCTTTATTTTGAGCACACCCAAGTAATAAGTCTTTGAGCTTCTCTTAACAAAAAATTCTGCCCTTGAACTGGTGTAAAAGTCAGGTCCTTTCCCTTCCAGTCTTCCATCTTTGTTCCTTGGACTGTTTTGATTGGGTTAATTCTTTTCACCCTTCATGGGATTTAATGTCCTTTCCCATACACACATCTTCCTCATCTGCTTCTTTCTTCTCTGTATTTTCCATTTTAACAGCAAGTGGGTTACTTGACTATATTTACACTGCAATGTAAGCCTCCTCTCTCTTATATTCGCATACTTCCACTGCCACATAGTCTGCCCCACATCATGTCCATGAAGAAATCAGGTATCTGAACCTCTTCTGTGCACAGTCTCTTTCTCCTGTCACCATCAAGCACCACCTCTTCTCTTCCATGAGCTCTATCTACCACAGTGTATCTTCTGTCAGGAGTCAAATACAGGATGAATAATACAGCCTTGTAGTTACTCTTTATTCTTTTCCTCTCTCTCAGGCCATTGCCATGCTTGACTCAGTTGCTGTCATCATATTCTCACTGTTGTCAAATAAGAAAAATGTAACTCCTTAGTTACTCACCACTGTTTGTGGTCATTCCTTCTATGTAATAATTCCTTCCTTGGTCTCTTAGATATAAGCTTAGCAATTAACTGCCTGTGAGTCATGATTAAAGACAGGATTCCTCCCCTGCACAAGGCCCCTGGAGGCTTAAGTCCAAGTCCTCTTCAGGGTAGCACAACTGAAGGATGGGCTGCTTTCTGCTTGACCCTGAGGAGAACAAAACAAACAACACTTACTCTACCCTCTCCAAGTGCTAACCTTTGGCATGAGCAAGAAACCCACATTCCCTTTCTCCTTCCTTCCTGGCCTGGGCTCAATTCAGAACACTCTCTGGTCAAGGCAGAAACAATACAGCAAGCTAAAACAAGGATGGACCATCAGTTGGGCTATTGTGGTTTACCCTTAAGTGAAAATAATTGGAAACAGCACAGTACAGGACAGAGTTAACCAGAGATAACCAGAGGAGAAGGTATTTTAGTTCCTGCAGATATATTAAGTGATTGAGAAAGAATAAATAGGTCTTCATGCCATTGTTTTTAGCATTTGCAAGACTGATTGGTACTGGTGTTATAGGCAGTTTGGTAGCGACGGATACACGCAAACAAAATAGATTTTCCTGGTACTACATTAAGCCTTAAATGGAAAAGCTGAAAGTTTTCTCTTTTTCTGCTTGCAACAGAATGGATTTCCCGTGCAGTAAGAGTCAAGAAACTGAAAAGGTTTCTGGCTTACAAGTCGCAAATAAGATATCTACTTGGATGCTTGTATGGAAAACTAGAAACACACCACTTTGGGTTCACTGCTATGACCCAAATGTGGTCATTTTTGGACCAGATTCCCAGGCCTGCCTCCAAAATGTTGCATATTCAGTGCTATCACTGTGAACGTCTACACTTGCAGACTAACATTTCTGCAGTCTTGAAGGAACCTCTTTTCTTCCCAGCTCTGATTTAGCGTTCATTTCACCATATGCCTCAGTTTTCAGCTGTATGCAAGAAGTAGGTAGCATCATTTGCCCTTTGTGACCAAAAAAAAAAAAGAGAACATGAACATCAAATCAATCCAATGGTCAAACAAGATAAGGTCAAGGGTATAGGATATCGAGTTAAACCTGGGTCAGAGCAACACTGAAAGGCATATTTAGGGGCCTGATGGTAGTCTTTTCCATCCAAAAGACTGTTACACTCATTTTAAGTTCATGCAAAGTACCAGTGTTCCTCGTTTTTCAGATTATGTGAAATGCCCAGTTTAAGACAGTGCTGGCTGTCTATGAGAAATGATTCAGTTCAGTTCAGGCAGGGCTTTCGCTGCTGTAACACATTTCCTCCTCACTTCCTCAATGAGCACTGGTAATGTGCAGAGTGTGAAGCCATCAACCCACATCAACCCACGCAGCCTAGAAGACTGCAAAACATGTATCCATGCCAGTTCAGTGTCCATCAGATCCATATTTTTCTTCTCATCAGAATCAATGCCTCAAGCCCATCTCCACTATTTCCAACACCGGTGACAGATGAAAGAGACTCCTCGGCTTTTTTAGTAGATGCAGGGAAGGACAGCGTCCATCACTGGAGCTTTGCACTGTTGTGAGAACATCACCATTGTGTGAGAGAGTGCTTGGCCCAGCAACAGGACTGCAAGGGCAACAAAGCCCTCCAGAACCTCCAGATCTCAACTGCTTCGTTTGAAGAGCCAAGCTGCACTTTCCATGTCCAATTATAATAAAAGCAGGACCATCTAGGTATGAAGAAGACAACTCAGTGGCATCCTTGAGGCTAACACACTTCCTGCAGAGGAAGAAAGGTGAGGTAATCAACACTTCACAAAACTCCAGTGGTGTCAGCCCTGGCTGGCCCAGCAGTGGTTCGTGCCACATGGTGCTCTCAGGTGGGAGGTGAGACTGGATGAGGCCCTTAGTGCCATGGTCTAGTTGATGTGGTGGTGTTCGGTCATAGGTTGGACTCGATGATCTGAAAGGTCTTTCCCAACCCAACTGACTCCGTGATTCTGAACTCGAGGGACAGCGGCAAAAACTGACCAGCCCAGCCCGTCCTCACTGCCCCCCGAGGCCGCCGCCATTTGCGGCCGTTTTGCCGCCAAAACGCGTCGCCGCGCGGGCGGGGGAGGGCCCCGTCACGTGGCCGCGCGGGGGCGCGCCCCGGCGCGCGTGGCGTCGCGTCACGTGAGGCGCGGGGGCCCCGCCCCCTCCCCGGCCCCAGTCCTTTGCGCCGCGGGGGGACGGCGGGCGGTGCGCGCGCGCGCGCGCCGCGCGCTCCCGCGCGTCTCCATCTCCTCCGCACGTGACCCCCCGTCCCTGGAACGTGGCATTGTGTAATCACGTGACCCGGGAGCGGAGCGGGGGGAGCCGAGGGAGGCAGGGAGGGAGGAAAGGGGGGCGGGGGGGCTGCGTACGCGACGGAGCGGGGTGCGAAGATGGCGGACGAGGAGGCCGAGCGGGAGAGCGGCGGCCCGGGCGGCGACCTCCTGGAGCTGCGGCGCCTACGGGAGCGGCTGCTGGAGCTGGAGACGGGGCTGCGGGAGAGCCGCGAGCCGGCCGTGCAGGCGGCCACCGAGTACTGCAAGCAGCTCTGCCAGGTCAGGCCGCCTCTTCCCTTTTCCCTTCCCTTCCTCCCGTGCCCTGCCCCCGCCCGCTCCCTCCCCTCCCCCGCGGGGTGTGTGTGTGTGTGTGTGAGCTCGGCCGGGCCGGAGCGCGGGGGCCGGGCGGGACCAGCGCCGCCCCCGCCGCGGGGAACCCGCAGCCGGCGGCCCGATGCGGCGGCTGGCCCGGGAGGGGGGAGCGGGGACTCGGTGCTCGGGACCGGGCTGGGCAATCGACGCCGCCGCCGCTCGCTGTGGGCTGAGGTGGAGCGGCCCCCGCTGCCGCTCCGGCCCGGCCCGTAATCCCCATCCCCCGCTTCGCCTCCCCCCGCCTCGGTTCTCGCGGTCTCCAGGCCCCTTTGTTGTGCTCTGCGGCTCGGCTTATCGAAGGGCCCTTTGTTCCTGGCGGTGGCGGACCGGGGGCCCCCCCGTCCCCATCCCTCTGACACCCCTCCTCCCCTGGGGGCGAAGGGAGGGAGGCGGTGGTCCGGGAGGTGGGGGCTCCGCTGCTCCGCCGAGGGGCCGGGCAGGAGCTGGAAGTCCGTCTCTGCTCCCTCGACGCGGGGCTCCTGCTCTATGCCCCCTTCCTCCCCCCGCTCCCTTCCCTATCTCGTACCCTGGAGGGATAGCGGAGTTTCTGCCATCCTGGGAAGGAGAAGGTGGTGAAGGTGGTGGTGGACTATACAAAGTCGCCGCTGGTGGTGACAGGTCTGTAGGTCAGTGGTGCTGCTCCCCGTTTTCTCGCCCTGTCAAGGGAGTGCAATCCCACCTCGGGAGTGGGCTCCCGAGCCGGCACTGTTTGAAGCACCATTGTGTGTAATTACTGTGCCGTCGGGAAAAGGCCTGCTTCCCGGAGCTTGGGCTGGCCCTAACGCGGGGTTTGTTTGCAGGTGTTTCTTCTGAGCTGGTGACCCTGCTGAGTATCCCTTCCTAAACAAACTTTATGGTGCTAGCTCCACAGACTGCTAAAAAAGCAGATTGCTCCATTTTAGTCATGTCCGTGTCTATACATGGCCCTGATTTCTCTTGGGTATCCTTTCTTGGATGGCATTAGTTGTGTCCCAATGTATAAAACAAATTCTCAAATATTCTAGGCCACAGAAACCACTACTTCTGTAGCTTTATTGTGTTTAATAGTCTGTCTGATAAAAGTGATAGTGTTTGTTTACACATTACTGTCACCCATTCATGGACCATCAGGCAAATTGTTAAAAGGTGCATTGGGTAAGAGTGAATTCACATGGTTGGTTTGAAATGTGTTTTATTTGTGATTTTGTATCTGGTTTCTTAAAGAGTTGATTCTTGGTAGCCACTGTAGCATGCTAATTTCACATCTGTCCCTTCTGGATGAAACTGGGCTCTACTTTCTACTAACCAGGAAGATTTGCTACTAAGTATTTTAAGTGTGTTTTTATTTTATTTTGTATATACAGGATTCATATGTCAAGTTCTTTTTTCTCTGGTCCAAATTGATCATAATGTTCCTGGTTAGAATGTCCATGTAGATGTACAGAAAGATTGGTTTATGTTGGTTCAGATCAGTGTGTTCTCGGTCTATTTTGCCTTTGTGCCTGCTTTCCTAACTTCATACTCTGAGAGGTGTAAATCTGCCTTTCCTGGCTCTGGCTCGACTTGTGAATGAGCTGTTCATTGAACTGAAGTAGTGTTGGGTAGGTGGGAATGAAGGCACCATCCTTGACATGTACAGAGTAGATTACTGATGTCTAAAGCAGATTTATCACTGAAATTATGGTTGCGTGTTCTTATTGAGTGGCTTCAAGAGTAGATTGATTGATTTAAAGTTTAACAAGTATGAATATTCTTCTTATTACTTTAATGACTGTTACAAAAGTCTGTTGTAAGGCCCAAGTGTACTAGTTTTCTTAACCATGCACCTTTTAAAAACAAGCCTCACTGAACAAATCAGTTGTGTAGAAACTGACTTAGAAGCCGTGCTGGTTTGAAATGAGTTACTGTTCCTTTCATACCAAGATTTATAGTACAGCCGTATCTGTTTTTGCAGGCTGAAGGCTGATGTGTAAAACTGAGAGTTGAGACATGCCATTCAATGTTGAAAGATCCTGCTTTTCAAATTTTGGACAGGGGTCTAAACAGATGCTTAATGTATTAATAAGTGTTGTTAGGCAAGTATTTTTGTACTGGTTCAGCAGGTATTCTTTAAAATCTGTTCACCTGTGCTTCCAGAATACTTATCCAGCCTCTTCTACAGTTTTAATCCTTCATTTGGGCTAACAAGAAACAGTGTTAATGATTCAGAGAGTAGACTGAGCTAGTTAGTTTAGACTGCATGACACAGGTTGTAGAAAAACCATGTAATATAAAGGCCATCTCAGAAATCTCTTTTAAATAACAGTAAATCTCTTTTAAATAACAGTTTAAAGGTATTGGCCATGATTTCTAGAATAAAGTCCTTGAAAATATATGCATGAAAAAATGATTGGTCAAATACACAAAACTCAGAGTTGTTATTATTATTATATTATATATACAAATTGAATATATGTCACTTATTTATATCTTGGGTCTAGAAGCTCAGTTATGAAGAAATATTTTAGTATTTCTCTCAGTATGATTTTGCCTGCTTTTTTTTTTTCTTCATGCTTAGTTTCTACACATGTAATAACTGCACAGATCTTGGAAGGTCTGGTGTCCTTGTTTTGTTTTGCCAAGTAGTCACTCTGAAGCCCAGCAACCACCTAGGTTGTGGCCATAAGTAAACTTTTATCTTTTTTAATGAAGTGGGTAACAGTGTTCAAGAAATAAGCTAAAGAATGTGCAGTAAACCATGGAAAGATCCTTAGGTTCAAAGGCAAATAAGGGATTTAAGTATTCTGTGCTTATTAAATGAAGTGGGAGCTGTACAGCCAAGTCCTTTATCTGGTTTGGAAATACCTCAGTTTGAAATATGTTATTGTTTATAATCCAACAGTGTAGAACAACTATTAAAAACACAGAAAAACAGGATAGACAGAGAATGTTATAGAACTGTTTTCTTCTCTTGTAAGAATAAAGCTTACTTTGATCTATTTTATATGTGGCATTTCATTAGCTATAAATACGTTTGTGTGTTGCTGCTGATCGCTCTGTGAAATGGTGCAATTATTCTTAAATTTTAAGGGGATTATAGACTGGACCTTAATCCTGTACCAGATCTGTGTGATTGTAGTTCAGTTCTCCATTGTCAGCATGCAATAGAGAGCATTATTTTTATTGTTAACCAGTGGAATTCCCATCCAAATGGATATATGTAAAATGATATTTTAATTGTGATTTGTGCTCTTCCATTGCAATTTGATAATGAGCAAATCCTTGACAAATGGTTGTGTTTTCACAAACTATATGTGTACAGGCTGTGGCAGACAAAGCAAGTTATCTTCAGCTTGTAGTGACTAAAAATTGCAAGTGTAAATATTGCAAGAATTCAGAATGGTCCAAAGAAGATTGCTGTTGTTGTCACCATGTGGTGGCTGATTAGACTACTTTCCAACTTGGCTCTTAAAGGTGACGAGTTGTTTATATTCATTTGTAGAAGACCAAAATGTATGTTTGGTTTTTTTTGCTTGAAGGCTAGGTGAATGTGCTGCTGGTGGTTATATCAGAGCTCCTCACTATGGGCTGTGTACCCTTCCAGTTGTCATTACCCAGTATACCCCTTTTTTTTTTTTTCCTACACCAGATTGCAGGCTTGTAACAAATTTTCTTTTGTCACTTGCTAGTTGTGAAATCTTTGTGGTGCTTCTACCTCTTCTGACTGTTTTTCTGTAGTTGACGTGTTTTATCTTTTAGTCTTCCCTCCTTTGTTATTTTGACACTTCATCTCTTTCCTGAATCTGCTTCTAAGGGTTGGGTTTTTTTCTCTCCTGCTGTAGTTTGTGGTACAAATTCTCCAAAACTGTGAGGTGGTTAGGTTTGTTCTACTAATGTACAAGTTGTCAACATAAAGTGGCCTATATTATAAGCATAAGATACTATGTGGATTGTTGTGTAGCCTTTCCTCAATAACTTTGCCTGCGCTTTTTGTTCATTTCTTGGTTGTCTTGTCATGCCTGCCTGTTAGGAGAAAGATTGTGTTAAAATGTGTTAGAAGTGCGCTTGGCTGTTAGTAGACACATTAATATCCTTCTAATGTAGGCAGTTTACCCAGCAGTAACCTAGATTCTTCTTAATATTAGCAGAAAAGGTATAATGATGATAGAAAAATTTGGTGGGGGGGGTGGGTAATGAAAATTTTGGGGCGTTTCAAAAGAAACCCCAAAATTTCTTTCAAAGAAACCTTGTTTTTAACTGCTCTGGTTGCATAGTTTGTTCCTACTGTTTTCAGCTGGTTTTTGCTGTGTGTTGAGGTTCTAGTGAAATATTAGGACTTTAAGGTCCTACCCTATTTTTTTGGGGTGTGCTGTCATGCTAGAGTAGATCTTGATAATAATTGGGGGATACATAATCTAAGAGGTCCCTCGTAAAAGCAGGCCTGCATATCTCTACATAAAAACCTCTATTATTATTATTATTATTATTACATATTTTTAAGCACTGTGTAGAACAAGTTTTCGCTAGTTACTTGTTTCTATTGGAGGTTAGTCTTATGTTTTCTCTTATAAATTCCCCTGTTAATCTTACTATAATTGGCATTCAGTTTTTATATCTTACAGACTTGACAACTTTCTGGTGCTGTCATCCTCTTCAGCTGTCATTGCCTTCTTCACTTTTAGTCTCAACTTCCTCTTCAGACCCAAGATTACAGAAATGATCTTCAGTTCGATCCATAAAATTTGAAATAAAGCCTTTCTTAAACCTTTTACTTATATTTTCTGGATTTATCCAAACACAGAGTCTGTCTTAATCTAATGACAAGGAAGTGTTTCAGTAGGCTGCTTTATTTTTTCCTGCAGGAGTTAGAGTATGATCCCTTACCAGGAGTAATTCTGTTTATAAAGACCTCAATAACCTTTGAAGGATGTTTTTTTGCTATTTTGTTGAACACCTGCAGTTGTGGTGTGACCATAAGATTAGCGTTCACTGATGATGAGAAACACCACCAGGGAAACATCAGGTGTCCTTTTAATACAAGTAGAAGATGTTTCCTCTTTTTCTTAATATCACATCTGATTTCTTACTCCAGACAACTTTCATCAAACTCCTTGCTGAGTGTACAGGTAGATGTCCACCTTAGATTTTGTTTGGCTCAACAGCGATGTTACATAATATAGGCACAAACTGGTGGAATGTAACTGTTGGTAAGGTGGATACTTTTTGAGCTTTCAGTTCAATTATTCCCTGTCTAACAAAGACTTTGTCTCTTCTTTTGAGTATGCGTGAATTCCATGGCTTCTACTTCAAGTAAAAGGTGTTTTCTCTTGAGTCCAGTGAGTGATTTTTACACTGAGGTAACACTTAAAAGTTTCTGTTAGCTGTTTCTGTCTTTACACATTTGCCTCTACCATTCTGTGTTGCTTCTGGTCTCACAGTTCCTACTTCTTTCGAAATACATTACCATGAGTGCAAGATTCCCATCATAACTTCTAATACTTCTAATTTTGCTTTCATATCGGTGACCTCCAGATGTTCTGCTGTTCAGGGAGATGTACAGCTGCCAGAAATCGCAAGGAATCTGCTAAAATAGAGTTCACCTCACAGATTCCCAAGTGCATGGCATGAAGAGAAACACCTGTCACCACTGCGTCAAGTCATGCAGACTTTCAGCTGCCTCAGGCATTTTTGTGCTACTTCATCACTGTAAGACCTGCCATGTCAAACTTTATCCCTTTGACTGGGGAGGGGGATAGAAGCGAAACCCCCTGTTTCGTTTTGGGTTTTTTTAAGCTAAACTATATGGAGTTAGGGAAATTGTCTTGCTTTCAAATGAAACAGTGGATGTGTACATATCCGGATAAAATGTGTATGAAAAACATTTCAAAGAAAACACCATCCCTGTTTTGGGTAAATCTAATCAATGAGCATAAATGTTCTAATCCTTGTCCTCAATAATAGCATCAAGCCCAGCATTATGCTAGATTGGAGCTGGTCTTTGTTAGAACTTCTGAGATCTGTACTATAGGGTTTTATTAATAAATTTCCTGTATTGAAATAAGCCAGGTAGACCAGGGTTCCAGACCAACACTGATTATTGGTAAGCCATAGCTACGAATGTTTGTTTAATCTGTCCTTAAAAATACCCATTAAAAAAGATGCAAAAGAAGTCCCTGCATAATACATTTCAGTTCCATGTTCTTTGCCTTCAATAACTTCTTCCCCCCACCCTTGCAGTATAACTTAATATCTTGTTGGAGCTTAAGACTACTGTGATTTATTATATCCCATGTAGATATGAAAAGTAGCATATTCCCTTTCTGTTGGAAGCACCTCTTATATTTTCAGTGCTATTTTCAGTTCTTTTCTGCTTTTTCCTTTTGAGAACAGTTTTTGCACTTCTTGATGTTAAATTTTTCTTATTTTGCCCTTTCCTTTTGCTTTGTTGCTATATCCTTGGAATGTATGGGATTTTTGAAGTCCTTATCTGCCGGGCAGGTAGCAATCTACTAAGAATTTGGTAAGGAGGTGACAGTCTATCTAAGTATTAAGTTAAAACATTTCTCTTTTCAAGTACAAATATTCAAGAGAAGAGTGATAGTTTTCTGAAGCATAAGAAATTAAGGTAGTTAAGAAGATAAAAATGTAGATGGAGGGATAAAAATTAACAAAACTTCGGCATGTTGACAAAACCTCATCTTTCCATGTGAGTTCAGCAAATAGATACTTAGTTTCATAGTTACCCTGATGCACGTTTTGCTGAGTTAAAGTTACTTGACGCTTTTACCGAACTTAGGGAGAAAAGCCCTTCTACCAGCAAACCACCATTTCTCTAAGAAACACTTCTAGTGAAAAGTTAATACTTACAGGTTATGACATGTGGATACAGTTCTGCATAATATCCTTGAGTCTTGTTGCCCATTCAAAGATTAAGAGGCATTCTGCTTTACATAGTCCTTCATCCCTTTAAAAAACCCTCTAAAGACCTCCCTGTAGATTCCTGTTTACTTGCAGTAGTTGGCTGTAAGCAGTAGCTGCACATCTATGCTGGCATAACTAAATGTATTGGGTACTTTCTGTACTGACACATACGTTCCTGCCTTTACCTTTTCCCACAAATCCAAACTTTATTCCCCACTTTTGAACACTGTATATAAATAAAGTTCAGGTTGCTTTCTAAAACTGCAATTATTGAAGAGTCACTGTTTAAAAAACATGGCATATTGACTATAGAAAGCATTGTGCAGGGCTGTACAAGGAGTGTATGTATGTTAACATTAACGTCCAGTAAGGCATCTCATTCTATCAAAATATCTACATTGTATGTCTCACTTTCATAATAATGACCTTAGATATCTATCTAAATGTTCAGTCCATTTTCTATATATTTTAAATTTTTTAAAATTATTATTTTGATAGAGAAGGAATGCTTCATAAACCGCAGGTCTTGAGGGAAGGAAGCAAAAAAAAGAAAAAGTGCTCTTCTGGGGGATCTTTGCTTCCATCATGACTTAAGAATTAGGGAGTTTCATTGAGCCTTTTCCATTTACTCTGCCATTTAAATATCATCATTTTCTTGTACTCTAGGCTTATTGCAGACATACTTTGTTGTACGTTGTTTCCACATAAGACTTCTTTAAGTTACGGATCAAACTAGAACAGTTACAAGACATCAGCCTGTTGTTTCTTCTGTGTGGTACATTACCTAAACTGACATACAAGGCAAAGAAGCTATTTAAAATTCACGTATGTTGGGAGCATATCTTCAAGAAATAGTGCTCCAGGCATTGATTTATACCTATCAAAAATTTTTCATTAGTGTTTTTTAAAGGCCTCCATGGGCAGTTGTAATATAGTGTGTATAGTTACATAGTTTTCATGAAGGAAACTAGCATGACGTTCTTAGGCCACCAGATTCTTTACAATGATGGTGTACAACAGTTTGCAAATTTAAGTTTAACAGGTAAACAGTATGGCTTGAAACTATCTTTTGAGATAGCATTTCCCATTTTATTAGGTCTGTGCTTTTGCATAGGTTAAGAACTTAATGTCTCGTGTTTTAGGGAGTATGCAAGTCTTTTTTTTTGAGGTATGAAATATTTTTTTCTGTTTATCTTTTCAAATATGTGTTAAAGACAACTCCATGGTATTATTTCTCAGATCTTTCATCTCTAAGGATGAACTGCACTGCTTTCATTTGTGAAGAGTTAATCTAATAACACCTAGTACTTGACAGAACAAAGACTTTCAGAAAGAAGGTATATGTAACATCAAAAAGACAGTGGAGCTTTATAAAATTGTTCTCTGACAATAGACCTGATCCAGTAGGAAGTTGGACTAAACTTGCAAAAACATGTGCCTTTTTTTGGTAAAAATAGTTTGATCAAATGTCTTCTCCCTGTAACTGTTATACAGTCTTCTGGCATACAGTATTTCTAGCTTTATGATTTCCTGTATGAAGGTAAAGTAAATTGATGTTTCATAAGAGAAACAGGAAAATCCTGTGCTAACTAATGTAGCTCTCACTTGATTGCTACTCATTCTGACCTAGTCATACAGTTCTTTGTCCTTATAGGAACTCATGTACCGTGGACAACTACCAAAGCTCCATCCATCTTCAAACACTGACTCCTAGTGTTCATTCTCTCCTAACTGCTGGATGCGTGCATTTGTTGCTTTGAGAACCTGAACTCCATGAAGTAAAATTCTTTAGGATAAAGACCAGTCTTTATTTTGTAACTCTCTGCTGTCTTTTGGGGTGAATAGAACAGATTTCGTTTGACCTGGTAGTGAGTATGGTGTAGCATTTTCAGTGTCCTGTATATCAAAAAACACAGAATTTAGAAGGATTTCTCTTCTGTTTTTCAGAATGATTGAGAGAATGGGTTCTGTTGCATAGACAAATCCTGTTTGGTATTCGTGTATCTAACAGACCAAATATTGTTTTGGTGTATTGGTAAAGTATTTTCAGTGATCAGGCATTAAATCAAATAATGAATAAGGAGTTCCTCAGTATTGTGATTCATAGAATCATAGAATGTTAAGGGGTTGGAATGAAACTTAAAGATTATCTAGTCCTAAGCCTCCTTGCTGTGGACAGGGACACCTCCTACTATACCAGGTTGCTCACGGCCTTATTCAAATTGGCTTTGAACACTGCCAGGTTTGGGGTGTCCTGCCTGGGCAACCTGTTCCAGTGTCTCATCACCCTCACAGTAAAGAATTTCTTCCTAATATTTAACCTAAACTTCCCCTCTTTCAACTTGTACCCATTACTCCTTGTGCTATCACAACTGTTCCTGATGATGAGTCTCTCTGGCTTCCCTGTAGGCCCCCTTCAGATACTGGGAGTTTGCTGTGAGGTCTCCACACAACCTTGTCTTCTCCAGGCTGAACAGCCCCAACTTTCTCAGCCTGTCATCATAGAGAACGTGCTCCAGTCCTCTTGTCTTCATGGCTGTGCTCTGAACTTGCAGAGAACCCAGAACTGGATGAAGCACTGTAGATGGGGTCCCACAAGAAGAGAGTAAAGGGGAAGAATCACCTCCGTCGACCTGCTGGCCATGCTTCTTTTGATGCAGCCCAGGATTCCATCTGGCTTTCTGGGCTGCGAGCACACACTGCCGGCTCATGTTGAGTTTTATTTCAACCCTCACTCCCAAGTCTTTCTCTGCAGGGCTGCTCGCAGTCACTTCTCTGCCCAGCCTGTAGGTGTGTGTGGGATTGCCCCGACCCAGGTGTGGAACCTTGCACCTCTTTGTTGAACTCCGTGAGGTTTGCACAGTCCACATCTCCAGCCTGTCAGGGTCCATTTGGGTGGCGTCCCTTCCCTCCAGCATGTTGACTGCACCACACAGCTTGGTGTGGTCAGCAAATTTGCTGAGGGTGCGCTTGGTCCCACTCTCCATGTCACCAGCAGAGATGTTGAAGCAGCCCCGGTACTGACCGCTGAGGGGCACCACTGGTCATTGTGGACAATGAGCTGTCGACCACAACTCTTTGCATGCAGCCATCCAGCCCGTTCTTTATCCACAGCGTGGTCCGTCCTTCAAATCCATGCCTCTCCAATTTGGAGACAAGCATGTCAGTGCAGGATCTTGTCAAACACTACGTAAGTCCAGGTTGCTCTGCCCCTATCCACCAATGCTGTAGTCCTGTCTTAGAGTGCTTGTTTCAGAAGCCTGTGATAATACACTGTTTTATAACACAATGAACGCAAGCAAGGATGGGTACAAGAAGAGATTAATGTTCAGAATCACAAAAGACACAATCTGAACTTCATTTTTTCTTTAATCATTGGAGGGTTGCTCTTATGAAGAGACTTGCAGGGATAAAAGGTAACTTCTGTTTATGAATCTGTAATAGTGAAGATGGTAAAACTTCATTATTCCCATTCTACAGACTGGGAACTTGCATAATGTTTTCGTTGAAACTTGTGTAGCAACTGAACCTGCTTTTGGGTACCCAGCCAGACTTGGTCACCATGTCAGTGTGATCGTAGGAACTCAAGAGTTCTGCTCAGGTTTGCCAACATATTCAGGAGAAGGTATGGCCTCGGCTCCTCTCCTTTCCCACATGTGGACACAGTGGCATTACTTTGACAGTGGTAAAAGGACACCAGTGGTTATTAGACACAGTGTGGTAGATGTTGCCTTGTTTTTACCGGAAATACCGATCAGAGGGAAGGCATCCTTTGGGATGCCAATTTGACTGCACTGAGTAGACAAGCTTAAAATGGCAATTGAGTAACCTTTCTACTGAGGATGAAGATTATCAATTAAGTTATCATCAGAATTAAAAAGCTTTGAAGTTACAGTGGGAGAAGTTACATTCACCTGATAAAGACAGCTAATACAAAAATGTAATGCAGTTGAACTACAGAAATACTGTAATGTCTCATTTCACTTGATGAGAGAGCAGGTTCAAGTCACCAATGCTGCAGGAAATGTACACATTTCCAGATTAGACATAGTTATTTCTGGCTATCTTCCTATTTTTAATCTGCCCATGTGCCAGTCTGATAATTAAAAGAATAGGTAAATTAGATTTCCTGGCAGTGGATGAAAGTTTACTGTAATGAACATCCCGCCACATTCATGAAATGGTTGTTTAATAGCCAACTGCTGAATGCTGTTTTTAACTAAACAGATGAAAATATGAATGTTGGGATGACAACATTGAATTGAGACATTATTGAAAATCTGAATAGAGAGAAATGTAGCCTAGAACTATAGCAAGTTCACTTCTTATATTAGGATGCAAGAGAGAAATTAGATACTAATGACCTGATCAGAAAGAGCCTGTTAAATGCAAAATGTTGAAAGATTAAAGGCAATCCTAAAGAAAGGTAATTTCTATTACTGTATGTGACAAAGCATGAGACTTAATGAAGTTATTTACTGGTGTTTTAAGTAACTTATTTGTTCTGAAATAGTTCATGGATGTAACCAGACGCTCTCCATTAATTTTCTAGGTTTTTCTAGGTCTTTTTCTAAAACTAGCTGGATTTTGAATTCTAAGCAAAATAGTGCCTAAAAAATAATGGGACGAATAGCGCCAAGGTAATTTCTCTTTTGTTTTGCCTCTTTCAGTTTAATAATTAGCAAACTGAGCTCTTCAGTACGTTCAGCATGCCCAGATGAAAAACATGCAAATTGCTTGTGCCTTTTAACTTACATTTGGGGAGAGAAACATCTCTCTATCAATTAAGAGAAGATTCTGTGTTTGGTAATTAACTTTCAGTAGTCTCCTCTTCCTGTGGGTTTTTTTAAAAAACTTTCTGGTGATGGTAGATGACATAATTACTATGAGAGTTGTAGTGGAGCCCCACAAGCTATTCTTCTATTTCTGCTTCTGTATCTGCTGAGGTGCTTTTTTTCAAACCTTCCTCCAACATAGACTTTGCCTTAAAAATAGAAATACATTTTCCAACAGCATAGTTATGTCTCTTGGTTTCGTATCTGTAAATTGTGGGCAGTTGTACTTCCCTGCTACTCAGTTATATGCATTAGAGAACAAACTTGAGATGTAGTTGTTGTTACTTTATCTGCCTAGTGAAGTAGAAATAGTTAGATTAGAGGCATGGTTAACTTTTTATGTTTGCGTGCCAAAGAGTCAGGGTGCTAATTTTCTTAAAAATTGAATTGTAACAGTAGTTTAAAAAATCCTCAAAAAGTTGATAAAGAAACTCACCCTTAAGATTATCACATGGATTCTTCCCACAATTAGTCTTAATTCTGCTAGAGATGTACAACCATGAGAGTCACAGCAAGTAGTTGTAAGAAGTCATCAAGGTCATTAATGCCTTAGGTGGTGTAAATATATGTAGGGAGAGGAGGGGGGAGTTCAAATACTCAGTGCCCTCTTGAATTTTCAGAATCATTGAAATCTGTTTAGTAATTGCATATTAATGATAACTGGAGCTGCAATGAGTTTTATTAAAAAAAAAATCCACAACAGAGATCTGAATAGATGTGGTTATTTGAGGAGAATCTTTTTAGGCAAGAGTTAAAAAGTAATGGTAATTCTTACTAACTTTCTGTCTTTGATCAAGTTTAATATTTTCTAATTTTTGTGGAATGATATTCAACTTATTTTGCATAATAAACTACATAATATGTAGTTAGGATATAAGCTACTGAATATATGTATGAATGTGTAGTGGTTGAACAGACTGAGAAGATGAATCATTCATTGCAGGGTAGTTGGTTATGTTTACTGGATTGCAAAAGTATTCTCATTCTTTCTAACAAATCAAAATTAGTCAGCAAGTAGTATCAGTTCTTTAACAATTACCTTTTCTCTCTGTGTGTTCTGAACTTAACTGTTGTCTCTACAAAGTCTCCAGGGAGGATAGCTTTCCTTAAATATGAACAGAGGCATGACTTACTGCATATCTTGATTTTTGCTGTTTCTATGCAGCTCCTTTTCCTTTTCTGGTGGAGCTTGAGCATAAAACCTAGATGTGTATGGTTAATTTTTCCAGTTTTGCCACCAAAAAAAAAAAAAAAAAAAGTGCAGTTATAGATCAGTTATTTCCTTGTATTCTGGTCTGATAAGCAATATTTTAGATTTACGTGGTTGTTCTGAGAATAAAAAATATTAAGAGGATGGTGAGGGGAGAATGTTTATTAAAAAAAGGCTTGTAGGTGGAGAGACTTTTGCAGCATTTTTATGGATTTCCTTTAAAACTCTTCAGGAAACTAGTACTTGAAGGTATTTGAGCTCATGGGTTTTTTTGTTTAGATAACACCAAAAAACATCAGTTCTTATTAAGTGATGGTTGTGTATATCATGGAGGGCATACCTGTGTATCTGGGTACTGAAGGTACCAGTAATAAAAATCAGTGCTACCTTGTAGGTGGTACTTCAAATACATGGGTGAGCAGAACATGGGTGGGCTTTTTTTGCCCGTGGAAGGAGAAACACTGTAATACAGACAGGAGTATGAAAACATACCTGCTCATACAGTCTACCAAAACTTGCTTTAGTGTTCTGGAATTTTCTTTTCAGTAGATGAATGAGACAGTGTTTGAAAGAAGAGTTTTTGAAGATACATGTGAACTAAAAGAGTGAGTTCCTATATGCTAATACTCTGGGTCAGACATGGGTTTGCTTTGAAAGTGATCTGATCATCCCTGTTACCACACTTCTTTTTACATTGTAGAAATTTTAATGTCTTTTGGATGTAAACCAGAAGCTGTGCTCCAGAAGCTGTTGCAGACAGTCTATTTCAGCTGCTAATGGGTATCCAGTTAATGGAACCAGCTAAATGCCAGTCTGAAGTATGACCACCTGTGATGGGTTCTCTAGAGACTTGGGTTCTCAGAACCTCCTTTTTTGCTGTGTTACCCACTCCCTGTTGCACTGGCGTGGTATAGTCATCGTGAGCTTTTTGTAGACCAGAACCTAACTGGCAAATTCGAATTCTGGTTTTGAACTTCATCTCTGAATGAGTCTCTTGACTCACTGATTCAGTGCTTGCTGATCTTGACATGACTTTCCCTTACTTTCAGCTGCAGGGTAGAGAAGCCAGTGATGTTAGGATGGCTTTGCAAAGTGTGAAAGCAACTGGAGTTTTCTGTGTGAAGGGAGAGGAAAAAAACAGCAAAGACTGAAACTGCAGCCTGTCAGTGGAGGAGTAGTAATGGGGAAAAAAAATTGGATAGCTCTGCACCATGCCTGCAGAAATTGAGAATGAAAACAATTGCTTAAATACAATCTTGTACTAATTGATGGAATTAAGAGTCTGGCTTGAGTCCTCTCTTCTGGGCACAAGTCAATATCTCCATTAGAATTCCAGCATCATCATCTGATTCTTCAGCCAAGGGCTTCTTGGCTTTCTAGAGCTATACTT
Organism: Corvus cornix cornix; assembly: GCF_000738735.6. Classification (NCBI taxonomy): domain Eukaryota; kingdom Metazoa; phylum Chordata; class Aves; order Passeriformes; family Corvidae; genus Corvus; species Corvus cornix. The sequence goes on along the minus strand of NC_047056.1, from coordinate 79,174,429 downwards.
TGCTTAACAACTTTATTGTGAAACAATTCAGAAGACACATTCAAGTAAAAATAGGATATCAACAACTTAAAATCTTGATAGGTTTTAAAAGTGAAAATTGAGATTGATGTTCTTTGATCATAACCATAATTTAAATAGTACTTGTCCTGTAGAAAATACAATTGCATTAGATTATCATCCACAGTTTTGTATATGCAGTCTGATACTATGCACCTGCTGGAGTTTTGCTGTTTGGATTGTTTTGTATTGTAATTACAAACATGTAAGAGCTAATATTCTTGCAGCGCTTGTGTAGCTACAAAATCAAGGTAACAGTGCTAAGCCTTGGTGAACAAATACTGAATCAGCTAAGTAGTGCCAGTTTTAATTTGCATCATTAAACTGCTTTGGAAATTATTTAGAAGTACAGTGCTGTGTTGTTTTGATGTAAAATTACCTCTCTGTGTACAGTTCTAAATAAATAAAAACTGATTTTGTTGATTTTATTATGGCAAATCTGTGATAACAGCAGTATTTCAGATGGGTGCTGTTCTGTCTGATCCTTGTGGACAAGTTCGAAATATCTGTGTTTTTCTGTGTAAGTTTTGTCCTAACCTAAAAATCTGTAAAATTGCCTGTAGGGTATCCCAGTTGAAAAACAAAATGGAAACAGGTCATTTGTGTTTGAGTTTTTCTGTTGGGGACAAAGGTGAAAGGAAAATAAAGATGAATTATGATCGTGGTGATGTGGGAGAATGTCTTGATCAGAAGGTTGTCTTACCTCAGTGAAAGCAGTAGATACTCATATTTTTTCCTTCCCTCCTTTTCCCCTGTACTTTTTTAAATGGGCAAGAGATGAGGTTTCTATTGAAAAAGGTTCTGTTTACTCTTAAATGCTTTAAAAATCCTCTGTTACAGTATTTGTTTCTAATGCCTTAAGTGGTAAAGTCTCATGGGCAATCTGAGGTAGATTTGGTTTAAATTAGACATAGTAGAAGTAAGGAGTTTTTGACATGCAGAACTAGTTCAAGAACTGTTCAAGTTTTTACTTGAATATTCTGTTCGTTTGACATCTTAGTTGGGTAGTTTGTCCTTGTACAAAGTGAACATAAATGCTGGTTGCGTCCGAGCAATTCCTTAGCTGCCTCTAGTTTCCTCAAATTAAGGTGGGAACCTTTCATGGGAACCTTAACCTCAGAGTTTTTAAAAAAAAAAGTTGCTGCAGTTGGCTTTTTATGTGATGAAAGGCTTGTTCTCCATCTTCTGGTAAAACACTGAACAACAAGGAGGAGAGAAAGCAAGGAGAGAAATCACAAAAGTAAAAGATAGTTTTCGTCTCTAGAAGCTGTAGATCGTCAAGGCTGAGAATAATTGTAGTTTAACACTGTAAAGATTTTTTTTTTTTTGTGTCCCTTTAGGATGTAACTTTGCTGAGGGACTTCACAAAGATATCATGTGGTACTAATGCATTGGTATGAAAGCTTTTTGACTGCAGATATGTCTAAATTTGGATTTCTAATATATTTTTAGTATTTCAAATACTTAGGTAAAAAGAACACTTGCTATTAAGGTATTCTGAACCACTCTCTTCATTTTCCTTACAGGATAGAGGTATCACAGGCAACGTTGCTGTGTTTACTTAAGTTCTGGTGGTCTGGAAATGCTTCCTGAACCAACTCCTTTTTAGATGCTGTGAGGACATGACTGCCCAGTGCATTGGTCATGTGTGCTATCCTCCTAGTCATATTCTAATTGAGTTCTTTTGCATCGAGTTGTTGGGGCAGGGATGATTTTACAATTGCAAACCAGGACTACTGTTCTATGTGGGAGTGATCTGTTCACTTACTTGCAGGTTTATTTCTATTTTACCAGTTCAGTTAGTGACTTTTCGTTTGATTCGGTAATGATATTGGCACAGGGCTGGAATTGCACAAAAACCTCAAGGCCAGAGGCCCAGCTTAGTTTCTAAACTAACATAAATTGACCTTGAAAGTAGACTATTATCAGCTTTCCAGGAATTTGAACAATGCTACCTTTATCACATACTCAGTTCTCTAATGGCTGTAGTAGTTAGTGAGATTATGCTTCAGGCTCACAGTTTTACTCTGAAAAATACAGCTTTCAAAAATGAACTTGTCTTGAATGAGATGGATGTTTAGCCCCAGCCAGAAACAGCATAATAGGTGTGTTTCCCAGAAAAAACACCAAACAAACCAACACTTTTTATTCTGCTATTGTTGAATCAGAAGATAGCATCAACATCGTGACTATACCCAGCTACTTGATTGAGAATCCGCATCAAGTCATCATATTCCTTGTGTTTCATCTCTTACGATTCCGGCTCTTTGCAGGAACTAAGCTGACCTGCAATTTCTAGCACTTGCTCTCTCTCCAGTACCCATGCTCTGTTGCCATTCAAGGGCTTGTCACCTCTGCATGCAATTGGAGAGATTTCTTCCTGGCTATCCTAAAAATACTAGAGGGCATTTCATTCTGTTGTCTTTATTCCTGGAAAGCAGTGTCTGAGTGGCCATTCAGCACTTTTTGACTCCTTTTTATAAAGGTGTTTTATTTCTCACTCTATTGTTCTGTTCTTGATCTGAGGAATTTTTGCATGTACAATAAATTTATTTATAACAGCTTTATTTTTACATTGCAGTTAGAATATAATTCACAGACTTTTTAAAAAAACCTTTTTGTTCATATGTATCTCATGTAAGTATTTCAGCAGTGAATTAATTGATATTAAAAAGCACCAGTGTATTCATTTTTTAAAGAAACATGTTCATCTCAGATATCTCAAAGCAGCTGCATAAACCTATATATGAAATGTTTTTAGAAGTTTCTGTATCTGAAGGCCTAGCTGCCAAAATTTTAGAGAGATCTCAAAATACTTGGTTTCCCTAGGATCAGGATGTGTGCACACCCTTAGTGTGATACCATCTGGGAACTGTGCTTGTGCACAGTTGCTGTGCGTGCTTCTGCGATGGAGTGCTGCACATACGCGATTCCTCAATATTTTCCCTAAGATACTGGTCCCAGATGCAGGAGTTGTCAGCGAGCTTACCTACTGGCAAGATGTAACTGGTGGAGATTTCTCAAGTTCAAGCAGAGAGTGGTGTCTGTGTGCATGTTCCAGTACTGAACAGCAGTCCTTGTGGAACCATGAATACTGCAAGAACTTTGCTGAATATTTCATGGTGCTCTTAACTCCCCTGGTAAAGGAAAGCTTAACCAGCAGTTTCAAATCTTGTTCTGTTTTCTTTTGAGTAATACTTAAATGTAAGCAGTTAGTTGTAGCTTGTGACTACCATACCTAAAAGGTCAACAGTGTGAAGTGTATGCATGGGAAATACTATTTCAGGGAGAAGCAGTTCCAGTTTTGGAAGTGAAAACTGATTTAGGATTATAGACCCTTGGAATTAGTATGGGGGTGGGGTGTCTTAAACCTTACAAATATGGTTATTTTGGTAATTGAATAGTAGACAGCTCCTTTGTTGGAGAAGGAATACAGCAGAGAGAAATTATCTGGGCCTACTAGTCAGACTTCTAAGTCCATGTCTTCATTCAGTGATTATCTGCAAGGTGTGGAGATCAGTGCAAAAGGCGACAAAAACAGAGTCCAGAATCATGACGGGGAAAACATTTTTTATGAGAGATATAGTAAATCTCACTTGTCTAAGCTTCAGTAAAATTACTTTTAAAGTGTCAAAAGCAGAAAGATGGCAGTTCAGAAACGAGTAATTGTGTAGGGTACAGGATATTGGGATACATTTCCATTTTAATTTCAGTTTAAGTTTAAATGGTTAGAGTCTTATAGCTTACCTTCAGGGCTACACTTCAGTTTTGTAATACAAAGAGAGGATTGTGCTGGTAATACAAAACCAGGAGGCATCTGTTCTGTTTTCTTCACGGGTCAGCCTGACTGCATTGTCAGTGTGCTTCACATTCAGCAGCAGTCAGATAGCCCAGGAAGACTTTCAATAGACATGATCAGTATTTTCATACCCTTACTGCTGCAGTGTCTGGCTTTGCCTACTTCTCATGGCTCATCATTGCATGTGTTAGTAACTTGGGCATTGACAAGCAGGAGTGAGACTATTATTGTGCATTACACTCTTAAAATACAACTGTGTGTATTTGAAAGGTAGTTCTTGCTCATCTGAAGTATTACACAAGAAATTTGAGGAAGCAAGAGTTGAAATAATTGCAGGCAGATAGTAACGTGGAGCTTTTAAAGGTCAATATTAGAATTACCATTCTCTTTTTGTGCTGTTCTTTAGCTGACCACAGACAATATATTTCATAACCTGAGGGAAATACATACTGCCTTGTTTTTCCTCAGTTTGCCTGGAAAAATAAAACGTCTTATAGATGATGAGTAGTACTTGAGCAGTACATATGTGGGAGAAACAGTAGGTGGTAGTACAAAATGCTTCCTTTCACTTTTGTTGTATGTTTTTAAAAGGCAATGTCTGGCACTAGATCTGAGTTTCTAACATGATCTAATGTAGAAGACAACTGTTCACAAAAAACATCTGTTTAAATCATATCTCGGTCCCCATGTCTTATTGTCAGATAATAGTATTGCCATGGCAAAGTGATTTATTCCTTCAAAAAGTGTCGGTCCCTGTCTTTCAGGTTGTGGACTGACCATTGACTTAATTCATTGTGATGTGTGGATCTCTGTTGTTACAAGCTAAATTAAGAGAATTGTCTGCTTTTCAAAGTGTCTGAAAAATGATGTATGATTTTGACAAGAAACACTTTTTTGTGTACTTTTTGGAAAAGGGAAACAAAAGGTTTTGGCAGTTAAATGTTTTTGAACTAACTTTGGCAAGAATAATTGTTTGAGATTTTTCCTTAATAGTCTAGTAAACTTGCAGGCTTAAATAGACAAACTTCAGATATTCAAATACTGAAAGAAGTCATGGTTATATCTCTTCCCCTGCTTTTTAATTTTTCTAGGTTATAATCTTGTAGGGAGGAAGAAGATACCACAGATCATTTTCATGTATTGTCTCACCATAAGACAGGTATGGGGAGATCAAAATCGTTCTTAAGTGAAAATCAGGTTCATGACACCTGAGGAACCTGATTGTACATAAGTCATTGAATAAGTCATAGAATGGTTTGGTTTGGAAGGGACCTTAAAGATCATCTAGTTTCAGGCTATGGACAGGAATGCCATTCACTAGATCAGGCTGCCCACGATCCATCCAGCCCACCCTTGAGCAGTACTTGGGATGAGACATCTCTCGTCACCACCTTCTGAGTAAAGAATTTCTTTCTAACATCTAATCTAAACTTGCCTACTTTCAGTTAAAACCATTGCCCCTTGTCCTGTCACTATCTGCCCATATGAAATTTCCCACCCCCTCCTTTTAATGAGGCCCCTAAAGATACTGGGAAGGCCACTGTGAGGTCTCTCCAAAGTCTTTTTTTCTCTATGCTGATCAACCTCTCAGCCTTTATTTGTAGCAGTGGTGCTCCATTCCTCTGATCATCTATGTGGCCTCCTCTGGACCTGCTCAAACAGGTCCATGTCTCTCTTGTGCTGAGGACTCCAGAGCTGGATGCAGAACTCCAGCTTGGGTCTCATGAAGACAGAGTAGAGGGGGAGAATCCCTTCCCTTGACCGGCTGGCCACCCATCTTTTGATGCAGCCCATGATGCAGACAGCTCTCTGGGCTGTGAGCACACCTTACTGTCTTATGTTCGGCTTTTTATCCATGAGAACAACCAAGTCTTTTCCTCAGTGCTGCTCTCAGTGAGTTCTCCCAGTTTGTTCTCACATCTGGGGTTACCCTGATCCAGGTGCAGCACCTTGCACTTGGACTTGTTGAACTTCATGATGTTCTTGTAGACAAGTTCTCAAGCTTGTCCAAGTCCCTCTGGATAGTATCCTTTCCTTCTGTTGTGTTAACTACACCGTTCAGCTTTGTATCGTCTGCGAACTTACGGAGGGTGCACTTGATCTCAGTGTCTGGGTCACTGATGAAGATACTGGAAAGCACTGGTCCCAAGATAAAATCCTGAGGGACGCCTTATTCTGGATCAAATTATGGTATATGTCTTCATCCTTTCAGTCCCGTTAATCCTAAGCATCCAATTCTAAACCAGTCCAGAGTAGTCAGTGGAACTTGATCTGAATCAAGTGGTTATGTTGCCGGGTTCATTAGGGTGTATGGCATCTCTCTGCATCTTTCTCTGTATGATGGTACCAAACTCAGGATCTCCAATTCATTTTAATTTCTTTATGATCCATCTAATGATACGATTTGTTGAGTGGCTCTGGTTATTAGAACATGCCTGTTGCCTTTACAGGAGAGAATCTTAAGCCAAGAAAAATGTTTTTAAATCATGTGTGTGGTTCATATGGGAGACTTGCTTCACTGATTTTCTTCAGTTACCCTCTTTCTTGACTGGAACCCTCACTTTCCTTTGAAACTTCTGTTGGTGATAGCAGAGCTGTAGCCATTCTTTACCAGCTTTGAAAAAAGCTTGACCTGTTTTCTTGCATCAGACCATTGATGGTTCCTCTGAAAGCAGTTGCTCTTTTGTATCAGTTGTTGACAGGTACTGGAGGAATGAAGGGCGTTGTTGTGTCAAGGGAAGCCCTGCCTCTGTGGGAATGCTCCATGTGAACAGCAAGTGGCAGAGGGATCTCACTGAGAAGTGCTACCTGCCTGGGTGCGTGGAGCTCGGTCATTGCTTTGCTACCTCTGCACTGTGGAGTTTATTTCATGGAGGGAGCTCCTTCCACCAGTCTTTGTGTGCAGCTCCCTAAGGCTCATCTCCAGATAATATGATTGTATCAAGCTTGTTGTTTGGACTTTTCTCCTGTGTGGATGTGCTCAAAGAAAGTCACTGAAATAAAGGTTTTGCTACTTACTGGAGTAGTTTGAGAGGTGCAGCTTACCTATGTGACCACTGTCTGTCACTTTTCCAGCCTCTTAGTCCCTTGGGTGTGGCAGGGAATGAAAATGACAGTCCCAGGCATGTCCTTACATAAATTTAAGTAAGCTTACCCTTATTCAGGTGTGTTCAGGGTAGGAATCTGTTCTTCAGAGCTGAAGAAACATGTAGGTGTGGACCATACATGTGTAACTCCTATTAACAGTAAATAATGGTGCCTTTTAATATAAAACATATTTTAGCATTGCTTTGTTGTTGTAGGGCTAGTTTTAGCAAAGAAAATTGTTCAGTAAAGCATCCTCTGGTGGGTGGGTTGCTACAGCAACATTCTTGTAAGGGTTCTGATAAAGATTGAAAATTATCTGAATGTTACTTGTGGCTATACATTTTCCAGAGTTTAAATCACAGATATAATATTTATTTTTATTGTACAGATCAAGATTATTCCACTTTTGGAGGATTCTTGATTGTGTAAGCTGCTGCTAAAATAAAATGCCCATTTCAGTCTCACAGAGGAACAAAACTCGCGGCTGTGCTCTGAATACAGTACTTGGCTTGATTAACAAGCATGTCCCAACTAGGGAGATAAATAACTTAATGAGGCCCAGGGCTGGGGGTAAAATTCTTTCTTTTTATGGTTGTAAGCAGAGCACAACACTGTTTCATTAAGCAAAGCAGAATGAATTTAATTTTCTTTGTATAATGGCAGTGCCGTATAGTCTAGAGACATCCAGACAAGGAAATGTGTCGTTCTAACAAATATTTTTGAAGGGTTTGGTGGGTGTAAATGCTTAATATAGTTCATGTAATGGCTTGGAAGTGGCTGATCTATATATATGAGATAAAAATAGTACTATTTAATGCTGAAATTAGTGCCGGTATGTTATAGTGCAAACTTCTCTTCTTGCTTTATACAGTGTGTTTGCTGCTTTTAAAAGATCGTAGTAACAGGTCACCAACACACCAAATACTTTTTGTTAGATGGTGTATTCTGAGAATTTGCCAATCTGCTGATTATTTTGACTAACTGCTACTAAACTTCATATCTTAAAAATGAGATTTTATTTGATTCAGTTTATTCTTAATAATCTGAATGTGGATCATAGTGGTCTTCATATGACTGTCATAGTTTCTGCCAGTGCTTTTATAATTCTCTCATCAAATTTTCTGTTACTAATGAGTACATGGTATTTCTGCAAAGTTCCTGTTTATCTGGGAGAATTCCAGCTGGGTTCTGTCATAATGGGTCAGCAGTCTTCAGTATCCCCCCATGTGGAGATTGGATGGTGGTACTGCCTAGCTGGAGGTTCTTTAGCATGCTGACCACCTACCATGAAACTTGAGATCTGCTAATCTGGTTGTGACAGGTCTCAGTGGTCACTTGTCATGTTATGAAGCAGTGTCTCTTAAGATCTTGAGGCTGTCCGTTTCTTCTTTAGGTTCTCATCTTTGCAATGACAGGTGAGAATATTCTTGATACTCTTCAGTCAGGCTTCTCAGATGACCAATTGTTTAGTTATATCTTCCTGCCTCCTTCTCTTTTCTTACCCCTTCTTCTTCCTTCTTGTCCTCAACACTTTGAGACACTTCCAGGATATGTTGTCCTGGCTTGGTAGCTAAGTTTGAAATGTCCTTCATTTGCCAAAGCTTGCATTAATCTTGTTTGCTGTGGTGCTTTGAAGAGGAGATGAGTAAAAGTAGGTGGGCTGTATTGAAAATGAAATTTACGTCAAGTAACCTGGTGTTTCAAATATTAAACCGGATTCATGACTTCACAGATCAATTTCCTAAATATCAGCTTACCTTACTGACAGAAGTTACTTGGCCAGATTTAGCTGTTTGGCTTCCAGGCCAGTTGTAGCAAGTCTGGACAATCTGGATAAAAGCTGGGTAAAACTGTCTTGGTCTGATACGTTAGCTACCACTTGGGAGGTTGGTTATTGTTGTGGTTTGGTTTGGGGTTTTTTTTAAAATATATTCAGTCTAAACAGAGAAGTATGGTTTTTCAAATTAATCAGAAAGGAAAGTAATTCTGGGTGACAGTGTTAGTTTTAACTATTTATCTCCAATTACAAAGCTGACTGTGTGAGCTAGGTAGCATTCCAAACTAATGCAAAGAATTTTCCCAGTATATCTATGAATCAATATGAACAGTAAGCTATGCTGAATTTCAGATTACCATGTTTGTCCCTCTTTTATTCAGTCTCACCAGCAACTTGTTTTCACATTTTCCCTTTACAGGGAAATTGTCTTTTAAGCAAGTGTGAAATTGGTTAAGCTGTAATACTCTTTTAACAAAAAGCAGTTGAGTGGTGTTTTCTCCAGTACAAAAATGCAAGTCATTCCAAAGCACTTAAAAGAAGAAAAAGTTTATTCCATAAGGAAAAAGGATTATATCACCATGCTTTTTATTTTAAATTTTCTGCAGTACTATACTGTGGAAGGTGCAGTATTGATTGCTCTAGTGAATTCTTAACAAGAAACAAGATCAGTTTGAGGAGAGCGTCTCTTCTGCAAGTCTGTGGCATTCACATAAAGGGAAGCTTATGCTATTCACTCTTTTAATGTGAGTACTTATATAGCTAGACAAAGGGAAGAAGTTACTACGTTTTCCATCCAAAACATTGCTTCAAGACCCAAAGAGTGAAGAATATAAAGTATACTTTCCTGGGCTGTTTTTTGTTCAATTTTACTGTTTTGCCACTAGCATCCTTAAACTTGTCACATGTGACAAGTCAGTAATGGAAATCATAGTACTTCTGGTTATGAGAGTATTAGGACAAAGGGAGGCTTTTCAGTGGAGTTTCTTTCAAGATTCTTTGAAGGTTAGTGCTTTGTTCTGATCTCATTGTTCTAGTGCGTTGAGCAAAATTGCCAAGTGGTATTGAAACAGTGTTTGCTAATATGGTTACCTTGTTTATCCAGTCCTCCTCCGTTGCTTCTTTCATGCTTCAGCTCTGTTTCACTGACTTCCTTGATTTCTCTGCTATGATCTGTGGTGCTTTTTTGCTGCTCTTAGGAGGGCATCAAATTGAGTGTTACAGTAAAACAGACAATATTCCACTCAGGCTCAAGGTTCCAGTGGAAAGCACTAGATGGCTCAGAAGCATCTTCTGCTGCAGGAGAGAGATAGAGTATGTAACTTCTTTTAAGGTGCATTTAAAACCAAACCAGGCTTTAATGCAGCAGTTTGACAAAACCTGCATGTTTCTTACCTGTTATGTCCTTGAATGAGATACCTTTTGGTTTGTGTTTTGTGTGAACAATGTATAGCCTGGTGATGGTATTGTAACTGCAAATGACCACACAAAACAGATTTCTGATTCAGTTTAGTATAGTTGACATTTTTTATTGAGAGGGTTTATTTGGACATTGCCAAATATAAGAATTTTAAGTATATTCTTAATACTACCACTGGCTAACTCAGTACAGACAGCTAACATAGATAGACTGCTGAATTTAACTTAAGCTTAGCTTAGCAGATTTGAAGGCAGGCGTGAACCTAGTTTTGTTTTGTCTTGTTGCTTTGTAATATGATTGACTTGCCTTTCCAGAACAGCTAACATTTGGTTTTCCTACTTTATAATACATAAACTTGCACCAAGTCCCATTTTATCATTTGAGTTGCATTGTATCCCAGACATAGCAAGTTCTTTTAGATAGTTGTACTTACATATTAAAAATAAAATTTCAACATTTGATGTTAGTTGAGAACCACTTTGTTCTGTTTCTTATTCAGGTATGTGAGGGACTCTGTAGCAGAAGAGCTTTGTTGCTCAGAGGGCTCTGCTTTGCCTTACCAGAACAAACCTTGTCAGAATTGAGCCAATGTTGTCAAAATTGGTTTAATTACAGCTGACCTTAATAAAAAGGAGAACTGTGACTTTTGCTAAATGTCCTTGATGGTATGAGCTCTGTAGCATGCTTTCACACTGACAAACTTGATTTTCTTCTGTGATGAAGTAGGTGGTTCTGCAGACAAGGGGGATAGCAGCAGATGTTTTTCTGCCAGACATCAGCAGGTCCTAGTATTTCATTTCCCATCATATTCTTATAAACAAATCTATGAAGTAGTCCACTGGCTGAAGTATGGGTCCCAAAGACTTAGTAGTACAAAGTCCAGATGGCGGCCAGCTACTTGTGGCCTCCTATCAAAGCTCAATACTGGAGCAAATATTCTCTTAACTTCTTTATTAGTAACTGAATGAGGGGACAGAGCACATTTTCAGCACTTTAGCGAATCATAGTGATTTGGTGGGAGCAAGCAAGGTAAGGGAGGTCAGAGAGACTGTTGGGAGGGTGCTCAGCATCCAGGGGGAATGCACTGATACGTAGTTCAGCTAAGGTGAGCACAAAGCTGGGGGGTGGGAGGGAGTAGCCCCATGCACCAGTAGAGTCTTGGGACCAACCCAGCTGTCCTGAGCAGCCTCCAGTGTGCCCTGGCTGAGCATCTGCTATGCCCTCAGCTGTGCTAGCACCGGTTTGAGAGGGCTTAATCCCTCTATTGAGGGAAGTGAACCTGTGGGACTGCTTCTAGGTACTGGTGGAGGAAAATCATAATAAATGAGAGTCTGAACACTTTCTTTTTGGGCAAGAAACAGGTTGCCCAAAAAGGCTGTAAAGTCTCTGTTCTTCAGGATACTCACAGCTCCATCAACATACTCCTCCAAACAATATATTCTAATGGCCCTGCTTTTAGCAGGGTGTCAGGCAACCAAAATTGCTCTTTTTTACTCTCAGCTTTCAGTGTGTCGTGCCCCTCAAGAGGCAAACAGCAAAATTGATCGTTGTAATATGATAGACTCCATGCAACCTGCCATAGTATAGGAATTGTTTGCAATCCATCAAGCTACCTACCCTAGGCATGATAGGAGAGATCCAAGGGGGATATGGTTTGGATGTTAACTGGAGAACCTTGCTATCTAATCTGCCTAAATGTGTGTCTGAGTCCCCTGGCCTTGACTGAAATGAACAGAAGTCTTTTGTACTTTGGTTGGTGGTGTTTGTCACTCTCATGAGTTTTATTTTGAAATCGCTGTAGGTATTAATGCAGCAAGTAGGAAAACAATTTTTTGACTAATGAGCTTTCGGTGTGTCAGTGGTGTCTTTAAAATGTAGAGAATATATTCCTTTCAGAGCCATGTAAAAAGCAATGTCCTGAAGATACCTTTATCTTCAAGGTGGCAACGCAGGGGAAATGTTAAACTGTTCCTGAAAGGAGAGAAGTTAAAATAAAGACACATGCTTTCAAATTTACTTGCTTTAGAAGCTGAACTGTAGAAGTGAATGTCTAAAAATGAGTTTTCAGTCCCTTAACTATGATATGCTCTTCAGGCTTCTGTATTTGGAAAATAGGAATGTAAAATGAATCAAATGATGTTACCACAGGGAGGAAGTGTCAGTCATAACATTTTTATAAGATTAAGGAATGATTGTGTGTGGAGTCTAAGTGTCAGTTGTTAATGAAACAGTAAGTTTTAAGGAAAAAAGCATGCTTTGAGAATACTTAATTTATATTAAGAAGATCTACTAGTGAGAAATACAAAATTTTAAACTTACATTTGTTCCTGATTTTTGGGTTGTTTTTTCCTTTTCTTAAATAGACTTTGTTGGAATATGCAGAAAAGTGGAAAACATCAGAAGATCCCCTGCCTCTGTTGGAGGTGTACACGGTGGCTATCCGAAGTTATGTTAAAGCACGACCTTACCTTACCTCTGAGTGTGAAAACGTAGCCTTTGTGCTTGAACGTTTAGCACTGTGAGTATGTTTTTTTGGTTACTAAAACCAGTCTGTATGTTATTAACTTTTCATTGCCTAAATGGTTTCTGAGTCCAGGTCTCAGCACCTACCTTCCTCACAGTGGATGTTGTATGTAAGGAGAATATCTGGTTGTTGGAATTGAGGCAAGAAGGATTCCTGACCTAGGACAAGCCAACATTCCTGGCTTGAAGCACTTTGCTACTCTTGATCTGCATGCAATCTGAAAGTGCATCAATTTGCACAGGCTTTTACAGGGTTGGATTCAATGATAATTTTTTTTTATGGTGTCTTTTAGAGAATTTGCTTTTACAGTATCTCCAAGAGTGTTCATGACCTCTTTTTCTTTATGTGTTCAAGGAAGCAAACTGTTTTATGGCTGATGTTTCAAACAACTATTTTGATATTAGAATAAAGAATTGTTGATTATATAATTTAGAAGTCAAAAATTGCCTCAAATAATACTCCTTTTTGACTTCCAGAAGCTGTATTGAACTTCTACTGTGTCTGCCTCTGGATTTACCTGAAGATAAATGGGAAGAATTTCAGACTTTTGTACAGGTGAGTTTGATTCATGAAATGAAGACTTAATAAGTTTTCAGAATGTTTTGGAAACCTAGGGATATTGAGTATGTAGCATGTCTGTAAGGAGCAAGGCCTTCAGCTGGGAATCCTATGTACTCTGCAGTAATTGCTGAAGGTAATATCATTTTTCTGCATGCAGCAGCTGTGGAGAAAAAAAATTTACAGATTATTGAAAGAAAATTCATGTTTTAAAATACAGTTGACTATTAACACTCTTAGAAATGAAATATTATCATATAAGTCATTCTTTACTATATATGGCTGTATGTTTGAAAGTTATGAATGAAAGGCCAGTTGATACTGAAGGTTTGTTAGATCTCTCAGGGCACTGGCTGGTTAAGGTTAGAGCTCTGCTTTAAAGGAGGGTGTTGGAACAAGTTCTGCTCCTCAGTATTTATCAGAAATATGTAGTGGGAGGTCCCATCCACAGTTTTAAAAAAAGAAAGGAGGGGGGAGGAGAAAAGAATAATAATGAAAAAGACCAGATACAGTTACCTCAGGATTCTCAGCCTAAATAATGTAGGCAGATGAAAGGCTGATTATTTTAGAATGGATTTTGACTAGCAATTGCCTTATAGAAATCAATTCTGAAGAGATGTGTTTGATGCTGAGAGATTCCACAGCCTTGAGAGCAGGTGGAAAAGTAAAAGAAAAATGAGCCATTTCTTGATTTTTTTTTTTTTAAGGACCAGTGTAAGTTGTGTATTGCTACTTAATCCCGAGATTTTTGTAGGTATTGAGTTTGCTCCCAAGTGTACATCTGCTCACAGAATTTATTCTAGCATATAAATGTAGTGGAAGATATTTTAATGGATTTTAAGACTCCAGCCTGTTTCATCGTATTTGCATAGAACCGTGCAGTGAGATCTTAACAGCTAAAATCTTTCGACATTATAAAAGTATTTTTTTCCGTGTCTCCAGTACATAGAAATTGAGCTGCTGAAGAGCTTGAGAAGATAAAGTTTAGGCACCTGATACCAGGCCAATATGTGGACCAGAGAAATTACTCATCCATTTTTAAAAGAGAGGCCTATTTCAAAATTTAGTTTCAGAAATTTCAGAAGTAGCCTGTTAATAAATCTCAAGGTGAGTTTGAGGCACTCAGTTGTTTTGGTTTTTCATCTTAAATCTTAGGCAACAGAGGCAGAAGTAAAACCTATATAGGCTGAATTTTAAGATTGTTTTGTTATACATTTAACTCTCTATTTGATCAGGTGTTATTTTGACAACATAAGGTATAAAGGAGTATGAAAGACACATTACTTATGTCTTGTTTAAACAATACTTTGTTTTGTAAAATATATTGTTCAGGTGGCTCATAAAAACTTGATGGAAAATGGCAGCCAGGAACTGCACATTTTAACAACACTTACACAAGAGAAGGGAGTGTGGAAGAACCCAGTATTGTGTGCTATTCTTTCCCAGGAGCAGTTGGACCCAGATAAAGGTAAAATTTAACATTATGGTTGGGATAATATATACTTCATTTTTATCATACACTGAAATAGTGTTATGATATATGGAAGTTTTTTGTTCAATATAGTTTGTGATAATTTATGAAGTATATAAATAAATGTGCTTGTGGCATTTTCTGAATTAATAAGACAGTATGTTCATGGGAACATACAAATAATTTAATGTTGGTATTTTACATAAATTGCAATAATGCCTTGAATTCTCTTGCCATTTTCTTTATAAGCCATGTGAAGGGAGTTTACATACAGGCTAATTTACAATGGGGCAAGTTCAATACTAATATACAAAATGTATTTGACATAAAAAAAATTAAAGCTGCATATTTTTTTTAAATGAGAATATCATTTACTCAGTTACAAAATGCAAATGGTAAGAGGGCCTTTACTGAAGTTTCATTTAGACCTGAGTTCTGAGAATGGCTAACAGTAGTTGCATAGGGAAGAATATATGATCAGCAGAAGCTTACAAGGATAGTGCCCTGATATGTTATTTTCGTTTTGGTGATTGCAATTCACCAAAGAAGTGGTATCCTTGTGTGAATAAATTTTAGTTGTTTTTTTGATTCTTTGCCTAAATGGTTTTAGAATCTGTATAAAGCATTACATGTAAGCATCTGTGGCAGTTGCACAGTTCTTACATCAAGTGAAGTAGTTCCTCTTACTGTCTGCCTCCTTTTCCTGCTTATTTCATATGATATTTTCTATCTATTGACAAGTTAACTATTCAAGTGTCTTTTAATGAATGCATCACAAGACCTGATTCGATAGACTGCTATCATGTCTATACTAGTTTGAAAACAAACCAGCAGGAGGCACCAAGTCAGAATAACAATTTAATAAGGAAATTTTAAAAAAAATAAAGGCAGAAAACACTGGTTTAAACTGACAGAGTCAGGATACAACCTGACACCCTGTTAGGGTGTCAGTAGCAGTCTGATAAGATGGTGGCTGCAGTCCTCCTGAAGTGGTGGATGTGGTTCTGTCGAAGTGGTGATCCTGTAGAAGGGTCTGCTCTTCCTTGGAGGTCCAGTGGTGGCTATGTAGCTGCTGTCCTCTGGGAATCCAGTGGAAGGGGTGTCTGTGGTTTTCGGAATCTCAGATTATATCCACGATGGGATGCTTGGTTCCTCATTCTGGGTGGAGCATCTCACAATGGGGTAATGAGGCATGAGGCCAGGCATTGATGGGCTCATTAACAGAAGATAGTCCAGAGGGAGGAGGCAAGGAAACACTGCCCCACCTGGTTTCAGCAGCTCATGAGGATGGTAATAGAATACACTGCAACCCAGGAAAATGTCTCATCTTCACTCTTCTGTAGTGTCTTACATATGTCTTCAAGCTTTACTACCCCATTCTTTGTATGGGGAACCAAAGGTTTATTCAGCAGTCAATATGATTTTCTGCTTCTTTCTGCATTCCTTTCACAGTATTTCCTAACATTAGCCTTGCTTCTTGACTGCACATTGAACTAGTGTTTTCTTAAATCAGGACTAAGCAAGACATTTTCTTGAAGACTAGTACCTATTTCAGTGTTAGGATTTCCCCCTACCACACCTGCATGTTAGGCTTGCATTTTTTTCCCCCCATGAAAATACTTTTGGGGGGTTAATCAACATTTTAATTTTATCTGTTATGCTGTGTTGTGGACTGTTGGCATGGTTTTACTACCCTGCTTTTGTCAGCATATTTTGCCATGGTTCTCTGCTCTTTTCCAAATGTTTATAAAAGTCCTGGACATAGGCTGTCCCTGGTACAGATCCTAAAGAAACCCACTGAGAGTTTGTTTGGGGTTTTTTGTTCTTTTTCTATTAACTGATAATTTATCTGTACAAGGATCTTCTTTTTACTGCCAAGAGAGTTTGGCATCTTTAGGGATTTGATGGACTTCTTTAGAAAATAAATTGGATCTCCTTTTTTCAAATTACCACAGCTCCCTTGGATAAGTCCAGTAAATGTATAATGTGATTGATTTTTTTCCCCCCCCCCCAAAAGTTATGCTTACTCTTCCACAAGATTTGCATTTCATTCCTTCTTTTAATTACTTATTATGCACCTAATACAGACTTTGGATTTGTATGTAGTCCTTAGAGTCCCACAGAGTACTCCTTTACTAGTTTACTCTCAACTACCCTGCAGCCATTGTAACAGTAAGGTACTTGTAAGAGAGAGGTTTAATTAATATTTATTTGCATTATATTTGAGTCTTTTAAGAACTTGCTCATGAGTTCAGTATTGGATGAGGGGACACAGGGCAATAAGTAAGATTGTGACCATGGACTTCAGGAGAGCTAACTTTAGCATCCTTAAGGAACTTCTTGTAAGAATCCTATGGGAACAGGTCCTGCAGGGAGGAGGGGTCCAGTAGAACTGGTTGATACTCAAGGATCACTTCTTCCAGGCTCAAAAATGATACATCCTGATGAGCAAGAAATCAGGCAGAGGGGGCAAGAAACATGCATGGATGAATAAAGAACTCTGGTCACTACTCAAGCATAAGCAGGAAATACACAGGAGATGGAAGCAGGGTTTGGCCACTTGAAGTGAATGTAGGGAGGTTGTCAGAGTAAATTGAAAGGAGACAAGGAAGGCCAAGGCCCATCTGGAATTAAATCTGGCCAAGGATGTCAAGAACAACAAGAAAGGGTTTTTCAGATACATAATTACAAAAAGTAAACAAAGGGTAATGTGGGCCTGTTACTAAATAGAGGGAGGACCCTGGTAACAGGTGATGCAGAGAAGGCAGAATTACTGAATGCCTTCTTTGCATCAGTCTTCACTGAAAAGATCAGCCCTCAGGGAATCTCTGATCCAAGAGCCAGTAGAGTGCCTCCCCAGCAAGTTTGCTGGTGACACAAAGCTGGAGGAGTGGCCAGTACCCCAGAGGGCTGTGCAGCCCTTCAGAAGGACCTTGACAGGTTGAAGAGAGGGGCAGAGAAGAACCTTCTGAAATTCAACAGAGGCAAATGCAGGGTCCTGCACTTGGGGAAGAATAGCCTTTTGAATTCCTTTATTTTCAAACTGTACAAACTTCAGACATAGTGTGAGAAAAGTTTGTGTTTTCTGACCACACAGCGCAGCTGTTTGCTTCTGATTACAGACAAGGAAATGCAGGCTTGTCTGAACTGGGTTATTCTCTTGCTCTCCTAGTTTTGAGAATGGTCTGTTGCATGGGTTCCACCTAAATATGAGCAGGAAGTACTCACTACGTAAGATGTTAGGGAGACTATTCTCTTGAGTGCCACGTCATTAAAGTAATTGCCTTACTTCTGACTGCTTTGGACACAGCTCAGTTTTCTGATGAATTTAATGTAAGGATTCAGTAAGGATTCATGCACTAAGAAGTGCAAAAAAAGTAGGGGGTGGATATACAGTTCTTTGAAGCAGTGTTAAGAACAGCATACCTGTCATGGATTTCCTTGCTGATGAGTATTGCTGCATTACTACAAGATGTTCATACAGTACTATGATATAAAACAGCAAAATTTGTCTTGAACTGTACTGCAGAAACTACATGCATGCAGTAGATACAAATTTGAGCTGGTGTGCACATACAAGATCTTTTCATGTTGGAAATATTCTCCGTCCCCTTGATTTGTCACCAGCTTGGGTGACAAACATTGGCATTGCCATATCTGATCATAAAAGTTGGGAAGCCTGGCTTAAGTTACCAAATTCTGTGCAGAAAATAAAAGAGAATCTTCTCTTGGGAACTATTTAATGCTGAAACCTACAACTTGAGTTGTTTCTGAAGACAATGTATCTCTCTTCCTCTGCTAGTGAAACATAAGCGTTGTCGTTTGTGACTGTGCTTGTTCCCACAGTGCTAGTCTGTATGGAAGAATAGCCTGGAAATGAGTATTTGGATTCCTAATTAGCTGAGGAATGTGGTTTGTTCTTGACTGGCGACTCCAAAGATAATTTATTTGCTGCAACTGGATCATCTTTGGTTGTCATTTTTGGGCCTCCTCAGTGAACATCTGAATTTGATAGCATTATATATGACTCCCATCTGAGAGGTTTCTTGAGGAACTCCTTTTGAGTTTCCTGGGTCTGGATCAATCTACATTAATTTAAGAGCACTCAGGCAATCTTCCACTCAAGCAGTTCAGTGCTGAAAGGACAGATCATTCCCCCAGCTCCTCGTGTCTTGTTGTTTCTTGCCTCTGTCCCTTGTCTTTACTCAGCAGGACACACAACAATTATGTGACTAGGTCTGGAACTTCCAGATTCGAATTCTGGTTCCTCAGCAGTATTCCTCTTACAAGTGTGCTCAGGAGCTGTAAACTACTTGCTTGTTCACATCAATTTTCTTCTTTTTCCACCTAAACCTGTTTCCTGTGTCTTTAAAGAATGTCTTATCAAATTTGGAGTTTTGTCTGTGTATCACTGTGGACATTTTAGACTTGAAAGATCACCCAAAATTACGTAATCTTATTGAGTCGTGAGGATAGCAAAGTACCAGTGTTCTCAAATAGTATTTCAGAGATACACTGGTGTCATTCTTTGCTGTGGAGCACAGCTCTACCAGTTTCCATCACCTCAAATACTGGGGACAACTAGTCAGTACTAAAGCAGAAAGAAGTCTGGAAAGGTATTATATGAAAATAAGGTCTCCTATCCACACCATTAAATTCAAGAAAACACTATTAGCTGTAATTGCTGACTAGGCTGGAAGTAAATGGTTCACCTGCTGTAGCACTCATCAGCTGTTTCCATACTGCTATTGGACACTGCATTGCATTGCATTTGTATGGTGACCTGCATGACTTCTTTTTTTCTCAAGATTGCATATGATAGACAAGAAGCACTTGTATTTGGAGAGAGGAATTTTCCACATTTCTCCACTTCATTAATTGGTTACAGAAGGAAACCTTAGTAAGGTTGTCTTAATTTTCTCACATCATAGTGGGTCTTCTGTCTTACTGGCCTCCTCCTGAACTACCAGATAGCTTAATGTGAGATCAGGACTGATACTAATCTAGAATTGAAGCTGATCTGAATTAATGACAACTGAAAATTAAGTTTCCTGAAAGTTGAAGTGTTTGGGGTTATGCAATAGCCTATACAGTCTTAAAACACTGCACTTCCATCCTCAGTTTCTGTCAATGTGGCTTGTGCTCTTCAGCATGATCCTGCTTTTCCATCCTCGAGGTTATTATTTTCTTGTAGTGATGGTATAATCCTTCAAATGGTCACTGGTATCTCCTCAGTTGATACTGAGGGTGAGTGGAGGAACTGTCTAGAGGAAAAGGATAACCCTACGAAAAGCCAGGCTGTTGCTGCTTTTTTGGTATCTAATTCTAATTATCCTTAGAGATTTAAACCTGGATGCCAAGAGTTAGGTTCTTGCATTTTTCATAAGTTTAAATGTAGTAGGGAGGCATCTAAAGAATATGTCACTGAAAAGAGGATCCAGATACAGCCATCATTATCCAGAGATTGTCAAGGTGGATAACAGGCAGAATTTAACAGCCAACGTGGAACTATTTTCAGTAATTAGAGCACCTGTCACCAGAAGCTGAGTGATACCAGCAGCCTCAGTTTTGAGAGGAGAAAAAAAAATAGTGTTTTCCTCCTGGGTATATTCAAAGCAGCCATCTGGAACTTCTTTTACCCTTTCTCCAGACACTATGCCACTACAGAAGCATCCAGGATTGATGCTGCATTCAGCAGAATTGTGCTGAGACGTTGTTTGCGTGAAGGATTCTGAGTCCCAGCTCCTGGTAGATATGGAAAGCATCGAGTCAGTTCAGAGTCACCCATAGTGTGAATGCATATGTAGACTAACACTTGAAGATGACTAAAGAGATGTCATGGTTCAACCCCAGCCAGCAGCCAAGCCCCACTCAGCCACTCACTCACTCCCCCACCTGCAGCATCGAGGAGAGAATAGGAAGGGTAAAGGTAGAAAACTCAAAAGTTGAGATAGAGACAGTTCCATAGGGAAAGCAAAAGCCAGGCACACAAGCAAAGCAAGGAATGAATTCAGTGCTTCCCCTGGGCAGGCGGGTGTTCAGCCATCTCCAGGAGAGCAGGGCCCCATCACACCTAACGGTGGCTTGGGAAGACAAACACCATCGCTGCAAACGTTGGCCCCATTCCTCCTTCTTCCCCTGCCTTCTATACTGAGCATTATGCCACATGGTCTGGAATGTCCCTTTGGTCAGTTTGGGTCACCTGTCCCAGCTGTGTCTCCTCCCAACCTCCCAAGCACGCCCAGGCTCCTCCCCAGCATGGCAGCACAAAAATCAGAACAGGCCTTGGCTCTGTGTAAGCCCTGCTCAGCAATAACAAAAACATCTCCACATTATCATCACTGCGTTCAGCACAAATCCAAAACACAGCCCCCTACCAGCCACTGTGAAGAGAATTAACCCTACCCCAGCCAGACCCAGTACAGTAGTTTCCTGACTAGCAACTGAAGTTCTTTGAGATGGTTTGTCCATGTGTATATTCACCTCCTGGCTTCATCCTCCTTGGCCAAAGCAAGGTTGATAAGATGTAAAGGTCTGTGGTAGATAAATCTGTGCCTACCCTACATCTGATGAAGGGTCTGGTAGTAGGATTATGAGTGCTTTGTAAGGCAAATACTCTTTGTGCTCTTCAAGTCTTCTAGTCAGCTAAAACATGGCATTAATGTGGACTGTCTTCCACAGAGAACCTGTTACTGCTTGGAGCTTATTCCTGCACTTGTGTGCTGCTAATCTATGGATTATGTTTTCTCTGGTTTAATCAATGTATGGTATGAGCAATACCTGTAATAAAAGTTCCTAGTCCTTCTTGTGAACTTGGCATGGAATTACTTGGTAGTAGGACCTGACATGCCAGCTGTTGGACTCAAGGGGATAACAGGGAAACTGTCTGAAAAGGTTAGATCCCAGTCTGTCCAAGTTAATTTGCTAGCCTTAGTAGATTGTAGTACCACCTGTCAGATGTTATCTGCACGTCTTTATTTTCTCTCATATTCTGTAATTTCATATGAATTTTGCACATGCCTTGCACAAACATGTTTATGAATTTTAATGGCTGAGGGAGCATTGCACAAAAATGACATTTAGTAATTTTTCCAAGAGTCATTCCCATTAAATATGTCAAGTTTTATGCTCATAGGGGTTAAGTGACTTGTTCTAGATGAGCACTTGTGTCTCAAAGCATTTTTATGAATTACAATTGTTATGGTAAACTAACAATTTGTCCACAATAACTTTTGAAATGGGTATTGCATGATAAAATATATTTATAAAATATTTAAAAACAAACAAAATCTCCCTCAATAACCTCAGAATCTTATCCTTAAGACTGTTCCCCACCATAAACTTACTCCTGTAATTTCAGTGCTGGGTTTTGTCTTAAAATGTCAGCTGTAGTTCAGTTACAAAATAAATGTAATTTAAATTCATGTTTTGAATGAGCTTTCAGATGCTAAACGTAATGGTTATTATCACTGGGATTAGAATAAAGGCTTAAGAGCTAATATGTAGCTCTAACCCTGAGGTCTTCCTGTGTCTTGTTGAGAAGATAACAGAAAATGTGCTGATGCTTATGCAAGGTAGGCTGGCTGAAGCAGTAAACACCAAAGGAAGGGGATTACTGAGAACTAGCAGATAGAACATAGTGTTTACAGTATTAAATGCAGCAATTACAGTAATAAATCAGAGTGAAACATCTTGGGTTACCAATATATCTTAAAGTCTAAGGTCTTCCTGTATCTTGTTACAGAAATAAGGTAAAATGTTCCGATGTTATATCCAGGACTAAATGTGAGCGAAGGATTATTGGTACCTGGTGGAGGAAGAGCAAGGCTAGACTATTGAATGTGGTTAGTCACAGGGTCATTTGTGGGTTGGCAGGAGTAGGAACGTTTTTTATAATGCATGGGTAATGACATTAAAGGAACATTTATGTGCTGCTAAGAATGTCCCCTAATAAATACAAAAAATGTTTACTGTCTACCAATTGTCGGTTATTGTGCTCTGGTTTTCCTTTGTTCCTACATAAATACAAATCTGGTCATAGCTTCATCATCATGAGGAGAGGAAGAAGGAGCTCATTTGATTTGAATATTCTTACACATCAGTTAGCCATTGCTGATCATGTGTAACAAGGTACAAGGATATGTATGAATAAACAACTGAGAAGTTGGTTGAAATGATAATTCAACCATAAATCTGAAAATGCGTGAAAGATAATGATGGGGTCTAACAGTCCCAGTTTCTGGAAAAGGCAGTATTTTTTGCCCTAAAGTCTTGTGCACTCAAGTGGTAAAGAAAATGGTTGACCTGATTTATTTCAAGATGGACTTTTAGTAATGTTCCGTATAAGCAGCTAGAAGAAGGAGAAATCATGAAATAAAGACAGTAGTGAATCAAACTAAATGGGATAGGAAGACACAAAAAATAAAATGAGATGAGCTTTTTTCTTCCATCAAACCTCATGTTTCATATTCTAATAGTTCAGATATTAGAGAGAGAATTCATTTTTTACATGTTGAAAGTACTTACTTCATCAAGACGAATCAGGACTTGAAAAGTCAAGAAAATATAAATTAAGTGAATGGGCAGCATGATTCAGGTGAAATTCAGGACAAGTAAATTGAAAGGAATATAATGAAAGTTCCTACCAGGATGTGTCAGAAAGTGAGCACTGCAGATGACCACAAGGTTTTGGGAAGGGGTGATGAAAATACTCAAAACTGGAAAAAATCACATTTAGAAAGGATCAAGATTTTACTCTTAACACTGAAAGCATATAATGTATCTGCTGGTTTTCACAAAAGAAACAAAAAACAGTAGAAAAAGTCTGCTGTTTTTAAAAGATGTGAGAATGTATTATTAAAGTGAGGGTAATTGAAAACCAAATTATTTTTTAATGCAGTATATATCTATCTTGTGGAAACAGGGAGGTGTTAATGTCAAAAGGATTAAACAAAATTGATTGTCTATGTGTCTAGTTTTTATAACTGACTTTAAATATTCTGTAGGTAGTACTAAACCTCATGCTTCAAAGCTGAAACAATTTTGATCTTGAAGATCTGGATGAGACCTGAGATATATATTTAAGAATCGGAACATTAATCCATGTTCCTCCTTTTTGTAGGATTCTTATGCCTTCCAATGAGGCACCTAGAGTTGGGTGCTTAGTGTAGACTACACAGTTTAACTCTGGTGGGAGCATATCTGAAAAATACAGTTCAATACCCATCTCTTTTGAGTTTTAGACTATGCACAGTCAAATGTATACAAGATAAGCCTCTTTTTTCAAATAAGGAAACTTATTTGGTTGAAGAACTTTAAAGTGTTTGACTGTATACTATGTGTGTATAATACGAAACATTTCACACCAATAAAAACAGGTTCAGAAACTTCTGTACTTGTCACATAAATCTTTTAATAGCAAGATCTTTAAAAGGCAACTGTTAGCGAAGGCATAGCGCAAATGTTCAAAGGATGTGAGAGCAGTGGCTTTGTGTTGTCTTTCTGTAGAACTATAATTAAATGGTATCTAAATATTTTAATATTTATATGGTCTCTCAGTCTGTTTCGTGTGCAGCTGTTTTGCCAAGAAATTAGAATTAATTAAAACCTGCAAGTATATAAAAGGTCTGTGACAGGGAGCTTTTATGATAAAGAAGTACAGTTCACCAAGAAGCTTTTCCTCATCTTTGCTTCATATCTTTTGTATCTATTTTGATTTGTGTAAATTTTAGGAGTCAACCATGACTGAGTAAATGCCATCTGTTAGCTCTGTAACATGCATATAATGTTTTGGCTTTTTTTTTTTTTGAAGTGAATGAATTTTTAGTATCAGAAGGCCCTGTCCTGCTGGATATGCGTATTAAGCACCTAATGAAAGCAAAGGAATTAACACAAGCTACTGCCCTGGCAAAACTCTGCTCTGACCATCCAGAAATCAGTGCAAAAGGCAATTTCAAACAAACCTACCTGGTCTGTCTTTGTTCAGGATCACCAAATGAAAAGCTAATGGAAGAAGTAAGTAAATAATGAAGAATTTTTTTTCTTAGACTTTTTTCTTTAATGATAGTAAAGTCACTAATCATAAGCTGGTGTTCTGTAAAAGAGATTTTTCTTTTAAAATATGATCTAAAATATTTTTGGTATTCTTTTTTTTCTTTTCATTCAAGTTACTTTTAAGCTGAGTAGTAATGACTCAAAACACTGATGAAAGTGTCTTACTAGGTCATTAGTGGGCATTTTCTGGCTGTGCCACAACTTTGTGTTTGATTTTGTGTGAAGTATTTTAAAACTCTGCCTCAGATCTCATTAGTAAAGTGAAGTTAATCATTTTCCCATTCTTATTACTTTAACTATATTGCTTTTCATGCATACCTAGTACATAGAATGGGGCCCTTTAGATGCCACTTGCAGTTCAAAGAATAAATGTAACTTAACCCAAATGCCTGGGTGCAACTGAAGGTGAAATCAGGTATTTGATCTGGTTTGTAATATAAAATCCTTCTAATTTAAATACAGAAGTCAGAGAGGAGATGGCAGCTTTGCTCTTTTGTATTCTTTCAGGTGGCATCTTAATTTCTCATCCCACTCCAGAGTTTTAGCTGAGCTTTTTTTCCTTCTTGAAGGAAAACTAACTGCAAATGTCACTTCTCTTGTCTGCCTGTGTCTCTCTGCTGTCTTTTTGTTGCTGTCATCTTTTTATGTTAAATATTAAGCCTATTGCAATTGAACCTAAAGGGTAAGAGCTGTGCACTGGTTAGAGCTGGAAAAGTTTCCTACCCTAGGTGTAGACTAAATTCTAAGATGACAGCTTCTCACCAAGGATGTTCTTCAGATACTCAGTAGAATTGGATCAGTCTTGGTTTCCCAGCTCTGGCTGCCGCAGACCCTGTCAGAACAGGCTCAGGAGGGGCTGACAGGGCTGTGCAATCTTATCTTTGTTTGCTGGAGACATACAATGGAACTTGGAATTTATGACCCTGCAAATAGGCTTCCTTCATTACTCAGCCCCCCCACAGAATGGGCTCATTCAATGAATGAACCGTGAATCCCCTGGACAAAAGGAATGGGTTAGGCTTGTTTCTTTGGATGCCATAACGTACAGATAAGTTCAGACTGGGTTATCAGAGAGAACCTAATTCAGGTATTTCTGAGCTTCAGATTGCTTAGATTTGCAGCTTCAGCTGCAGCACTCTTTGCAGTATTGCTAACCATTTTGGAAAGATGATGTATTACCAAGAGAAGGCAGGTAAGTTTTAGCATGTCAAGGTGGACTTAGGAACTGAGGAGGACAGTCATTTTGTAGTGTGAGAACAGTAAGAAAATAGAGGAAAAAAAGAAGTATATTATTGGCGTGGAAATTTTTATATCCATTCAGAATAGGCAGGAAAGTAACATTTGAGCTCATTTTCAGCTTGGATTAGTCTAATAGTTTCCTTCAATAATATGAAGAATTCAGACCTGCAGTATGTGAAATGCTAGACTGACAAACTTGATGGCTGGACTTACACAAACCTTTGCTGGAAACAGGGTCCATTAGGAAGTGGGAGAGGCTGGAAAAGCTTTTTATGGAAAAAAAGTTCCCTTTAAGCTTTTAATTGATAGTCCTTGTCTGAGATGGGGCACTGAGCAAAGGAGAACTTCAGTCTAAATTGCTATTACAGTTACACTGTTCCACGTTTGAGAAGTATAGTTTTCTTTAGAAGATGACTTTGAGGCTATTAAACCTCAAATGACATTCAGTGAAAGGCTGTTGGTATATTTACAAAGTGTCAATTTAGAGGTGTAAAAATAAGTAGTTGTGCTATTCAGAATTGTAGTTTGATCGCTGGAGACCGTGGTGCCCAACCCAGCTGTGCTGCCGCCTCACCCGGAGTGCCAGACCAGCTGGGTGTTTGGGTGAGCACTTCTGTCTCTTGCTTTGGGTGGTCTTGTGATTCTTCAAGAGAGACTTCCAACAGTGCTGTTGTCATAGTCAAGCTATTCTTCAACTGCTGGTGTCAAAGAATAAGTACCAGCATGTCCTGCCAGATGCACTAATTGATGTAATCAAACCAGTCTGCTGAGAATCAAAGTAGACAGTAGTAGTTACAGCAAGTGCAGTGATTCAGTACAGCTGTCTAGGAGTACTGAGCAACTGATTTTTCCTTTGATTTGCCACAAAACTAAGTACTTCCATTGGTACTTGAACAAATAAATTCTGTTGTACAGACTGTAGTGTTCTTCTAGAACAGCATTCAGGTGACCTGCTTCTTACTGTACAGCTTTCCTTTTCTTCATATCTTCCATTTTTTAAAAAGTACTAGAACATTCATGTTAAACCTCAGATTCATTAAGCACCCAGCTTGTTGTATTAAAGCAGTAGTAACATCAGTGACAAGAAAACTGAATTAAAATTCCAGGTAATTTTCTTTTTTGTGTTAAGCTGTAATTTAAAGTTGTAAGTCTGCATATCACTATTATCATATGTATGTGATATATATGAATAATTAATGTACTATAAAATTCTTAGGTGACTGGGACACTAGATACAAATAACTCATATGTCGAAGAAACAAGTTTATATTCACTTTAATAAAACAGTCTGGTGGCATAATGAGTTTTGATGCTGCCTAGAAATGTACTGATTTGCTTTCAAGCTCATCTCTATCCAACTGTTAAATTAAAGTTCTGAATTGTTGTCTTCTTGCAAAGGCTAATGTGACTGTATGTCTGAAAATGAAACCACTTTCTTAGTCTGGTTCTGCTTCTCTTTCTTCCCTTCTAGATTGCAGAAGTAGATTGCAAAGATGCTCTAGAAATGATCTGTAACCTTGAATCTGATGGAGATGAAAAAAGTGCTCTGATCCTGTGTGCAGCATTTCTGTCTCGCCAGCTGCAGCAAGGGGAGATGTACTGTGCCTGGTGAGTTTGAATCTCATCTGAGAACAAAAACTTAGTCTGGGGAAGATACATAAGCCGTAAGTTAACTTTCTTTAGCTGATAAAATCTGTGAGCTAAACAGAAAGGAGATAAGACTCTTGGAAAGCTAAAAATGAAAAGAAGTGGAATTTGCAAGATAAGCATCCATTACATGAATTTGAAGGTTGTTTGTATGATGAGGTAAATACCAATAGCTGGTCAATAATTTTTCTGTAGAAATAAGAAATTTAATATCTGCAGGCAACTGGTCAGCATTATGTCAGCATTTAATGTGTAAGTACTGTTCCTTCTGTCCTGGAATAACACAGTGTTTCTTTTTCTAACAAACTTACAAAGGAAGCAGCTCTTTACTACTACTACTATAACCACAGTAATAAGGTAGATGAAGATACTGTTTAGGGCTTGCTTTCATTAATGTGGGAACAAATAACTGGTCTTTGTTGGCAGATATTTGAGCTGTTAGGGTTTGAATTTCCTTCTGCTAACTAGCAAACCTGTACAATTCCTGAAGAATTTGCTTTGTGCATCTCTGTTTTATGTGCAGCAGCAGGAGAAAACTGGTAATGCAGGATTTTGCTTTAAGAGATTCTGCTAAAGTTTTGGGGGTTACAGCATTCCACAAGGTACTAGTACTCTTGGTTATTCTCACCTAAGGACAAATGAACAAGTGAGATAATGTTGATACTGTGATACTGTTTGGCTTTGGGGGTTAATTTCTCACTAAATAACAGTCATATTCAGCTCTTAAAGCAGAGCAGCTTTAGAAAAAGTGGTATCTACCACAGAGAAAAGCCAATTTTCTATAGCTGTTAGTAATTACTAAGAGTTCAGAAGTGTACAGTTCCAGTCTGTGAATAGTAAACTACTGTGCAAGACTTTGTTTTTTCCAAGACCGCATTGTGAGTAAATATGTAGCATAAATTGTGATAATACTGGTTTTATTCTGAACTGTCCTTCTGGAATTGAGTCATTGTCATAATTTTGAAATTTAGATACTTAATAGTGTGGGTATTTTAATAAAAGCTTTTCTCTCTAAGATAAGGTGTGAATAAATTTCAGATTTTTTCCTCTCCCAAAGACAAAATGGAAACTGTTCTTAGCCTTGCATTTCTTATGATCAGATTAGTGGTTGCATTGATGGCCCTGAAATATTGTTCTCTTGTTCTAGGGAACTGACTCTTTTCTGGAGTAAACTGCAGCAAAGGGTAGAGCCTTCTATTCAAGTGTATCTAGAGAGATGTCGTCAACTTTCTGTGTTAACTAAGACTGTTTATCACATTTTCTTCTTGATTAAAGTTATTAATTCAGAGGTAAGGATACTCCTGAAAGAATATTTTTGGCACTTTTAATGGAAATGTAATCAGGAAAATTTATGAAAGCTTCTTCGACATCCTGTCTTTCTGTGTAGCATCAGTTTTGGGGCAATCCTGACTGGTTTTAGGAAAGGCGATAGCAACTTCCTTCTTGCAGGTACATTATTAGTTGATTCATTTTGAATCATTAAAACTTTGGTTCCTTTGGAAAAAAAGAGTGGGGTTAAACAGAAAAGCTGGATGCCACAACTGAGATGAAGAAAACACTAAAGGTGAGGTTATAACCTCTAGGTTTGCCCATGTCCTCTAAATGTGGTATTTTCTGTAAGCAGGCCCTAACATTCCTCGCCATTATTTTCCATATTTCAAAAATTACAGGAAATTGAGAGGATAGGCTTATGAAGAAAGGAAATGAAAGGTGTATATTAATATAAAAGAAAAGGAAAATTACAGGAAGTTTAGAAAATAAAAAAGAAACTATACCAAAAAAACCCCAAAATAATAACCCAAAACCTTTTGAATTGCCACTTAGGAATGTAGTTTATTTTGATAAGTGAAATACTTGTCATTTGTGGGCTTAGATCCAATGTTGTTTAAAACCCTGCTCATCTCTCCCAGCTAACCTTGTCATCTAATTTTGTTAGTTTCTTTAGGAGTTGCAATATTTAATACTGATAGCTAAATTGAGCTCTTACGAAGATTTCTGTAAGTTGGGATATTCATTCTAAGCATAAAAATTCCTGTTTTCCTTTTTCAATGTTCTTGTATGGCTCATCATGGGCTTCTAAATTTAAAGATTCTTCCTCACTCCAATCCCCCCCGAAAGACCTGAAATAGGATTGGAATTAAGAGAGGGGGAGGAAAATAACTTTCACAGAGTCTTGTGACATTAAGATCTCTGCCTGCTCCATGCCATATTGATTTTTCTCCAGTGAGCATTTGATCATGTAATTGTTGGCAGAAATTGGAGACCATGCAGGTAGTAGACTTGTACATTCATAAATTTGCTGGACTTTATTCTCATGTATGCCGCAGCCTCTCTTGTGCATCCCTGGCAGCACAAAGAGCTTGTAAGGTGGATGTAAATGTAAATGGTGTTGCCTTAGGGTATGAATGAGTAAAGACCACATGACCTTTAGAACATTCAAATGATGGAACATTTAACGAAACTTAACTATACTTACTGCTTTCAGTTGGACTGAAGCCGTGTGTTCAGTTGACGTCAGTTGACTTTGAGGTGACATGTTTTTAAATAATAACCTTTTACCTTAACTGATCTCCGAATTACAGATCTTTCTGAAGATCACGTTTTTCTTTAACTGCAGCAATTTTTACTGTTTGAAATCTACCCAGTGTTAAGCTGATGTTTCATAGGAGCTCATCTCAAATACCTGTGGCACAACTGACAGGCTTTATTCCAAGGAAAAGGCTCAATATTGCTCTAATATAAACCAAACATCTCTAACATACAGTCCCACAGTCCTCAAACTAGACAGAACAGACAATTAATTTGTCTTTTTAGTTGTATGTAAACTTCCACATTTTTTTAGTAGCATGAAGACAAATTATGCAACTTAAGCAATAGCATCTGAAGAAAATCCATTATGTTTCTTAAGGTAAAAAGTATTACTGTGAACCCCAGGTGTATTTTTTCTGACAGTGAGGATTGAATAATGACATATTTTACTTAAAAGTATAGAAAGAGTTAGATAAGCTGACTTACTAAAATTAGTCTTGCTTTACAGATTGATGGTGCTGGACTTGCAACCTGCATTGAACTGTGTGTGAAAGCACTGCGCTTGGAATCCAGTGAAAATGCGGATGTCAAGATATCTATTTGCAAGACTATCTCCTGCTTGCTCCCAGATGATTTGGAGGTCAAACGTGCTTGTCAGCTGAGCGAATTTCTTCTGGAACCCACTGTGGATGCGTATTATGCTGTTGAAATGCTATATAATCAGCCTGACCAGAAGTATGATGAAGAAAATCTTCCAATACCAAATTCTTTGCGCTGTGAGCTCTTACTTGTACTGAAAACTCAGTGGCCTTTTGATCCAGAGTTCTGGGACTGGAAAACTCTAAAGCGTCAGTGTCTGGCACTTATGGGAGAGGAGGCATCCATCGTGTCATCCATAGATGAACTAAACGATAGTGAAGTTTATGAGAAGGTTGAGGATGGCCAAGAAGATAGTAAAGACACTTCTCTGAATGGGCTCGCTGGCATCGATGAGGCTACGAGCCTTCTTAGGGGTATCAGAGATGAAAAGCAGAAAAAGAGAGAAATCAAAAAACTCAGAGAGAGGGGGTTCATATCAGCTAGATTTAGGAACTGGCAAGCTTACATGCAGTATTGTGTGTTATGCGACAAAGAATTCCTAGGTCATAGAATAGTTAGGCATGCACAAAAACATTATAAAGATGGAATTTACAGTTGCCCTATTTGTGCCCAAAATTTTAATTCTAAAGAAAACTTTGTTCCCCATGTAACTTTGCATGTGAAAAAATCTAGCAAAGAGAGATTGGCTGCTATGAAACCACTGAGGAGACTGGGAAGACCTCCTAAAATAGCAACTGCCAATGAGAATCAGAAAACTAATTCTGTATCCAAACAGGAGCAGCGACCCATCAAGAAGAACAGTCTCTATTCAACAGACTTCATTGTGTTTAATGATAACGATGGCTCAGATGATGAAAATGATGACAAAGATAAACCTTACATACCTGAGATAGTGCCAGTTCAAAAGCCACCCCCTGTTAATGAA